>NC_054082.1:7585299-7901549 GCF_017562075.2 Anopheles merus | reverse complement strand
ACGGCACACGTTTGCGACCTTCCCACCGTCGGTCAGTTCCCATTTCGGGCGAATGAATGCAACCAACTTGCCCGGATCGGTTGGTCATTTCCCCGACCAAGCCTGCTAGCTTGAATGGATGACCTCCAAACATGGTGCAATGAAACAGGGAGATCCACACACACACACACACACATGCATCGTACAAGTGGTGACGGGGGCAGAGAAAACGATAGGATAATTTGGTGCTCGATAATAAATAACCGCACACTGTTTTCCCGGGGTTCCGATGCTCCCTGGGATCCGAAAGAGACAGAGATACAGAGAGCAAGAGGAATACAGAGAGAAAGAGAGGGAGAGAGAGAGCGCGAGAGAGAGAGAGAGAGAGAGAGAGAGAGAGAGAAATAGCGAGCGAGGAAAGGAGCCGGTCAGGTGAATTTGAATAAATATTTGTGTCTGTGCAGGTTTGGAGTTTTCGGGCAAAGTGGAATAATATGGGTCGGAATGAGCTTGCCGTACGGTTAACCGAGAATTAATAAACATTGACCACAATGCGCGGTCAGGAGAACGTATCGATATCGCTGCATTTCATTGCGTTTTAATGAGCTATCTTCCGGGATGCTGGAGTGAGCTCGCTCCCCACTGGGGCCGTTTGGCAGTATGGGGCAGTATCACTTCAGGAGCAATCATTTCGGTATTATTTTAAGAGCAACTGCGCTGTGTTTACGGTGCACTTCCGGTGCCTTTTTGTCATGGTGGTTGCCCTGATGCTGCTGACCTTGAATCGTCCTACTCAGGCATGGTGGCTTCGTTTGCTTCAATTTCGATGAATTTCTTTCCAGCCCACCGACCCACCGGTGGATCGTTTCAATCCAACGAGATTAGAGATTTTGCCAGTCTATTAATATTCATTTTAAAATCGTATCACTCCTTTGAGACGCCACGACCACGAGGCCCGCTTTCTTACCTTCCAGGGATACTGCTTCCTCACATACAGTTTCATGAACTTAATCTTTCCCATCGGTACAGCCTTTATTGCGACCGATAAATCGTTTGCTAGCTCGTCGTCATCGTTGTATTCTCTTGCTTCTTCCGAGTGCAGAAGGGAGGAAAGTGATTAGATGTGCCGGTCAGGGCGAATCTTGTAATTTATTTGCTGCTGTCTAAATTTTTCCCACACCCACACGTTATTGGGCGGAAGGCAGTGATTCCCACCTGTACGTGGGCTCAAAATTTCTCAACTGCCAATCTCTCTCCAATTTCTTTTACCATTGAAATGAACCATAATGAGAACGCAAATCGAATTTTCCCTCGGGCACACAAAAATGACGCTTTATTTCCCCATTTCAAGCTAGAAGTTTCTTTTTACTTTTCCGAGGATTAAATGGGCAGCATATGGCTCAGTGGAGATTAAAATGCTGCTTTTGTAAGGTACTTCAGTGGCTTTTTTTCTAAGGTAGATAGTGAAGTGAAATAACAGTAGGGATTATTGACGGTATGTTTTCTTTGTGATGGTTAAGTCAATTTTTGCAAATTATACACACGCACATGAGAGAACTGTGGCAGCTGCAACTTAGAATTTCTTTAAATATGCGCTTTTTAATCGAGTTGCTTTGCATTTGATATAGCAGCACATTTGCGTATCGGCATAAAAGAGCCAGTACATACCGTTTCAATTAAATCCGTACACAATCTGTTCCGTGCCCGAGCGATGTGTGTCTGGGAAGCTTGGGAAATGGCACAGAATCGAAGCAAAACTTTTTTAATCAGGTGATCAGAAGTGTTTATCGTTTTTCAAAGCACTCAACTTTTGTCAGGTATTGCGGCACAGATGTGGAAATATTCTTGTTTTTTTTTATTGAAGCACGATTAGGAGAAGCTATCGGATGGGAGCTTTACTTTGCACAATTATAGAGCATTGGAAGGACATTGAAAGAACAGGTTTTATGTAACTTGTGTGGTCTGGCGCAATGCGGTTCGAAAGTCGAATCGGGCTGTTTGTAAACTTTGATGATTGCAGTTGTTTGTACTCTCAAAAAAACATTTCACAAATCTCTTGGAATTGGGTGCATTGTATTGTCGAAGCTCTAGAACGAAGCTGTAGTTTTTGTGTATCAACTATTTTAATTTTAAACTTACTAGAACTCTCGGAACAAACATATCCAGCAATGGCTAAACGTGTCAAACTTTCTCCCACGTCCAAACCATACCGCTACGCACCAGCTTGTATAATGAGTGGACAGTCTCTGTGCGATGAGCAATTTACGCCCTTGTGTCAGCTCTTTAAACAAAATCCTAATTGTGTATAGGTTTAGGTGGAATTATCTCAAACACACCGCATTCACCTGACCCGTTCGTTTGGTTTGCCGGCAAACAGTTGTCCAGCTGATCCGACCCTTTCAGGTCTTCAAGAGACGGTACAACAACACCACCACCACTTACTACACTCGCCATGGAGGAGGAAACCGTTTAGCTGACACATGTAAATAGCTGCTGACAGGAGTTAATTAACCATTCTTCGGCGGCAAGCGAAGGCGTTAGTTTCTGGACGCCATGTCATGTCCGTTTGCTGATTGTTTCGAGCAGCGGTTCCGCAACACCCAGCTGGGCCACCTGCTGCAAATAAACGGTCGCTCCCCATCGCACCTCCCAATCCCGTTGTGCCACCGCCATCCCAGTACTGTATCCTTCGGTTAGAATAAACATTCGACACGAAATTTTCCTCACACTGCACGAGGTGTGGAAATTTGTATGCAAATAAGAAAAGTGGTCCTGTCCTGTTTCCGTCGTGTCCGTCATAAACGGTGCGGTGTGTCCCGGGCGTATGAGATTAAATCCACTTGCACCGCACTGCTCACGCAACCAGTGCCATGTCGAGTCCGTCTCGGAGTCGGTGGTTTGCCATCGCTACCTGTGTTTCTGTGTTTGAATTCAAGCACGGCGGAAAAGGTTGACGAGGTTGATGGGGCAATGTCAGTGAAAGGTTGAACAGCGACAGCGAGTGAGAGATAGTGCCTTGCGAGTGTTGGAATCGCGCATCCTCAAGCCACCGGGCCAGCCCAGCAGTGCTTTTCTGGCAAGGATAACTGCTTTCAGTTAATTAAAATAGAGCAAACAATTAGGTTTAATTATCAGTGTGAAGGTGAGCGCCGGGGCTAAGTTGTGCACACATTGTATGCATACAAATACCGATAAATGAATGTGTGTGGTTGTGTGAGGGTGTGTAATGAGTGTATTGGTGTATTTTCCCTGTTTCGTACGGGTTGCTGTGGCTAGCGCGAATTGCTCGTGCCTTGAAGCGGGCTGGGCCGTACGAGAGCGTTTCACATGATATTCTAGTCATGCTCAGTTGAACTGATTAAATTGGTTGCAATAATTAAAACAGCACACACACACACACACACACACACCCATCCTCCCAGATTTGGGATCGGTCGAAGGATGGGAATTCTCATCCACTGGTCAAGCATCGACGGCGTGGCTTTCCGGTTTCGGTTTTCATTTTAACATACTTCAACTTCACTGTCCGTTTTTTTTGTTGCTTGTTTCTAGCAGTGCTTAACGTTTCTCCAAGAATCGCACACAGCAGTCAATTTGTAACACGCTAATGATCGACAAAACTAGCTTCGCTTGAGATTGGAAAGCAAAGCGCCCAAAGTTAATTTAATTCCACTACTAACCGCTTAAAATGTGACTAGAATTAACGAAATTTGTGCGTAGAAAATGCGGCCCGTGATTACCACATTTTTGTAGGAAGCGCCTTTCCTGCCGTCTCTATCCCACGCAATAGACTTCCCTGGCGACTCCTGCAATCCTGTAAATTGGAGTGTTTGCGGTAGTGGCAGCAGAGGCGAGTAACTAGAAAATTCAATCCTTACGAATGGGTGGGAAATTAATGAAAACAGTGAGCAAACTGTGCAGCAAGGAAACGGAACGCGCCGAGAGCACTTACAGAGCAACACCGATTCCAAATTCCAAATGGAAATAATGTCGGAAACGGAACGAACATTCACTATGTTATGTGTTTGGTACTTTATCGGACTATTTTTTTTCCTGTATCTTGTTAGTGTTAGGACCGAGTGGTTGAACAGCGAGTGGTGTGGTTTGTGCTTTGTTCTTCCTAGTGTGTATCTCCTTTTCTTTCTGCTACTTTCGCAGCATCCAGTAGCACAGTGCGCCCCGTCGTGTTGTAAACATCTGTACCGGCACAGTTGGCCCCTCTGCTGTGCTGCGCTCCCTAAAACCGAGTCTTAATCCTACCTAAGTCTTGACCCTAACGTGGGGAGGTAGGAAGTATTTTTTGGAGTGGTGATTGCGCTTGTTTAGTGACCAATTTGTTTTGTAGATTATTATAATGAACTCACGATGTACCGGGGATGCGGAGCAGCAAGCCCGTCGGTCCGGAGTGTTAGTCTCCGTCTGTAATTTAATCTTACATTCAGTGTGGTAATTCTTGAGCCCGAAAGAGTGTTGTGGTCAGTGTTTTGTGCAGCTTTTTGTGTGCCTGCACACCTGCTACAACCCGAGGGAACAATCCTTCGAGGTGAAAGCGGTGAGCTAATCCCTGCACACTCTGCCCGTTCATTTGCTGCCGGCATTTTGAGAATTGCTTTTAATTTCCAAAACAACTTGAGAATATTACACCGCTGCGCCGGGCGGGTTGGTTCGCGATGGTCGTACGTTTGGCTGCTAATTTATTCTGATTCACGATTCGACCACAGGGCGAAACGCGTGAGCGGCTAGTGCGGTTTTGCGTCCTTTTTTCACTCCCACCGTTTTTGAGCGTTTCATTGTAGTAGTTTAATTATCAATGAATTTTTACCACCGTTTACCAGGCGCACCTGTTCCACCTACTGCTGGTGCGCGAGCTGCAGCTGGTTGGCTTCCCCAAAAACTTGCCCCTAATTGTGTCGGCAGCGAGCCGGAATGTCTGATAAGAATAGCGGGCCCGGGTAAGGGGTGGCAGTGAGCAAATTTTAGCAGCACGATTTTAAACACTGCAAAGTTATGGTGGAACGTACAGTTTGCCACATCATATGAGGCTGCCTCGCCGTCCCTTTGCCTGCCGCTGGGCTGACAAGTTCTTTACCAACCGAATGAAGGTGATTATTCATACCCGGTTGCTTTGCTGCCGGGCGTGATAATTTATTCATCCCTTTACCACGCGACGACGACAGCGTTGACTCATTTTACGCTTCAACGTTTCGCTCCGGTACAATGTAGTTGGCAGGAATGGGGTTTGCACACATCGCTGCGTCGCCAAACTACAGGAGCACGGTTAAACAGTTGCTACTGCGAATCCATACCATCCTTCGTGCGGATTGCTGCTCCATCGCAAGGGAGTGCGAGAGTTTCTAGCGAGTGTGTGCAATATATGGCTGGGCGGATTTCCTGAATCAAACGGGAGATTGCATTTTTTCCATGCACTTTTCTTTAGAGACACTGCAAACCGAGATGCAATGTTTCACTCAATCGTGCGAATTGATTTTGCTCGATCATGAACGAAAACATGTTTTCTGTTTGCTTGTGCGAACTCGAGAGGTTTCCCAACATCGTTAGCGTTGCGCTAGATCCTGGAAGGATCTTCAGAGGTTGGAGAATTCGGTTTTTTTTGGTTTCAAGTATGACGTGCATCAGGGTGTTCCTGTACCTTAGGGATATTCTTTTTGCTATCTCTCACAGAATCAAACCCTTGTACTAAGGAGCGATACGTCCAGTGTGCGGCTGATACGTCTATCGGGCCGGTTAGTGATGGGACGGAGGGATATTAAACCCAACATCGATAAGAATTCCTACCGCCATTCATTAGAAACTGGTAACTATTCTGCAAATGCTTTATGAGATTACTGAATCGAATTGTTTACTTTAAATATAGGTGTAATGATGAATGAACAAGAATCTATAGGATGAATTTCTCGGTAAAATGAAATACTTTCATAACAAAAACTCGAATGAAAATCACTCATACTAACGATTGTTTGAGGTTGCAATGGTTCAAGAAGTCAAAAAAGTGCTTGTTACTAGGAACAGAAAATTAATATTTCAAACAGGACATATATGGAGTGATTTTGTTTTATTAAATTCTTATGTTTCCTGTGTATCATACACATTGCATGGATTTTTGGAAAAGTTTCATATGTGCAGTTTTCTAAGAAAAATACATGACACATTCTTGTCGTTCCTTTACAAAACAGAAACATACAGCAAACTTCATTGAGAATTGTAGGAAAACTCTTGGAACGAAACAAAAAGATTGGAACGATTTTGAAAAATGATTTACAAGTAATACAGTCATACATTATTCACCATAAGCGTGCCTCAACGCAAAACCTCAACTTTTGTCGTTTGCTCTCAGCTGCGAGATTTAAAACTCATCGAATGAATTCGATTATTTTCCTCTAACTCTTGCGATTCGAAATATGATGCCTCCGATGCTCGTGCGTTTCGAATACCATGCTGGGAACGAAAATCCTAGCAATGATGGTGCACAATTGCTATATGTACGTGTACGCCTTAGCCGTTACTTTCCCCTAATCAAAGCCGCGGAAGTACCAGGAGAAGCTCTGCCCACGGAAAGGAAGCTTCCTATAGAAGCCACCGATATGACTGTGAGCGAAAACAGGCTTCAACATTACCAGCCACACCAATGATTGGTAGGGAGCAAACACAAAAAGAAAAAAAACTCGGTGGCGTGGCAACGCCGAATCGGTGCTCGTTTGCTATTGCACATAACTATCTTCCCCAGACTGGGTGCACTACTTTTGCAGCAAAACATGTGTATCCCGTCCATAAGCGTCCCGGCGGTACGGTACGGAACACTAACTTCGATTCAACGCTTTCTCCAATGGGTTCGCTGCCTTCCTTTATGGGAGAAAGAGGTTTATCCTCCAGCATATTGCCATTGTCGATCTGATCTAGTGCACCGAATCGGCATGGCGTGGGAGTGTTTGATGAAACCGAGTATGCACTTTGCATACGAGAAATACCGAGTGTGTGTGTGTGTATTCCTCAAGTACGCGTCGCGTCGCTGGCTCATTGATGTGGTATCCGAAGTTTACCTTTCGATGAGAATCTTCAGGCCGTACATGTGTTCTGCATCACACATGATGCCTTTTCACCGGCATTCTACCGCGGCTTGATGTACATGATGCGAATTTTTCCTCCCTGCGCCGTGCTTGGGCAGCATCTGGTGTTGTTTTGTTTTTGTGCGACATTTCCCGCAACCCACACTTTATTGATCTCGAGTGTTTTTTTGTTGTTGTTGCTGCTACCGCTGTTGCTACTCCTGCCCACAGCAATTTCGAACCGAGACACACTTTAAGTTGAGCGATTTGGTCGTTTGATGTGTGGCGTACGAACAACATTTGCAGCTGGAATTTCGTATCATTGCACACACTCTCATCATGATTGTCATAGCAACCGCTACTTTGTTGCTGCTTCACTCGAGCAATAAGCTTAAACCAACAGGCTGGCAGCGATGTGCGTACCTGTGCGTACTGGAACATTGTCGGAGCATTCTCTGCGGTTTGCCGATCGTTTGCAATGTTTACGCAACTGCTTAAGGTTCGCTAATATGTGCCGTTATTTCTTGCGGTGATGTCTGTATGTGCCTACCCGGCTTGCTGTAGTGAAATTCTAGCCAGTCATGTTATGATGATGATGAAGTATTTCAAGCTTCTATACACAGGAAACTGTAGTCACCAGGAAAATTAGTACGAAATGCCTTAACTTGTCTATTCCTCCAAGAATTCCTTATAGTTTTAGATTGTCATTGGAAAGCATTCATTCAGGCGCAGAATCTATATTATGAAAAAGTCTCTCTTTTGTGACTTTTTTTTGCAACAACTTTTTACGCGTTCGAGCTGTACCTGAAGTGTTTTAACCTCTCTCTCTCGCTATACGGTTACTTATAGGAAACGACGGGAACCTTCCTCAAGGTTCATTCACATAGCAGCATTTTCTCGAAGCGCTAACGGCTAGCGGTTGGTAGGTTTAATATTTATGGCACATATTCGTCTGTATCGATTGTTCGCACTCGCACAACCTGGCCGCTGGTCAATCCACCACAACCTGACCGGAATGATCGACACCATGCCGCAGCTCTGCAGAGGAAGGTGAACGTGTGCTGCCCGTTGTAAATGTATAGAGAAATGTGTGCATCGGTCGGTACAAAACAAATGGTCGTAATTCTTCTCCCGCTGCCTGGCGGGCAAATGTTGTGAAGGCAATAGAGCTCTACCGCTCTGCTCTGCCTCTGCCCAGTTGCGCTTGGAATTGCTTGGAAGGGTCGTCAAGCAAAAAGAACAATATAGAAGTCCCTTTACCCCCGCACACGATCTTGGATGGGTTGATCGATCCCTCGTTTTTGCCCGGGACTAAAAAGGTGGTCAGGCATGCGGGCACATTTATCAAAACAAACAAACGCACACATATATTCACAAACGCACCACGCATACGTAACGTAGCGTAGCGCACACACACACACAGACAACAGGAGCTGTACCGACCGGTGACCATAAGGAGGGAGACCCGAATTCCTAATTCCGTTTCGGTGCCGTGTCGCTGGGCAAAAGGGACACGCTGGTTTACACGCACATGAGCTAGGGCCTGCATCATGACTTTCGGAACAGAGAGAAACAAGCATTTTAAGGAAATTGATTGAAGAAGCATAATGAAGCAGGGTTTACAGTGTAGTCGGGACGTTGGCAACCCGATGTGCCTGCATTGCAAACGGTAGCGTTGGTACGGGTAAAGAGATTCCAATCGGTACATGCTGGGATGCGGTATCCCGAGCAACCGTGTGCAGTGACACTGACGGATTGTTATGAAGATGTTAGGAATGTTGTCCACAGAGAGCACCATTTTCCTTCCAGCTACCGTGTACAGAGTTTAATATGCGAAGAAATTCCTAGTTTGTAGCTCCAAGAAAGTGTATTCTACATATGAAGTGCCGCAGCGTTCCACAGAGGACGGAAACATCCTTATCGTCTGCCAGGGATAATTTTACGCCTCAACTAAGCTGATACACGGGCGAGGACTTATTGGAGAGTGATTTATATCGTGATCCTGGCTTCGCGACATCCTCACCCTCCACGACAGGGCATTGAAAGATAGAGCGTTAGAAAGAAGATATCGTTCGGATGCACTTTTCCAAAAATCAATTATCCACTTAATCTCCTTTTCTTCCAACCTATCATCGTAACAGAGCGAATGCATCGGAGAAGGGACGGAAGGGAGTGACCGTACCATTATCGTATCATAAACCTTCCACTCTAATGGGCTCATCTGTGTATTGTGTGTGTGTGTGTGTGTGTGCGTGCGGCACAAGTTCGGTGCTAATAGCCCAACACTTAGTTCCCTTTCTGTCGTGGTAACGTAACGGATATCGGTTCGGGCCATTTTTGTGAGGTTGCCCGTAATCGAAACCAAACACTCTCTTCCTTCGCTCCAGCCTGAGCAGTAAACCACAATAGCAACAGCGGGAAGCAGGGAAACAGCTAACAATGGTCAAACCGAAACGCGCTGTCCCGAGAGCGCCCGGGCGGGGACCGCTGGTATGAATAATCATGATGTCATGGTCGTTTAGGGGTGTGATTAATAATCATGATTCATGGGGAAGTTTATCGAATAGTTTTCGCTTCTTTCTTTGCTCGCTCGTTTCGCTCGGGCGCGTTGTGTTTGTCCATGTGTCCTGTGGGTAAGGCCAGCCAGCGGCGGGCGCAGCAAGCAGTTCGACAATCGAAAGGGATCGAATTTGGGCACGTTTCTAATCCAAAACATTTGTTATTGAGCCGGGAGTGAAGGGGAGAATGGGGGGAGCATGAAATGTTTCAAGCCTAGAGCACCTAGTCCTAGGGCACACGGGGAACAATATTTCGGGTAGTAGGAATGGTTTGAGCGGCATGTAACCGGGAGCATGTCGAACCGATCGAACCGATAAGGGAACGAGCGCATCTCGCCACACCTCGAAACCCTGCTAAGGATCCTCCGCAGAGACACCTTTTTTGGGGCCTCAGAAATGGAGGGAACGTGTCACGCAGGCACGCACGTGAACTGTCAACCGTTTGCCGTCGTGCACGGTTTGGGCTCTGCCCTAAAGGGCATGTGCGCGCGGGTGTAGAATGAAAAATATCCCTCGTTTCAAGTATTCTGGGCAGCTTATCAAACGTTCGGGATCCACGATATTACACATTTCCCATTACTACACATTATGTCCTAAGAATCCCAAAAGCAGCCTGCGGCCTCTGCGCTAATGGAAAACTGGTCTTGTGGTGAAGGTCGTGGTCGGTGGGCTTTGCTTCCGGTGTTGCCCTCCGTGCGTAGGTCCGCATAAACGCTACCGAAGCTATGCATCTGATTTGATGAGTGCGCGTTTGATAAGACAAGCCGTAGGTCTACACGTCTAATTCCACTCCAAGTATTGCCACACGCTCGAGGCCGCTGTTGTTGTTATCTTCGCCGATACTGATTCTGGCATCCTGCGTCCGATTTGTGCGTGTGAGTGTGTGTGTGTGTGGGGACAGGTTCTAGTGGTTGTGGGATTGAAAAGTTATTAGCGCTTCCGTTCGTGGTAAAGCCGGGACATTTTGACAGCGATGGTGGCGGCGGGTTTTGAACACTAATTGGATTCTCGGCGGCCCTGATCCATTCCCAGATCTGTCCGCACGTTGTCACGCACCGCGTGTAATTTGCGACAGATGTTGATAATGATTGAACAGTGATTAAGGGACGATGTGTTTTCGCGCTAGAATCGGTCAGCTCGTGGATAGATTGCGTTTGGTGGAACATTCACTATTGTTTAGCAACTGGCACCAGAGTGGACAAGGGAATATGCTGGGAATTACTCACTTACGGGGAATGTAATTAATTATCTGCGGCAATTGAGAGCAATGGTTGGAAGGTATTGTGATAGCTTTGAGAGGATTAGAGCTGTGATTGATCCGGTAGAAAGCCATCAAGTTGAGCATTGTTATCAATGTGGAAAATGTATACTCTGGTACAATATCCCAGAACGAAATGTAAGTATGAGCAAAAAAGAGTATCAGTATCAGTAGTAAAGTACGTTGCACGACGAAGATTTGATTTGATCTTGAACTCCCAAAAACTCGCTTTGATGGTAACTCGTCATTTACAACAGTACTCGTGTTAATAACTTTTTTGGGGTTTTAGGTTCAACACTTACGTCTCATTTTAGCTACTTCTACTCTCATTAAGATTTATGATCTCACTCATTCCCCCTGTCCAGTGCTTATAATTAAGGTCTTAACACAAAATTCTCTCTCTCTTCCATTGACACACACACAAACACTTCCTCTTAATTGTGTCCCTGTCATCATGCTCCCGCCAACAATTTCGTGGTCAAAGGTTACCATGGCTAACTAAAATTAACAACAGCCTGCAACAACCGCTCACCATCACAAACGGGGCACCGGGAAAAACAGCTTCATCATCGCTATGGAAACGCTCCGGCCACAAATAGTTTTCTCATTCCGCCCGCTCCAGGACCGGGATACATGACAGCGCACATGGTGACAACACTACCATGTCTTGCCAGCAGAAAAAACCCGCATTGTTTCGGAAGCGTGTCGTCGTTTTTAAGGCGATTTGAAGCCTTGCGTAGGTCGGGTGGTACCCCTGCGCGGGGTACGTCATGTGCGTCGTAATGACGGATGACTTAGTTAAAAACGAAACCGTTTTTCCGAAGCCCATGGTACACACACACACACAGACACACTCTCAATTTTCTCCTAATGTGGTATTGTTTTTACGATGCTTCACTCCGGCCATACCCTTATTGTTCGCAACATTTGGTTATTTTTTGTTGTTTTGTTTGGTCCAAAATTCCACACTTCAAACATGCCATTTCATGGTGCTGCTTAGGGGGGAAACTTTCCAACATCCTTGACCACAGCCCCCAATCGTTTGCTTGCGCACCAACGTCGGCCCGTCAACGGTGACGGTTGGTTTGGTGTAACGCGAAATGAAGCATTAAAAAAAAAAGTGTCACAAGGAATTCGCTCCTTCGACCGGCAGCGCTCCCACGCGTGTTATTTCAATGCTCGCGTGATGTATGTATGAGTGTGTGTAAATGTCATCCGCGTGCGCATGAGTCGTAACTATGGCGCACAATCCGAACGAAACGAAATTATGTTAATTTCTTTGTAAGTTCATGAGAATATGTTAATTGGAATTGAATTAGGGGCAATATTTTTTTTTTCTTCTTTTCTTTTCTTCTTTGGCACAACAACCGCTGTCGGTCAAGGCCTGCCAGTACCCACTAATGAAGTGAGCTTGGCTTTCAGTGACTTATTGTTACCATAGCAGGATAGTCAGTCCTACGTATGGGGGCACGGTCTATTCGGGACTTGAACCCATGACGGGCATGTTGTTACGTCGTACGAGATGACGACTGTACCACCGACAAACCGAGTACCAGGGGCAATATTTGCTTTTCGAAAAACAGCGTGCCCTACAATAAGCGGTGGACCATCGTGACGGCGGAGACAGAAGGGACAGGGTGGAGGAGTTGTTTTTCCTGCATTGCTGAAAATTGTGAACCGCGTTTTCCACCTCCACATCCTCGCATTCCCCCTTTCCACAGGGTCACCACTCTCGATGGGAATCCATAAACACAAACCAGTACGCGATGCCTTCAACGAACTTCAAGTACTCGGGAGTGATCCAAAATGTGACTCCTCTCCGTAGGCTCTCTCCACAACATTCAGCCACCACTCGACGCGAGATTGCTGTTGATCCAGTTGACCACTTTTGATGTTAGTTCCGTTGCCTATGCAAATCAATTTATTTTTTAATTACCAAACCCCGCGTACGCGTAATTTAGGCTAGAACCGGCAGGAATCGCGCCCCCCCCCCAAAACAGCCGGCCAGACACGGGCACTTCACGCACAACCACCGGCTGGGCTGGGCATTCGGGGTATTAAAATTAACATTTAAATTACATCCAAAACTGAAACTCAATTCTCGATTTCGGGACTGCGCACTGATTAGGACCATTCGTTTGTGCTTTGTTGGGATCATATTTCGATGTGTTTGTACCAAATATTTGGCAATGGAGGTGATATGTGGTCGATTTCGGTGGGAAGTTTGGCTTTGATTGGAGCGACCTAAATTGAACGAACTGTGCACGCATTTCTCTGTAATCACGCGTACATGCGTGGTCTCGTGTTTTGAACGACATTCGTTTGAAGTTACTCTTCGCTTGAAGTTAATGTCTTGCCAAGAATTGTAATGCTTTTTCGAACAAGGAGTACTGTAAAAGCGTTTACATCCATGCTCCGCAATGCAAGTCTTCCCGTTTTGCAATGAAAAATGATTCTGGCGCCTGGTTGGCCCCGTAACACGCCCGGAACTTTTCACCCCGGAATTAGTGTAAAACCCTTGGATGGAGGTAACGATGAGATAAAAAGAAAACCTCGCACTAGGAAGGCGGAGAAGAAGTAGCACCATCAGCACCAGCGAAGAGATGGCAGCAAATTATGACGATCGAATTTCGATACAAGCAAACCGTTTGGCGGTCGGTTGGTGGCTGGCCCCGGACAGGACAGGAAGGAAGTAATTGAATTTATGAAACTTTGGCAAGTATCATTTTTCTTTTATCGCTCGAATTGAATTAAATTTTATGGCTTTTCACCGAGCGAATATGGCGCCAAGTGTGCCAAATACACAAAACACGCCAGGAGGTGGAGTAGCCGGAGCAGCCGGAGCAGCAGCAGCAGCAAGGAGCACAAAGTTACCGGTTGCAACGTCCACTGGCAACTGAAAATTGGCCTAGCCCGGGCAAACTTTATTTATTGGCTGTAATCGATGTTTCTTTGTTCGGGAATGGGGAGCCATTTTGTAGCCGAATTATTATTTACGATACATTCCCGACGCTTGTCGGACGGTGTCGAAGCGATGGTTAGGTGGAGCCGACCGACTCTCCAGGTGGAGAAGCTTGACCTTTTGAGAAATTTAAGGAAATTGTCTAACGAACCGGATTGAGACGGGGTAAGCCGATGCGCGTGTATGCAACGGGGATGGACTAAGCCTTGTCCCTAATCCAACCATATTGTGTCCAGACATGTCTGGATGGGTACTTAAAACCCAAAAGGTAAATCTAATCGCCTCGGTGCTGCACTCGGACACATTCGCAAGACACGCGCCAAACAGTGTGTAGAGAAGCATTAGAGGAGCATTAGGAAGTCAGTGAACCGAAGAAAACGTTGCAAATTTACACGAAGAGTTTCAGAAAGGCGGATAGAGCTGGGTGTCTCGTCCGCCATACACCTTGTCCGAGCCGTGCAAGACACTGTCGAGGAAGGGTGAGCGTCCTATTTTTTTGACGCAAGATAGCTCGAGCGTGCTGCTAATTATGATGCACGAGGTTCTTCTGGCACGTCACATCGTCAGCTGCTTGCACCGGGTTGCGGGATGAGAGGGCTTAAGCTTAAAGTCCACTAAGCAATAACGATCCGACGTATGCTTGCTGTTGCATATAATTTACTAGTAAAACAGAGAGTTGATGTAATAGTTTCCATACCGGGTAGGTATTTAATTAAATCACAATTAAAGAGTTCGACAAGCTCCAGCGGCACTCTTTATTTTCTATAGCAAACAAGCAACGAAAGCACCATTCAGTAACGCATACAGCAGCATAAAAGTAGATGCATTACGTCGATTAGCCGATAACTTCTATTGCAGACTTGTGCTGAGCTGAAATTGGGTAACCAATACGCCCGGTACCGTGCACGGAGCGTCGAAGTGAAACACAATTCGGAAACACGATCCAACGATGGAAGGCCAGCACGGGGCTGGTGCCTGAGTGGCCAGCGCTATGAAAATGTTGGGAAAACAAACAATTGGAAAAGTTTTCTCATAGGAACTTCATCAGCAAACGCTAGACACTTGAGCGTTCGGGTCGCTTTCACCGTCAGCGTCGGACTCGTGTTCACCCTGCGCAGTGGCGATTTGTCGTCAAACTGCTCGGGCATTATATCCGGCAACTCCCGGAAAGAGCCGTGCTGCACCCAGAGGTAAAAAAAAAACAAATGCTACCCACTCCGAGCAAGGAGCAAGTTGGCGTTAGGAAGTTAGCCTTATGTCAAGCGGGACATTTGGCTAAACGGTCCATTATAATGCTGGCAGGATGAGCTATACGGGAGTGTTTAACTGGGATGGATTGTAATTTGTTGTTAACATTTTATTTTTTGCCGAAAACAAATTACTAACAATTCAGCAATGTTATGTGGGAGAAGACTCAGTAGCCGGAAGGATGCAGATGCTTTCTACGTGCGTTTGAAAAATTTTCATCGCCTTTCCTGCCGACCGCTTTCACGCCAAACTCGTAAAACCCCGCAACCAATCGCCGTAATCTGCGGAAGTGCGCGTTTGTTCTCGTTCACAAGAAAACCGACACGCCCTGGGAAAAGCGATCGGCCCAGTTTTCCCGTGAATCGTCGGGCTGAAAAATCCGTCCATTTGCCGGCAACCCTTCCCCGCTTTAGCCACTTTTATCGGCACGTCAACACCAAAGCAGAATCCTTCGGTGAAGGATTTAAGAGCGGAAAAGTTCGTGAAAAGGATTTATCTGTCATGTATGCTGTGTTTGCGTGTGTGTGTGTGTGTGTGTGTGTGCCGTACTGCTTCCTCTGCATCGATCTCGGCACTGGACCCGCACACACGAACCTGGCCTTGGCAGTGCATGTGTACAGCCGTTCGATATGAAAAATAATGCAACCCAAGTGAAGCAGAATAATTTGAATTTAGATTGGATTCCGTTTCCACATCCTTTTGTGTGTGCATGTGTGCGTTTCCTTCGGGTGCACCCATCATCATCATCGTCATCATATTCCGAGGAAGTGGCGCATTCCTTCAGACGGATGGGTGGGGCGATTTAAGGCGATAACACATACAGCCAAATACACAACGCAGACAACCACACGTTCAAGTGAAGACAGCTCACGATGGAGGGAACGTTCACGTGCATCCAGGTGAGGTCGACTGCACGAGACCAAACACAAAAGTAATGCCAGCATTTTCCCTCGCAGCATTTCGACTATGATTCTGACAATCGGTTATCCATAACTTTTATCAAGACCCAATTTTCCAACTCCATTGCACCCGTTTTGGGGTTGCCGCATCGCCCGGCAGTTTGTTTGTTTGCTCGAGTCACATCTTTTGACTCTTTTGGTTGCCAGCGTTGGAGGAGCGTGAGGACTTGACTTGTCGAGATTGCACCGAACGTGCATTGCGTCGTACAGGGCGTGAAGAGATGGCCTGACGATACCATACCTAACATTCCCATACCTGCCAAGGTACGAGGACTTACTGAACGCAAGGAGAATTGTTGCTTCAACTGTAGCAAAGGTATGCTTTGAAATGTTACTGGCGCATGAAAGAAAATGTTTTCTATTACACACATCTCGCAGTGGGTAAGGTTTTGCTATTGCGAATGTAAATTCTTTTCAAAAGAAAAAGCTCCTACATACGAACAGGTTTTGCGTCAGAGATTCAATGATCGAATTAATTCGATCAAAACGCTGCTCTTGTGGCTGAATAATCCAAGCCCGAGTTGTATGTGTGTGTGTGTAGCACTGTGAATAAAACATGTTAAGCATTTTTCGGTTCTGCATGCTTCAGTTGCGGCGAGGCATCGTAATTTGATTTCGATGTTGAAAATCAAATTACACACATCTGAGGGCAGCGCCAGAGTCAGTGATTGTGGTTTATTTAAGCAGCAGTTTCCATGCTGGGTGAGAAAGAAACGAATACGAGAGCGTGCTGTCGGTTTCGCCGTACCGTGAACGCGTTGCAAAGATTGCGTAAAACTGACGCCACCGTGAAGGCAATTACGGTAGAGCGAAACAGAAATTTAAGCTTTTCTAAGCACCAAAACACGACCATTTACATTCCACCGCTCAAAAGTGGACTCAAGCAAATGTTTTCAAACACAGAAAATGGTTCCGAAAAGGTGCATTAAACTCTGCCAACTCGTCCCCAACAACCGTCCGAAAACCGGCCTTCTGGTACGGCGGTGTTCCATTCCACCGACATGGCGATTTGGAAACATGACGCGAGTGGACATCATTCTGCAAAACAAAATAGTTTTATAAATTGCATTTCATCTGGCGCGCACGGTGGCGTATCCGGTTATGATACATGCATGATTTCTTCTGTTTTTTTGTTGTTGTGTTGAGCACCAGTCTAGTCGTAGCTGCATCAGCACTGCAGCAGAAACATGCCCAACCATGGCCGGATCGGTTTGTGCTGTTGTTGGCCTATTCTTTTTCGCTTTATTTTGCCGCCATTCATTCGGTGCAAAAATGGAATTAGATCTGACGGACGGAATGGGAAAAAGCTTAGGAAAAGACGACAAAAGCGCACTCGCTGCTCGCTGCTGCTCCGGATTGTCCACCGTGCATTGGCGCGCGGGCGATGTTGGGCAGTGTCGCGGGCAGCAGGTTTAACAAGCGGTGTGAAGCCGGCTGACATACAATATTTGCTGTCAACATTTTATGACATTCTACGCCAGTAGATTAAGCTTCGTTATTGTATTAGCACTCTTTCCAGCCAGCTGCACGGGTGGCTGGAAAACCTTGGAGCTGGTGGAGCGAGTGAGAGAGTTTTATTGAAGAACACATAAAAGTCTAGTTTGCTTTAGGTTCTGGGTGGGATATTTTTAGTGGCCCTCTCGCAGTGGCATCCGGTACAGGGGGTACATTCGCGCTCTTTCAACAGAGAATGATTTGAAAATGAAACTGTACGCAAGCACTAACAGTATCGTATCGAACATATCCTATTTCGTTGTTTCGTTGTTTGCTTAAAACACTTCCCTTGCAGAGCAAATTCAATGAGCGAGCACAGCTAGGACGGCGAGTGCAGGGCAAGATATTCACTGCTGTGAGCAAATATTTTGCAATAAAATATAATTGTTTACCATCGTGCCAGTTGATTGGGCGAGTTTCCACGGCAAACATCGGCGCGCTAAGGCGCACACGAACAGCTTTACGATTACGATGTGACAGAATGGTACTTTTACATTATTGCCTGCCCGACCCCGTGGTGATTGCAATGGTTGGCTGGTTTTTTTTCTCGTCTTCTTCCTCTTCTTCATCTTCTGTCTGTGAAGTAAAGCGCTCTAGTGCGCCTTGTTAAAGGGAAAAGGTGAAAAACTAAACCGCGACTTATGCTGCCCGGGGTTACACACTGGGCGATGGGGGTTTTTTTTCTCGGCCGGTACAGACTAAACTCCGTGGAACTCTACAACACCCGCAAGCACGCTGGAAACAAATCTGTAAATAGAGGCAATGTACCATGAGCGGGAACGCGTGATCAGGACCAAGCAAACAGAAGCTCGTGATTTTTACGATATTTTGTGTCCGGACCATCGGGCGGTCGTGTAGTTGGGTTTTCCGAAGTATTTTTTTGTTCTCTCTCCCATTCGCCTTTTAATGGTCACAAGACATATCAATAGCGGTGTCTTGAGCCGAACCACTGGATAAACTGGCTGTATGTGCTCTGTGGTGGGGCACAAACGGGAAGGTAGAAATCTAGTTGCCGTCCCAAAATAATCTTCCTCAGCAAAACAATCGCCAACATCGGCATGGACGGAACAGTGGAGCGAGCCTCCACGATTGCTGCGATCAATAAAACGCATCGTAAATTAAAGCAGTTTTCATAAAAATCGAGCTAACAAGAGCAGCACTATTGGCTGTATAGGAGTTGGATTATGGATTTTCTCTTGCTCCCACTGCGCCCGCCTCGGTAAACATCTTTATATTTTCGGAGGCAAATTGAACACGTGCAGGACCCCCCCCCTCCCGTGCCCGACTGCTGCTGTGTGGGGAGCAAAGCTATCCGATCACATTCGGGACCTACCCTCGATGGCATTAGCATGTGTAATTCGAACCGTGTACGCTTTTTTTTTTGGGGGCAACAATAATAATGCATCATCGGATGTTGCATCGAACAACGGAATATGATGCCGTAAAAATATTATTACAAGGTACAGGCACATGTTCTGCTCGATTGAGACTGCGTTGTAACGTGTATCGAAATGTTGTGTGGAGTGTGGAATAATAAAGGCAACATATTCGATTCTGTTTTCGTTGTACAGGTTCGATTTACAGCTTTATTAGTTTTGAACTCATTTATATTTATGTATGTTTGTAGTTGTAATTGGGTGGACTGTCTAAATCAAAGCCGAGCGGGTTCAAAACTCATTTCCCATGTAGCTAGAATCTCGTCCCATGGAGCTAAAATGTGACATATACGGTTCACTGCGGCTTTGCCGATTCAGTCTGTTAATCGTTCTCGGGTTGCCACGATAGGATTAGCAGAGAAAAAGCCTGAGACGTTAAAAAGTCAAGAAAAAGAATAAGAAGATTTCAAAGAATACATACAATAATGGAATTCAATTACAAAACATTTGTATCTTTGTCCCGCTCTTGTTGGCGCCTAAATGTATGCAATTGATCGTCGAACGGCTAGAAAAAATCATTCAAGGCTGATTTGGTTATGATAGCACTGATATTTAAAAACTATAATACTAGAAAACTATCTCATCATTGTTGGGTTTTATTAACCAAATTTTATTTGAATTAGGTTTAATTTACTGCTTAACATAATTGTTTAGTAATAATAGCTATACAATAATTTCTTTACCATTGTGAATATCTTAAGCACGGTTGAAATTCATGCCATTAAAGAGAATTAAAACCAAAGATGACAATAAACACCCTTCCTGCTGAGGAGCTCCTGTAGCTTTAAATTAATTAAATCATTAAACCAAACATACAACCAAACCGTCAGCGTCGATCGTGCCGCTCTTGTTGCAGTAATTGTCACTTCTTTCATGGTTTCCCGTTCTCTCGCCCAACAAAAGGTTCCCATAACCATCAGTCACAATAATATTTGAACGTTTCAGCCCCCTGTTCGTCAACGCATCATTTGTATTATTTTTCCAACAGACGTACATATCCTCCCGATGAATCCCCGTTTCGGTTTCAGTTTCGTTTTTTGTTTCTTTGCTTTTTCACTTTCGCCTGCACAGATGATGCCGGCTCGCCGCGGCCTCGGGGTTGTAGGGCTGGTGACAATAAAATCTTTTATGGAGCACAACTGAATCCCCGAAAAATCATAAACAAAACACCACCATGGTGGGCTGGCGTGTGAGCGGAGTTATCATCGCCCCCGGGTCCCATCATCACAGCGCGCTGAAAGGTGCGTGCATGCATGCGAGGGGCTGAAACAGCCGGGCCAGCGAGCACAAAACCTAGCATCAGCCCTTCGCTTCTATTCCCAATCGTCGTCGATGACGATCCACACACACACACGCACAAAAGGGTGGAAGGATTTCCGCGAAATGGAACGGATGGAAAAAACGTGGCTGTCACTGGCGCGATCATACCGCGGGTCGATCGTTTCGACCCCAGGCTGAGGGCAGCTCCCTGCCAGAGTTGGCCGGAGTACGGAGCGGTACGTTTCGTTTGAAGTTAAGCTGCGTTACACTCTGGGTGGAAATTGCCTTCATCTGCGTTGCCCCACGGTTCGTCGCACGCATATGCTGCGTGCCCGGGGGCTGCGAGCGGGTCGGTGGACAAGGGCTGGTGTGGTGTTGTTTTATTTTGCCCCCTTTTTGAGTCAACTCCCATCGGTCCGACGTGGTCTATTGGCCTTCGCGAAAGCCTTTGTTTCGTGTGGAGATGCGAGCGGAATGTGTTCGGGGAGAATATTATGCGCTTCTGCTGCCTACATCACCACCACCACCACCACTCATGATGCTTTTCCGCTGCACCCACCAGTAGCCGGCTCGGATTCGGTGGCTACGTGGTGTACTGTGTGAGTATCTTTCTTTTTCCTTGTTGTTTTCGAGGCAAACCCACTTTACATGACATGTGTGGCGACACAGTTTTGAGCCGTTGTTTTCAAAAGTCGATACAATTACATTACGCCCGACATATTTTGTTATGTTTTCGCTTTCGCTGTGAGTGTGCATTCGGCGCCGATTCCGATTCCCATCCCGGAACAAAAACAAACGTGGAAAAAAACTGTTTTCTCTTCCTCTTGATGTCCTTTTTTGGCTAGTTTTGTGTTCTTTGTTTTTTTTTTTTTGGTTTATGTGGCGTTCGTTATTGGTGTTGTTTTTTGTTTCCTTCACCCTGCACGTTTCGTTTACCGACATCTGGCGATCAACCCGGGGCAGCCATCAAAGGAGTAAAACAATGAAAGAGGGGGAAAAAACGAAGAGAACGGAGAAAAAATGGAAATGCTAATGGAAATGGGTGCAACCCTCATACAGACTCACCATGTGTTTACGCCTAGACAGAGCAAAATAACGCACCACGAAACTTGAGATACGCAACGTGGCGCTTCTGACCCGCGCTTCTTCCTGTATCGCCTCTTCCGCACGGCGAGAGCCACCGGACTGGATCCCAAAAACCCATCCATTATAAAGCCAATGAGTCATTACGGATTTAATAAAACAGAATCTTGATTGGTGTGATGGGTGCGATGGGAAGCGACGGCGTGAACTGTTTGGACTACACGTGATTGTAGCATGTTTCTGACAGCATCCAAGAGTGCGCGGTGGCGGAGAGTTGATTCGTGTTTGGTGCCCCCATTCTCAGGCGTGTGGGGAGCACACAGCGGAACATGTGCTTTAATGAGACAAGTGGCAGGTTGGTTGGTGTATGTGAAAGTGTTTTTTTTTTTTTGTTGTTGTTTTGTCTCATCTCTGGAACTGAAGCTGGTGCGAGCAATGACGCGAGTTGTAATCAAACATTCGAACAAGTTTTACCAATCCACTTGACTGCTGAATGCAACGCTGCTGGAGTGGGTGTCTGTAATCAACTCTTGGTGAAATAAAAATAATTGGAGCGCTTGTAAATGGTATTTTTGTACTTTTCTGAGGTTTGCCATGTTGCTTTATGAATCAATTCGAATTCACGGCTTATGGTAGGAGAGTTTCATTCAATCTTCAACATGCAGCTAAATCCAAGCAAACGACTGATTGGCTGTCTAGCTAATTAATACAATGTTCAAACGATTTGTCATCTTTTCAATCAAACTATGAGGACTTTAGTAAACGACATCAAATCTGCATCTTTGTTTTTGCGATTTACAGCCAGTTGAAACATATTGTCTAGCATCGTTTGCTTCATTATGCGGTTTGTGCAAGGCATACGAAAAGGATATTGGAGGCCAGTTTCCTACTCCCACCATCCTGGGAATGTTTCGCACTGTATTCTTCCCTATTAAACCGACTCCACCCGTTGGCAGCTGTGCGGAAACCCATCCCAACGAGGTGTTGTCACAAGCCCTCCCGAAGCGCGCCACGCTGTAATCAAATGCGCAGATGCCTTGTACCCGCAAAGGACAAATCGAATGAATTATTCAATCCAATTGATAGCTTCGCAAGTTCAGCGCGATTGCATAAACCATATTTGCAGTAGCTGGCTGCACGGCTGGCTGGCAAGAAACAAAAACAGAGAAGCTACAGAAGAGAGAAAAAAAACAATCAATCAATATTGCAGCCCCGGCTCGAAATAGCGAGCAGCAGCTACCGGTTCAAAAGCGATGTGAATATTATTTTTTCATTTCCGGCGAAAAACTCCGAGCCCCGAGTGTCGCGGCAATGCTTGGAATATCGGGGTGGAAGGGCGCTGGCGGTGGTGGCGGCGGCGGCAACCGGGCAAAGTCGATCACATTTAAACGGTGTTTGAATATTTATCTCACCCCTGTCGCTACGGAGAGAATGAGAGATGGAGAGAAAGAGAGAAACACGAGTTTCTTAGCGGCCGAACGACCGAGTAGCGAAAGGAATAATTTCCTGGCCGTTTATTCTTGTACTACAAGGGAGTATTGTACACGGTGCGATACTCAACTTTTCCAGCTCCAGCGCGTTGGTGGTGGTGGCATGGTGGAAGATTGTTTTTGTGCCATTTGGTCCCTTCGAGTGGCTTGATGGCGGAAGGCCGTGGAGCAGACCGCACTGTGAAATGGTTGCGGATTTGATCGGCTGACAGTTGAGATGGCAGAAGGCACACGATCGATGAACGCTTGTCAACAGTGCGACAAGGAAACTTTTAGCCAATCTGCAGGCATCATGCGGAAGAGCGCACACCAATGGCGAGGGCGAAGATAGAGGAAATATAAATGTTTCCAATAGTTGCACTAGTGACAAATGTAAACGGCACGGGTCGAGCGAACGCTGTGCACGATGCGCAGGATGGGACAGAGTGTGCGAAGCAGTGTGCGGTATTCAATCGTTAGATGCAACTGGAACGAAAGCAATCGTTTGCTGAAGTTTTGCCCCGCTGCACTTGCTCGATCGAACCACACTTAAACGGCTTCGGCAAAAGGTGGCAAAGGCAAGATTTGCTCGTTCCAGGCATTATCCTGTTTCCATTTTGCTCCGCAGAAAACTCCCTCCTTCGCTTTTCCATCGTTCCAGCAAGGAGGCAAGTCATAAAAATTTATCATATTTATTGTTTCGCCACATCTATCCGCCTCAGTGCGCACGTGGATGGTGGTGGCTGCGCCCTGTCGTCTGCCCTCCTCGCTCATCGCAACCTCCGAAGGACCTTCACTGCAATGTTTCGCTATTTCCAGCCGCCCATGGGTGACTGGGGTGCGGGTGTCGCCCGGGACATGATAAACGGTTGCGCTGAAATTACTCTCGGAAGGATGTTGACGCTTGACAATTTTTCAAGTTCGCAGCATCGCCGCGACGCGCCCGCTCTCGGGTGTGGCCTGGACGAAGCCCGACCCGGCAGGCATCTTGTAAATCGAGCGACGCAACCGGTAGGACGGAAATTAACAACGACAGTCTCTGCCCTCCTGTGACAGGTGGGCGAACAGCGAAACGTTTCGTGCCCCGGCTTCCCGCGAGACGTGGGGCGTAGCGAATCGGTGCTTTATGAATTGGCAGTGCGCGATCGATCGAATGGGGTTTAGTTTCTTCGCCCGCCCTAGTTTGGTTCATTGAACGACAACAAGCGATTCCGGTGACGACCGGTGTGTGTTTGAGTGCGATTCGTTTGAAGCCTTGGATGGATGGGTTTAGCTTTCAGTTTGGTGGAAAAACTTAAAATAGTTTCGCTGATCGTCCAGCCAAGGCAAGAGAGTCGCGAGGCGTGAATGAGTATGTATAATCAAGCGTGGCGGACAGAAGAGTTGGAGTTTTCACCGAAATCGTAAGGGCACATCGACCATTCCCTGTTGATCAAAGTTGTATTACGATGTGAACGAACTAAAATGGCGAACTAAAAACGAACAGGGGAGTGGATTTCAGGAACGGGTTGTGCTTTGAAATCTACTGGCGCCTTTGAAACGTGTAGTAAAGAGCAGTTTGTGCACATGTTTTAAAAAACAACTTTCACAGTTGAATGGAAGTGAGAGAATCATTAAAATTATTCGCTCATATTACACTGTAATTACTTGTGCCTGTAAACGAGTAAAGAGTAGGGGAAAACCTGCCTCTTTATAACATTTTCATGCTGTGCTTTTGTAGAATCGATTTTCGCACAGGCTTTCAGTATTCAACAATTGAAGCCGAATTCAATTGGTCGAATGGTCAAAATCTGTTGTTTACAGTTTTTCCAACTGGATTTTACGCTTATTTCCGTTTTTGCAATCGCAAATGCCCTAATGCATGTAATTGAAATCAATTGCACTATCGGCAGCACTTAGCTTAACCACCGCAGGGTTGGCTTTTTCGGTTTCCGAAATCGATGCTCGTTAACGGGCAGCCAGCAACGGAAAAGGCGCATTCAGTGAGCTTTTATTCACAAACACTGCTTGGTGTTTTATGGATTTTGCAGAAAACATGGCGCTTTGGTAACGGGAAGCTAACATGAGTCGTTGCGTAGTAAAGCAACTAGCGCTTTGGCATGACATTTTATTGGTAAAAGGATAGGAATCGCTACGATTCCTGGACTCTTTGGAGTGTACAGGAAACATTTTGTAATGGTATGTCATTTGTCAATAATTTAATTAAATAAATACAGGTGACACTTTAATAGCAAGTCACTGGAACCGTGTAACACAAAATGATTGGCGCAAAATGGTTTTAAACTAAATACAACCTCATCGTAGTTAATTTCCAATTTGATTGTTCTATGAAATTTTCATAACTTACCATAGACGTACTATTAACATACATGTATGCAGACATCAAGTGACGTCATTTTACGTTTTCCGTAGCCGCACCATCAACAAACAACACTGTTTAATTACTGCCCAAGCCGTGTGTTTTGTTATACAATGGTTACATCGGTGTAACACATATGCACCAACCCAAGAGGCTGATTCCAGCTCGAATGCATTGACGCAACGCTCGAGCTTCCGCTAAACCTCCGTAATTGGTCATATCCTTGCCGCCGGGAATGGTAGACGACGGAAGCAGATCTATAAAGCTACATCCGTGTTTGACACTCTATCGACCGGAAGGTAAGAGATGCAGCACAATGACGATGATGAACAATCTCCAGCGTGTGAGCTCGTTCGGCGAACGGTACGGATGGCGTATCTTATCCAACGGTTAAAGGGCTTGAGCAAATTGAATTCTGCCTCGTCGCGCGAACAACGATCACCGCGAAACGGCAACTGGCAAACACAGTTTAACGCCGGCGAAGAAGCTAATTAGTTTCGATTTGTTCATCAACGGCTGCGTTTGCTTGATTGCTGCACAATCGCAGAACCGTTGTTTGATTTACAGCTTCCATCGGTTAAACGTGCACAGAGGTGTGTTAGAGATAAGCAGGATGCAATCACCATGCTACTCCTGCTGACAGTTATCGACAGCTCACCTTTGCGCATTAGAATGCACAAGTAGTGTACCGTGCAGTGCAATGTACTCAATATTTACTATAAATTGATCGAAAACTTAATCAGTTCTCCCCATAGGTGCTGCTTCGCCCTTACACCAACAAACCGAAACTATTTACGCTAGCAAGCACTCGACTGCTCGATTTCTTCCTGCTATTCTGCACAATACCATCGGCATTCACCGGTCACAAGCGTTGACCTCGGCGAAAGGCGAAGCCACGTCGAGTGAGCGATAATCCCCGATCACATGCCCGGAAGTGCTCAACCATTTGCCGTTTGACCGTT
This sequence comes from Anopheles merus, assembly GCF_017562075.2. Taxonomy (NCBI): domain Eukaryota; kingdom Metazoa; phylum Arthropoda; class Insecta; order Diptera; family Culicidae; genus Anopheles; species Anopheles merus. The sequence goes on along the minus strand of NC_054082.1, from coordinate 7,875,458 downwards.
TGGCACGTCCCCTACATCCACTACAGTCTTCCTCTTTGCTCCCACTCGACCTGCACGGTGAATTGGTAGCAAGTGACGTAAAGTGAGCATCCGATATGGTGGCTCATCGGCCGTGCGCCTCCTCCATCCCTACTGTCATCGCTTACTGCGAGAGCAGCGGCCGGTCAAATGGAATAGACATGAAACAGGCCACTGTCACACTGATTATAATGTGAAACGTGACTTTTCCGATGATGCGCTTTTGTTGCGCATCCTGCACGATTCATCTCGACTGCTGGCGTAGGCTAAAGGAGTGGAAGTTGCCGTTCAGACAGCCTTTAAACGTTTCGCTTCGTAATAGAATCTGCTTGTTTGTGACGCTGGAGAAGCTCCGGACTGTTTGGGGTTTTGTTTTTTTTGGTTTGATGCCTCGCTCTCTCTATATTGCTTGTCTTGTTCACCCAGCATTGATTTTGTTTTTATTTTCGTCATACACTTCCGGCTGCTTGCTTTGCCTTCTCTGGTGCTATTAATTTACTCCTCAGCAGTCAAGCACAATGTCGTGGGATTTCTTTCTCGCTCTCTATTTCGCATCGGAACGGCCCCGCGTTTGAAGGGATTTGAGGGCTTATCTTCATCCTTTTTTGCACCCGTTTGGTGCTTTCCGTTTCGGTGCCATTTGGTGTTTTGGCTGTAACGGCATGTCGGTCGATTTGGCCGGTCATGCAGGATATGCAGTTTAAGACTGGCCGGAACAAGGGAAAAGAAAAAAAGCAAAACGGGAGCGAGGATGTATAAATTTTCCCAAACGCTGACACTTGTGCTGATCCGGCTGGATCATTATCATGTAAACATCCAGACAATGGCCGCTGTGAGTGCAGCGCCGGTCGGCGGGTTGTCTGGCTGGCAATGTTACGGAAGATGGCAAAGTGAGCTGTTGTTTTCGTACCGAGCAGAGTTGCTTGTTGTCTGTCTTTACGTTCAAGTGCTTCTCCAAATGAGCTTAGCGTAGTTTACCAGTGTGTATCTGGGTGCGTTGAAATATTGCAAGAAAACTTCATCGTTGTTTTCTTTCATATATTTAAAAACAAAATTAAACTATTATATAATATGCCAAAGATCTTAAGCCACTGGCAAATGGAGAAGAAGCAAAATTGCAAAAGTACATTACAATATTCATGTGATGCAAGCGTGCAGTTTAACGCAGTTCCAAGCAAAAGCAATGGAGAGAAAGTTTTTTTTTTCTACTAGCAAGCACATTGTTGATCTACAAATATTTTACCTATTGAATCTGCTAAAACACTTCAGCAGAGCTATGCGGTTTACTGGAAGAACGGGTTTCTGTTACCCTTGCAAACGCATTCCCCTCTCGTTGACAGCTACCACCGCCTGTCAAGCAAATGCCAGGAAGGCTGCACGCGTTATGCTTTTAATTTAATTGCCCTCCCTCCTCATCGCGTTCGCCTTAGAACAGCCTTTAATCGCCCCAAAAACCCGTTACCCGCACGGTCGATTTTTGGTCGATAGTGAAATTTCGGGGGCTACAGTTTTTTTTGCAGACCGCAGCCTCGTCGTCCCATCCTTCCAACTAGCGCGGCAAATGTGAGCATTCGCTTAGATAAAGTGCAATTCATTGCGTGGTGCGGTAAATTAAATTTCATCGACCATAAATTGTTCCACCGCATATGAAGTTTGGAAAACGAGTTGCTGCTCCTGCCGCTTGTCCACTTCTCTGCCGTCCCCGGTTCCACACCGAACCCGGTCGCTGGTGCATTGTGCATGTGCGAGGCAAAAAAAAGCATCCCAAATCGGTTGATAGGTCGAAGGTGGTAAAAACCGATCGCCAAATCGATGGACGATGAAATGTGAAAGCGCTGGCTGGAATGTGGCCCCGATTGGATGTAACCTGGTGCATTTGTACACGGAGGCTCGACTAAAGCTGTGTAAGTGTGTGTGGAGCATAAAAAACCTCTTTTCGGAGCTGTTTCATCGCGTTCCCACCAACGATAAGCTGGTAAGGTAAATATCTTTTTCGCACTTTTGAGCTTAAATCTTTGCGCGTTCGCGATGATAGTGAATTCCACGGCTTTAGACAAAGATATCATCAGCAATGGTTTGTATTGGGTATCACACGTTTTGCTCCAAAAACTCCCACAAGATGAGTCGTTTCAGTGATATTGGTGCTGTTGCTACTGATGACGAATGATCCTTTTGTTTATATTCCGTTTCCATTGATGCTAATGGATTGGTGTACAAAAATAAACCATTCTACAGAACGGATACAAAAACAAAACCATGCTTCAGAGCGTGCCAATAAATCGATTGGAATAGTTCAATCGATGAGAGAAAGAAGAAAAAAAAAAAGTACGCCCGAGCCCAGCACGTCAAGGCTAAAAGCCGTACCAAACCGACCCTGCTACCAAGCGTCTCGCTTGCAGAGGGTAGTTAGTGTTTGGAGATTAATAGCTAAAGAATAATTGAATTCTTTTCGAGCTGCAATTTTCGATGCAAACCGCACCATCGCAGAGAGTGTCGATTGAAGCGGTGGGGGGGAGAAAAAGAAAGAAACCAACGTAACTTTCCCACGCTGCCCTAGCGAGGTAGAAATTTATTGATCTCGTTCGTGAAGCTTTTATTGCCTCGATTGCGAGCGCCAATTGACTGAAAGGATGCACCGGCCGCGCTGGCAGCGGCAAAGCGGTCCGGTGTAACGTTTTGCAAATCGGTATCAAATCTACGGACGAATCGCGTCCGCAGGACCAGCGAGGGAAGCGATTAAGATTCTTTTTAGTGCTGATGGTGGGATCGTTTATTTTCATTTTTCAAGCGTCCGTTTCGAATGCAGATGGAAAGCGATGCTGATCGTCATTGTGTGGTGGTGTTGAGGTGTTTAGAATGCGAATTGAAAACTGCTTGCAAGGGAAGTGGAAGAGGAATTTATATGTTTTTCTCTTTTCTGATTAAAGTGTTCATTTTGGGTCGAGTTTTGGCTGCAAACTTTGTCTGATTAGTGTTACAACAGTGTAAACAATAAAACTAATAAATATTAACCTTCAACAGCTGTTAGAAGGCGTGTTTGGAAGCTATGCTTAGTACATGTAGACATTTAAACAAATATGCATATGAGCACGAAATTAGAAGCTTCAAAAAGCGTCTATTTCTTGCGTGAGATAATGTCTAGGCAGTTGGAAGACGCATCAATTCCTCCATTTTTTCAAGCGCCCATTTTATTCCTGTTCGCTTCGGTTTCGCCTAGAATCAATGAATAACTTTACCCACTTTGCAATTCATTACACTTCATGAATCGCAAGTAATGTGCATTACCATGTAGAGCAAGTTGTGTTTCACATTGGTGAACGAGCCACTGTAACCGATTCCAATTGGTAGGCTGGCTGGTGGCTGCCAAAAAAAATGTAACCAATTTGAATTTGATTACAGCCCGTCTACCTTCGGTTTTCGTTGAATTTCGGTTGATTTTACGGAGCGTGGGAACTTTCTTACACCCCCTTTTTTCCTGGTAACGAAAGATACCGGTAATCTGTGATCTAGAAGTGGGCTGGGATTGATGAGGACACCCACACCGATGGTGGAGTGACTGACGCTTGGAAGAGATAGTTTCGATTTGGTTTCGTTGTTGGTTCTAGAGTTTGTGTCGCCTGTTCAAACGAAAAACAATAAATAGGTTTGCTTCTTTGCCACTTCAAGCAATCGTGAAAGCTGCTTCCGTTTGGCAGATTCAAAACAAAACAAAATCCTTCCCGAAACGCTCGCAGGGAAGCTGTTCGCTCGCATCGTAGCACGATCGCTGAGAAGAGCGGGCGATATGCTCTTATGCTAGGAGTTATGCTCTAGCATAGAAGCAGTGCGTACCCGAGAGCGAAGCACGACGAGTTCTGTCTCACGAGCAACAAACTCGGGTGTGTTTATTCTGAGTTGCTTCGTTCACTCGTCGTGCACGGTGTCATACGCGTGGGACATATGGAAGAGTTTCATGTCGCATGACAATTTGATTATTTGAAACGATAATGTTAGAAGAAATAATAAAATATAAATGAAAATTGATTCGAAATTGCAGGAAGCGAGAAGGAAACATCATAAGCATAGGATAAGGAGCAGAAGAAAATAAAATGAAAATAAGCGAAGGAAAAGGGGAAAGCAATGAAAAAGAATAACAAAACAAATATACAGTGAAAAGTAACATAGATTACCGTAACGAAAGCCATCATTTTTTCCAAATTAGAAAAGACGAATGATACGATTTGTGTCGTCATAACCTATACTTTACAGTGTACCTTCTACTAGAATCAAACACATCGTTCAACCTACACCGCGATGCAACAGCAACTCACTGCACTGCAACTGCGGTAACTCACGAGAACGCGCGCTCACGTCCTACAGCTCCCGTCGATGTTTTCGGGCCGCACATTCATGGTGCCACTCCCAAAAAAGGAACACTTTGCGTAGAATCACCGCTCACCGCCTATGCCGCACAGGACAACGGGCAGGAGAGGAGGAGAAAATGCCGGTTTCTATGGCCGGTTCGTTTCCAGCCAAACGCGTTTTCCCTCCCAGAGAGTGAGAGAGAATGTCCTTTCCACGATTTCCTCTCGCAATTCGCTCATCGTTTCACCCTCTCTTGCTCTCTCTCTCGCTCTACGCTCTGGGGTACGCACGCAACGCCACCACGAGTGACGGGCGTTTCGGGCGAACGCGCAAACAAATTTCTCGTGCCGTGTGTCGACCGTTGCGTGTGACTGCACCCGAAGACACGAGCCACCTCTCGCAGTTTCGTTCAGTTTTTGTTCGAGATCTGTGCAAGCTACGTCGTCGTCGTCGTCGTCGTCGCCGTCGCAATCGTGCGTGCGTGCACTGGAATACGTGTGCGGACTACCCTGGACTACCACGCTCTGCCGGACAGCAATCCAAAGGGGTTATGTGTGTGTGTGTGACCGGGTGGTTTTTGTGTGTAATGTGACACACCGCCGGGTCGGCGAGCGGAAGCGCGGTAAGCAATGGTAGCATAATGTGCGGCGCGTTACTTTTCGGCTTATCGCCAGGGATGTGGGTGTTACGGGTGGAAGGGCCCAAGGGATGCGGGCACAAGAGAGGTGTTACTGTGTTCTGTGTGCGGGAAAAGAAGTGCTGATAAATCGGTGTCGGTGAATAATGAAATTGTTCCCCGGTTCATCCTGACCGCTGGGAGCAGACGTGAACCGAGGCGAAAGTGAAGCAAAAAGAAACAAGAGCAAGAAGTGTGGTGCTGTGAAACGTTTAACACGGCGATGCGATTGCTAAGCATCCTTATCAGTGGTGTTGAAACGCGTGGGAAAACGGGTGATAGTGATTATTTTTTATTTTAGCACCCGAAATAATCGTGACGTAGAAGAAATTATAATAAAACGGATGAATGTTCCAACAAAATCGCCCTTTTCCTGCGTGCTAACGAGGCCCGCTGTGTGTCGTTGGGGGTGGTGTGAAGGATGCTGGAATCACCCTGCTTTGCCTCCCGCGCTCCATACTTGGTGCTTGCGTACGTGATATTTCATCGCTCGTGAGTGCTGTGACAGCAAAAAGCAACGCAAAAGGAAAAGTGGGAGAAAAAAACACACACATACACACACAGCCAAATGGAAAGCAAATCATAGAAGCGGAGGCATCGCAGCCTCACCCAAAAAGTGGCCTGTCAACGTGCTATCATCATTATTTCCAAGCTTTCGTTTTGCCTGTTGTTTGTTTAGCTCACCGTCCTGTGTCCTGAGGGGTCCCGGCACCGACCGGTGCGTTATCGTACGGTTGAGAGCGTGTGTGGAGGGTGGGGAGGGAGGGGGAGGTGCGCCATGCTGCCGTGAAAAACGATGCGCGTATGATTGGTTGTTTTTCTTCGCCGTTGCGCTAGAAACCGCACAGGAAAAACCGCACTCACGTGTGATCATGGTGAGGTGTGTGTTTTTTAACGTTCATCTACCGATGGTGATGCTAAACCGTGCTTCCGTTGGTTTTTTTTTTCAAAGTGTGGCACAACCTGTGAAATATTAAAAAAAGAAAGAAAAAAAAACAATAATTTTACTGCCCACTCCACGATCACACGGCCAGGAGTGTGTGCTCTCCCGGATGATGACTCAATTGTGAGACGTGAAATGTTTTATTTATGTGCCAGTGAAATACACAATAACAAAAGGCGCCTCTTCATACGGCGTGCCGTTTTCGCTTGGTGCTTGAGCCGTGTGCGGGACGAAAATGGTGCACGACAGAAGAATTATTCCTTAGCGTTTGCGGCTAAGCGCGGCCACGGCTAGTTCTGTGATCATCATCATCATCATCGCCATCATAACTGTGAGCTCATCAGGAGGAAAATGAAAAGGCAACATCGACTCGCATCAGCGCGATATATCTGGTGTCGCTTTTCCTGCTTGACTTTGGCAGATACTTATCCTTGAGCCCAGCTGTGGACACACACACACACACGTACACACCCAAGGATTGTCGTCAGTGCACTATCAGCGGTCCGCTCCTATTGTTATGCTACTTTACCGCCGCATTCGGTACCCACGGTATCACACATCTGTCATCCAAGAAAAAAAAAACAACAACGCCACCACCAACGCCGCTTCCGCCATGTGTGCTGCTTCCAGCGGGGGCATATAAAAGAACCGTCCCATTTCATCGACCCCAGGGGAAAACAGACGCGGTGGAACCGGCATGACGCACAGCTTGTCGACGGCGCATGAAGCATGATGGAGCGTCTTGAGAACGCTCTTGAGCTGTATTAGTGTAGAACTAGCGAAGGAAAAACAGCATGTACAAACGGAGCGATAAACGAGGATGTGTAGGCGGGAAAAATCTCTTCCCCTTTTAGGGCCCTACCACCCCCGCCCTCCCTCTGCCACACGTGAATGTTTGCTTTTGTTCCACGCGGATGGCAGTACAGCGTTGCAAGTACAATAAAACACATCACCGAGGAGCCGTATAGGAGCGATCGCCCGGGAAGCCATTGGCATGCTGCCGTCCATCCTTGACTCCCCGGGCAGAGCCTTGTGCAGATTATTTCAAGCACCAGTACACATCTGGTGCAAGCGTTTGGGCAGTTGGTTGGTATGGTTAGGGTTTTTTGTTGCTGTCTCTCCTTTCCAACTCCTGAACTTGACCTCCACAGCGCACAGCGCTGGGTGTGCTGTTAATGCCTTCTTAGTCGTTGCTGAAACACACAGCGCTGGGCGAAGACGAGCAAAAAAAATCGGAAGGACGGATCGTTTGACGGTGCAGTTTTTTGTTGTCGCTCACATTGGTTCTGGATCTAATTCGGTGTTGCGTATCCCTTCGCTCCCCTCGATCGGATCCCGTGCAAAGTTCGATCGTTTGGACTGGCCTTTTCGGCTGGAGTTTCACGATTGCCGATCTGGTTCGGATGTATTTTGCCGTTTCTGTGGCAACCGCATGGTGGTCGTTGTCGTCATGCGGCTAAATATGCTTGCGTTCGTTCCGTAACGTTTCGGCATTAGATCGGCGGCCGGCAGGTAAACCGATGGGCGATGGTGCCAAAAATCTGCTGGCGCCAGCATGGTTTTACCGTGGCGGAATCACACATTTTACGACGCTTTGCCATTTAGCGTCGGCAATGTATGCTGCGTGTAATGGTAGACTAGTGTGTGTGTGTGAGTATTTCGCTTAATACAGCGTACCGGTAACGGGCAGGCAAATATCAAATCAGGGTTTAGAAATAGAAACGCTTTGGCAACGAAAGCAGATGGCTTAATGGTTGGGAGAATGAATAAAAATTCAGTTTAATATCTCACCACGGCAATAAAGATCGCTTATATTTAATGCAACTGGCGAGAATCAATTTTATTAATTCAACAGGATTTTTACCATACAAATGCATTTATATGATGAGGTATAACAATAGCATAAGCAGCAATAGAAGTGGGTATTACAAGATTTTTTTATTCAAGAATTAATTGTTTAAAAAAAAAAAGAAACAAAACCCGTTTATGAATAGCTCTCCAATAATGAACCACAACAGTGTGTAATTTGCTAATGAATCTATCAATATATAAGCCATCCTGTGAGGTAAAAAACTGTAATGCAGATTAAAACATAATAGGCTTACAGTACTTTTTATAACCTAAGCTGATTGATTGATAGCAAATAGTGCTCTAATGTCCAGCATTGTCCAACAGCGAATATCATGCTTTGGTCACAAGATAAGGCTTCAATGTGATTTTGATTCCACTTTTTTGTTACAGATGCGTTTGAAAATTAGATCCACCTTCAATTGAGTAGAAAAATACAAAACAAAAGTGCAGTGAGTGATGTAAAAACCAGTTATGAGTTCGGATGGGTCTACAAAAGTGCACAAAAACCGACTTATCGCGTCATTTGCAACGCTCCGTAGTGCAGACAAAGGGCAACTGGAATGATTCTGACCATGCCGTATATGCTTTCTGCAACTCCAGCATAAGTGCATTAGCCACATGGCCGTTACGCAACACAAACGATAACTCTATTGTGCCAGTGTTCTCCCGATAAGGGATAAAAGAGAGAGAGAGAGAAAAAAAAGAAGTGCTCCAAATAGAAAAATCTATCGTGCAACTGACACATACGCGCACACACCCATAATTTGACATTCGTGTTCGAGTCCTGCCAGTGCTCCACCGGAAGTGTGTGCCACCCGTCGGCGCATCAACAAATGCATTGGAAGAGTTCGGCACGATCGTGATAGTGCTCTCCGCATGCAGCGAGAGGAATGGCGTATCCGTCGCACCCATTTGGGGTAAAGCTCCTCACCCACGGCGAAGGCGACGGAGAATGATACACCGGAAATAGGTAAATATTTGATTTATGATCATTTCGTTCCAGGGGCATCAGGATCAAGGGCGGAAACCCGATCCCTGGGACGCAGCTTTATCGAAGCAAAAATAGCACTTTGCTCATCCGTTAGAGTGATACGTGGAGAGGGGTGGAAGGGTGAATGGGGGTGCTCACACACATATTGATTTGGGCATAAAAAAGGAACACACAGCCACATACAAAGGAAAAATGGAAACTTTCCCGTACATATTGCGCCGCATACTGGTTGGGCGGCGAGCTGTACTGGGCGCCTCGTGCGATTTGTCCACGTTTGTTTCCAGTCGAGCCAAATGAATGAGCCCGGACGATGTGTGACGCTGGGAGCGATGGTTTTGTGGGGCCGGGATTGGCCCGGGTGGATGGAAAATTTTTCCCTCCGAGCGGTACAGATTTAACGATGAAATATTTGTTTTTCACTGCTAAATCAACCGATAGCTTCATCTCCGGCGGTCCGGACTTTTTGATGATTTATAGCTGCCCAGTTTGTGCGAGTGTGTGTGCGTTTGTAAGCGTTTTTTTTGTTTGCTTGCTTGCTTGCTTTAGTTTTATTTGCCTACTCCAGCGGATCTGACCTTTCTTGCGGATACCTTTTTTCTTCTTCTTTGCGGCCCATCCCTGGAGTGGGTGTCACATTGTGGAGCGATTGGGGGATAGTTTTTTTTTGTTTTTTTTCGTTTGTTTGTTCCTTTCCTGCCGCACCGTTTATTTCATTTTTGCCGCTTCGCATAGCATTTGTTGCTGGGATGTGCATTTTTTCATCCCAAAACCACCCGGTGACTGTACACATCGCTGAACAATCGGCGAAAGCGTGGGTTTGGGGGAAAATGCGAAAGCTGAACTGGGCTGAAGAAAGTGCGCAAAGCGAAGCTACACCGTACACGTGGCGGGAAGTTTATTTGATCTAGTGGATAAAGATTTTTTTTTAACACACCCAACCCAAAGAAGACCGTATGAATGAACGGAAAAATCAATACATCCCGGTGGCTCGCGGGAAGGAGATTTTCAATTTTCTGTCATAAATCAATCCAACGAGTTAGGCAAGTACGGCTGGTTCATGCGCGTTTAGATGACTGCGAGAGAAATTGAACGCGGAATTCAATTTATCACCATAGCACGATGTTGAAAAATGCAACACAATTTACAATATTTTGTAAAGTAGTAGTGTGGGGTTTGTCATATTTTTAAAAAATGTTTGTTTTTCAATCAAAACAAATGTATTTTACATCACACTCGGGAGAGGAAAGAAAAACACATCCACCCTAATCCGTCAACTTCCACCTGCGGGCTGACGGGCTTCAATTTATTTTCGAATTTCTCTCATCAACATGTTTTATTTGTCTTACGGTGCCAAACACGCACACGACAGCTTCCCGTCCAATTTATCGCAAACCATTTGGGTAAAGCCCGTTATTGCTTTACGAGTAGGTTCGAGCACGGATCGTAGTTTACGCTAAGTACGCTCGTTTGCGTTTTCACAGGTTCGGTGTGCGGGCTCCCTTGTGATTTCAAGGCCTCGTGCCGACGCACGACGCACCGGAGGGAAATGGGAAAGGCTTGTTTGATCCATTTATCATACAGGGAAAGCTTTCCCGAAGAGAAATTGATGTCACGCCGGGAAGGTTCCCGGTCGGCAAGCTGAGTTTTTCCCATGCTGTCACCCACATTTACATCCAATCGATGCGGATGCTACTGCCTGTCCTTGCTTGCCGGTGTGACTGTGCCAACGTGTGCTGACATAAATAAATCTTACCATTTTGCTTGCCCGGTTTGGTTTGCGCCGGTTGATGGGAAAAAAGGAGTTTAAGCGCCTTTCCCTTTTAGGGGCCATCTGCGACTAGGCGCAAGCTGAGCATGTGGTCTGTACTGAGCAATGCCGTGTCGACTTTATCGTTTGATTGTATTTTATGTTGCGTTCGGGGGCACATGAGGGTGACAGTTATCTAGAGGGTAAATAAATGAAGCAACGGTCTGGATCATGAATATTGCCATTTTGTCACCGCAGTGTCTTTCGTCTCACCGAAACCACGCATTGGATGAGCTTTGCCGAAGTGCAGGTCGTTTCTATCTGTACATTAATACATTTAATCTATAAAATAGTAAATGTAGTAAATCTGGGGTGAAAGGGTATTATTATTCATCATTTAGATGAATTATTAATGCTATGTCAGGTCATTCAGATAGGAAACTATGAAACATTGCCGCGAAAATTTACAAAAGAAGAGAACTGTTGTACAAGATGAAATTAAGTTTAAAATATCTACCAAGTTCATTTACGAAAAGGCATCTTGTAACGAGCCCATGTTGAACCACTTATAAAAACCCGCCACTTTCCCACTCTCAATGCTGTTTTATTTTTCCTGGCCAGACGCTCTTGTTTGCCAATTTATCCGTCTGCCGGTTATGCTACTTCAAACACAAGCATACTTATGGCTGCCGGCAATGTTAATATCGGAATCGGATGCTTTTCTCGGTCCCCGTCACTGTGACATCCGGCGGGTTGTTCAGACAGGGACGGATGGTGAAAAGTTCACCATTAACAAAAAAAAAAGAGAACGAAAACGCCAAACCATTGTGAGCCGGCTGACGTTCGAGGGAACCGCACGACGGGTGATTTAATAAAACACCGTGTGCCCGTGTATGGCAGCACCCCGCGCCAACGGTGTCGCTGGAAAGTTGTTGACGGAGTCGCGTGAAACGTGTCCAACGCGCCAAAGTATCGTTTCTTCGATAATATCCCTTCCCGCACTGGCATTGGCACGCTCACGCTTTGCTTTGGGCCGGCTGGAAATTAATTTGATTTAAAAGTTACACTCCACTGTCGATGTTCGAAGCCTGGTTGTGCTGGTTGTGGGTTCCGTGAAAGGACAGCGCTAATGAAAGAGGGTAAAACTGCTCCAAACAGAGACAAAAATTTCGCCTGACAGCATGGAAGGCTGAAAGCATCCCATAGAGGGGGGCCAAAATCACAAATGCAAACGTAACGTCGATTCCGGGTTTTCGGTAATAGTTTCCGAGGAATTTTCCGTTTGACAGGTTGTCAATGAGATGGTACCAATGTTAAGGAGTGTTTATAGAGTTTGTACACTCAAAATGTGTTGTAGATTTGGCTGTAGAAAGTAGATAGCTTTGATACGCCTCTCAATTTGAACGGTTCATTTGTGAATGAAACGGGTTTCAAAGGATTTTTTGAATGAAGTTTGATGTATTATTTTTCATTATTCAAAGCGAAACATTAACCAACCATAAATTAAGAGGTTCTAAAATGCTAAAGCGGTGACAAAACACAGTCTAGGGCGCCTAATAGCCTAATCGGTTCCTGAAGTAGCCTGATGAATTGCGATTTTTTTTGCCTCTGCAATTTACCAAATTAACATTTGGAGCTATTTATAAGCAGAATTTAAGCGTAACCGATCCCTAACGACGTTCGGCTGTCAGCAGCAGCAGCATTTGTTCAGCCACTGAAAACTGATCCACTTTCGCTTTCCACTTTCGCCCGGTGATGGCCAAAACTGTTTGAAGATTCAAACAAAAGACGACGGGACGGAGCTGATCGAACACAAAAACATCAAACGCCAAGTCCGAATCCTTCTAGCTATCATAGCTGAATGGTTAGCGAAGTGTAATCAGATTCTTTTCATCGGGACGAGCTTTCCACCACGCGACAAACTTCCCAGCGAGGGCGTTAGAAGCGTTGCTCTAAGCCGGAGGTGTGCCCGGACCGGACGGGACGGTGTCATTTCCCAACGATGGGTATTTGTGTGTGTGTGTGTTTGTGTTTTCTAAGGTACACTAAACTGTCAGCGAGCTAGAACGTCCACCAGTTGACTGAGCTTAAAATTGGTTCCGATTGTTGGTACGGTTTCGGTCAAAGTTCTCGGCATCCTCGAGGGACTCGCTGAGCTTTGGCAGCTTGTTGGCATGGCCTGACACTGGATCGGTTTGGCTGTCTGTGTGATCCTCGCAAACGTTTGCAGCAGACGCAGTGGATGTTTTTTCCAAGTACTCCCGTAAAGCTGACCCGTTTGGTGTCGATGGCGCTCGTCCACGTGCACTTTGTGGCACTAATCCCGGGCACGAGAGCGTGGGAAGCGCACCAGCACAAACACTGGCCGTGGGCAAAATCACCAGGGGGATAAATTGAATTACCAAAATGAACCATCAAACGACGGCTGGAGAGACGGTGGTCGGGGCGCGTTGGTGCGCCGATGGCTCGCCCGTTGTGCGAAGGCGAAAACTTTCCGCTGTTCCATTAGATTAAACTTGAAAGTGAACTTAATTATCGTTTCAGCTAATTCAGTTGAAGCATAGCGCGAATCGAACGTGAAAACAGTGTGTGCGCCGCCATCGCCCCCCGCCCAGTTGCGCGTCCCTCGCCGATAGCTCGATAATGAGTCGTCTTGACGGGCGCAAGTGTGTCTATCTTGGGGCAGGGCGCAAATGTTCGTTCAGTGGTGGAGTGGATTTTTCTTTCTTCTTCGCGTGTATTATTAGCAAGTTGTGCGCAAACAGAGAGAGAGCAATGGCTAAAAAAGCAGCAACGGTGCTGCACGAAACCGTCTCAGCTGTTTGCAGGCGAAGATGCTCGAACGCGATTGATTAAATCAGAGACAATGATTAGGGTGGGACGGATAGATGCCAATGCCAAGAAGCGCGATGAAAAGCAGCTTCAAATATGTTGACATTGAGCAGACTGCATCAGATTGAAGTGGAGCGGTGTTGTTGCTGGAGATCTGTTGGACTTAAATGAATATCGAACCAACAGTGGGAAGGTGGTTTTTGAAACAAGTAGGGCGGTCAGGTCAATACCAAATCGTAATTTTTTGTTCAATTTCAAAATGTTTTATTCGTTACAAATATTAACGTTACAGTTGTTATACAAAAAAAAAACTATAAGCAACACTTGTAGGGTGACATTTCCAGAGGTAAAACAATCGACGCGCAAAAGCTCCAAACCACGTAAAATATTTCTAATATTTTACCACTGTCACAAAAGCAAAAAAAAGAAGCACCGACAGTTTATTACCGCACCAGTGTGGTCACGTTTGCTAGTACCGTCGCGATGATTCGATCCCGTTTGCCAATAAACGCGTTTTATCGCGGTCTTCGGTTAATAATAACTTTCTCCAGCCGGCCACCGGAGCACCGGGAAGACATACCGACCGATAAAGGGCAATTTATTCACCGTAGGTACCATTCTTTTATAGGCCAGTGCCTGCGGTGTCGGTGGCCATCCTGAAACGCACCCCCGACAAGCACTGCGCAGCGACCAAAGAAAGGCAAGGTTAGAAAAACAACACCCAAAAAGAAAAAAGGTACATCCCGCGAATCGAAGCGCTGCAAAACCGCAACAACCCCGAGAGCGAACGGGAGGTCCGCTGGCAAGGTGCGTGCGCCATGTGGCGATTGGTGTGGGTTTGCCCTTTGCCACACAAGAATCGGATATAATCGCTCCATTATTATTTCGATGCACAGAATACGGAATCAATAATCAACATATGGCGTAAGCGGCAGCGGAACCAAAACTCCGCCGGGCACGGTCACGGCTGTGAGTATCACGCACGCATTGCTTTGCTCCCCGCCCTCTGCCTGTTACAAAGCACTTGCGCACGTACACGCAAACCACCACGTGCAGCGGGTGTTGGAGGCAGGAGGCAGGAGTGTGGGTTCGCTGTGCGTGTGACATCTATGGGTGGCGTAAATTTTCCAAACGCTTGGGGGAGCGGAAGGTTCGTTCGTTGCCGGTGCGCCCTAGGGGTGCCATTTTGGCTCCGAAATTCAAGCCGCGTTGCAGTAACAATTTTCCGGCCAAAAAGCGGCCCTGCCAAACCAGGGTGGTGAGTTTGCCGTTGAGTTTTCATGTGTGAAAGAGAGAGTCAGAAAGAGAGAGGATAGAAGCGGGCAGAGGAGAGATAAATGGATGCGAAAAAGAGGGAAATAAGCGAGGAAAAATATTAATAACGACAACGCAACCGAAAAACGACGGTAACGCCGAAGGATGCTTAGCATGTGCACGTACGTGTGCATGTTTACGGTTGGGTGTGTGTGTGTGTGTTTGTGTGTGTGTGTGTAGTTGTGTGACTGTGTGTGAGCATATTTTGGCAGTTTAAAGCCTACATGCGTGCGGTTTTGGTATGGCAGTGCGGATGAGCTCCCGGAGGGCACGTTTGGATCCGTTCCGGTCGATTTGCTCGAGATTGGTTTGGATGGTGGCGCTGGCAAAAACCGATGCCTTGGGTAAACTTAGCTGACGCTTGCTGGGTGGATTGGGGGGGGGGGGGGGGGGGGGGGGGACCCGGTCTAGCCATGGTCTGTTAACTGAGATGTGCGTGTGCGTGTGTGTGTGTATATGCGCCTGTGGCTTATTGAGGCGTCTTTCGATGGTTTACCATTAAAGGGAGCCCACACTCTCGCTCACCATGCGCGATACCCGGGAAAACCACAGCCTAGCCATCGCTTTGGAATGAAATATATCACTCGGTGGGTTTCGCTACGGTTAGAGATCTCTGTGCGTGTGTGTCGATTTTTTTTTTTTCACTGCCTTTAGATTACTGCTCTCCTTTTAATCTTCCCACAATATTGCGCATTATCTCGCTCACTCCTGATGCAGGCTGGGTAAGAGTGAAGCAAAAATGTTGGTTTGATTTTTTTGAGCATCTGTTCATTCCTCTTCTTCTCGGTTGCGGTAAACATGCTCCTTCAGGTTGTGGGAATCGTTCACTCAACAATTTCCATCAAGAAATCCCGCTCCCGCACGAAGCAGAGCGGCGGTAACAACGGCAGAAGGGTAAACGGGCCCCAAATGATAACGATGGGGCGATCGGTGAATAAATAATAAAATTTCCAAACCCCCACCGCGTGCGCCAGTTTGCGTGCGTGCGCTGGGAAAGCAGGGAAAAATTTATAGCTTCGGGTGTGTTAATAAACATAAACACGATCGCATGCGAATATATAAGCATAAATCGAGTCCCGTTTGTGTAACGTGAGAAGACGCGCCCGTCCGCCCGCCAACGAGTGCGGTAGCGTGGTGTTTTTAAAGCACGATGCGTTTCTCGGGGAAGGTTTTTCGGGAAAGGTACACACGGTTACATGTGTATTGGAAAAAGGGGCGAGAGACCCTTCGAACGTTTGCGGAGGGGCAGCCGTAAGAGCGTGCGGGTGGCGTGTGAGTGATTGAATTGTAAACGATGGTGGGTTCGGTTTGTATTGTGTTGGCTTTTATGTCTGCTGTGAAAGGTAACCGGGAAGGGGGGGGGGGGGGGGGGGGGGGGGGGGCCTGGAATCGAAAGAGGACGAGTAAAAAGCACATTTGAAGCTTGATGCACACACATACATGAACGCACGTTCACACAAGCTCAAGCTCAAGCTACCTCTTCACCACTTTCACAACCGAACCGACTCCATTCGAGAGCCACTTGAATTGATAGGTAAAGAACACACATTCAACGGCAGCACAAAAAAGGGGGAAACATTTGGAAAATGTTTTGTCGTTATCCAGTTCGCTTCAGGGACATCGTGATAGGACAATTTTGATGAACGAACGTTGTGACGGGTGATCCGTTGTGACGGGTGCAAACTCGTGGCTGTTGATGTTTGTCGTTTCGCTTGTCGTGACGTTGTTGTTGTTGTTGTTACCTTCGTCATAGGATCGATTTTGATGACGGCAGAAACGCTGGATGGCTTGGATTTGCTACGCATGTAACAGAACCAGCAACGTTGAGATAACAGTTCAAAAACAACCGAAGCATACATTCGCTGGCGATAGAGTCAGTTTTGGATCATTGTGGTTGGAACTTTTAATACATGAGCGTATTATTTTTTAACTTTTTACAATTTGTTTCTCTATTTTTTGCTCCAAAATTCACAACTTACATGTATATGTTATAGATTTGTGAATTGTTGCATCAAACGATATAAAATCAAATCAACAAGAGGCTTGAATTTTATTATTGCCTTAAAACACTAGGCGCCTCCATGGGAAAAATGTGTGCATCATAGCGTCTTGTGGGTGCAATACAGTTGTTCCTACTTCTGCACTCAGTTCAAAGTTGATGTGAAGACAAGCAGTACGTTAACCATCAAAGGGTAGTAAGCACTTCAGACTACCAAACGGATCAAACGTACAGACGAGTTATCCGAGCCAATGTAATCTCCAATCGAAAGCCCCCACATATTGAATAGTTAAACAGCAATAAGAACTGTTTACCCTGACATTCAATAGCAGAGTCTGAGCCGATAAATACTTTACCCTTGTACCCCGTTTGCCCTCGGCATAGGGCTGGGCGGGTATCATTATCGTGTTATTAGGTGCGTACTTCAAAAGCATCGTATACCATCCGGTGCCGGTTTACTTGCGTCAGTGATAAACTTTAAACCATGCAGCCGGAACGCTTCCCCGAACTGGCAGTCGTGCATGTGGATCGGCAGAATAACCTCTTCTCTTTTGCAGGTTCAGCCCGGTCTCGGTGTTATCGCTACGGTTGAAGCCCATCCCAAAGGTAGGCGTTTGTATTTGCATTCCCAGTAATCATTTGAAATGGTTGAGAAACGGTAGCGAGTAAAAGATAGAAAGACAGAAAGAGAAAGCTTGCCCGGGATCTTACTTTGTATTGAATTTCTGCGCCATCGGATGGTAACCGATGTCGATTGGCGACGAGCTAACTTTAATTAGCGTTACCGACATTAGGGCTTCGGGCGATTCCGTGTGCTCGGGCTTTTCTTCAACTCCTTTAGCCAAAGGGTTCAGTCGTGAATCCGCCAAGGCCGGAGAGCGAAGGCTTGCGGTTTTAATTATTAGCTAACACCAGCTACTTGTGCTAATGGAACCGGCCTGATTACGATTATTACACCGCACGGTTCCGAGGGCGAGGTTAGGGTACGAGCTTGGAGTTTGGTTTAAGGGCGAGATATGTTTGTTGCCGCACGTTGTCTAACTGATAGTGATAGATCCGGGTTTGTGGTTAAACATTATTTGATATCTATGTGTAGGCTTACAAGCACGAGTCATCATAAGCGGATGGATTACAAACAATGGTTAATTTGATTGGATTTCAATGAACAAAAAGATTGAGTTAACGATTATTGCTTTCTGTCTCAACAAATGTGATGTAATGCTTTTCGTTTTTCATGTCTTGGCAGCGTTAACAAGCAGGCGTCCCTTTGTTGGTTTTGCTGTTGGTGTTTGAAATTGCATTGCGATGATCAATTAAGATAACGAAAGGCATTGTGCTTGGTGCAACAGATGGTTTATTTCAATTGAAAAATTCTAGAACAACTGGCACCGTTTTGTTTGCAACAAGTGATGCGAGACATTTTGTGGTTTTGTTTTGCCATTTTTTAACGGAATGAATTTTACTCCATGGTCAGTCATTGGTTACGCAAGCTCAATTACAACCAATACAGTTTTCGCGATGTAATTGCGGAGAATTGGAACAAAACCCTATCCCAAGAAACAGGTTCATCACTAAGCAAACTTGGGTGTTTTTGTTTGCACGGTCACAAAAAGGATGGTTTCCAAAAATCATCCCGAAAAGAGCTTTTGTTTTGCTATTACAAACCATCGCAGTGGAAAAACAGTCTTCGATCCGGCAAAAGGTTGGAACGTTGAACGTATGCAAAAGGAAAATAGCTGAAAGATCCTTTCACTTCGCCCAAGATGCTCAACGTTCATAACATTTTTTCGTTTTCACATTATGCCGAAGACATTTGCCACATTTCCCTGCCCGCCACCACCACCATCGCCAACGTCACACCCATACGTAAGACGAGCTTGGAGAAGATAAACTCCGCAGTGAGTTTTTTAAACCGGCAAAATGCAAGTAAAAAAGTTAGCGTGAACTGGACTGGCAGGGCCAGTCTTTTTATTTTCCAGTTCTTGATACTTTCTTTGCCGGTTCGGTTACACCAGCGCTTCGCTTCTAGTGACTGTGTTGTTCTTCGCTCTACTCGCTTTTTTCTCTACTTTTTGGCACAACGCTGCATAAACCATCGCACCAGCATATCGTTCTTTTAATAGCTGGAAATTCATTCCAGTGCAGTGCTTCGGGTGGGGCCCGTCCCGGTAGCATTGCTGCATAGTTCGTTCCACGTTGAGATGCAAGTGTTCCACGCTCATTGTTCGTGTGGCTTGGTGTGTGTGTGTGTGCGCGATTGTGGGTTTGTGTAGCTTGGTTGTGATGCAAACCATGCTCGGGATATTTTGGTCGGCCATGGCTTCCCATCCGCAATCGGTGGTTGTGGTAACATTTTCTAGCACGTAAGGACGGCAGTACGGACAGCAGGCAAGCCTCAAATGACAAAAACATGAGCCAAAATCGAGCATCAGCAACTGTTGGGGCTTTTGGTTCGCATAATGTTACCATGAATATGATTTATGATTATTATTGCTTCAACATGAAGCAGAAATCAAGCTTACATAACATGATGTTTGTCTACGGTATGGGAAATTGATTAAACAATGATGTTAAACTTTTAGACTTTTGGGTGAATTCAATTGTTAAATCACAGACTTGATTTTTAAGTTTTTCAACAAAGTATTTAAACACAAATTAACTTGCAATTGTTCATTTGACCCATCAAGCCTCCAAAAATATTTGGGTGAGACCTTCAACTAAAGCTTAAACCGATCTAAAATTCGCATACTAATCGAAACGTTTGTTGACAGATGTGAGAGCCAACGATGTGTCAGAAAACGCCCAACAGGTTCTTGTTTCTCCAATTTCAATCCACGTCCGTCGATCGATTCCATCCCGCGGACACGATTATCCAACACGTGGTCTATATTAATGGGCATTAGGTGGTGCGATGCTTTCGCTCCTGTCAGTGCACCCCTGCCCGCACATGAGCAAGGCAGGCTGTGCTTGCGCAGATCGCTCCCGCGGGCAGGAAATTGAAATTTCGATTAAAAGCGGGATTTCAGTAGAAAATTCAATTAGCACTCTTGGGAGATGTGAAGCGCGCGCCGCAGTGTTTGACGGCGTCGGCGAAAAGTTGGTGTTATGTCGACGCTTTTTCTAATTTCCCTTTCCGACGGTTCTTTGCAAAGTACACTTCATTCCCTTCCCGCCTGTCTCGACGACTTCCATTGGATGTGTGTGTGTTCTTATCAAATGAGAATTCTTTCCCATTCACACATTTTCCCACGGTGGGCAGGAAGCCTTCTGCTGACGCATCGAGCTTACCGTGCGCTGACGGCTGCAGAGCAAGTTCAAGCGCTAAAGTTCACGGCACAAACATATGTCCACACACATACACACACTCTCACGTTTCCCTTCTGCACGATGATGGGTGCAAGGTATAAATTGCACGAGATGAGCCGGCTCGGGCCGTTGAGCCCCCAACCAACGAGCGCGTCACAGTGGATGCCATCTTCATGGCAGGCGGAAATTTGCAAACGCCATCACTCGTTCGCTGGTTCGCGCACGATAAAACAAGTGTATTGATGCAGAGGACCAGCGACCGCCGTGGGAGTCGCTATAATCGCTTTTTTATATGCTCCGTGCTCCTGTGCATGCGAACAAAACCCCAACCGAACAACCGGGCACCAGGCTTCACCGCATCCGAGACAGGGCGGGAAGTTGACATCCCGTCAAAACCCCGGGACACGAATTTGCACGGCGCCAGTTGGGAAGGTTGGATAGAAGTTTAACTCATCGGACAAACATATGTTAGGGAGGTCGACGGGACGGGACGGGAAGGAGGCGGGCACGAACAGGCGGGCACGTACGTGCGAACTACGAGCATGCCGACGATGACGACGATGATGAACAGACGCAAAGCGGAGCAGAGTCACGGTCAATGTGGCGTATCCGGTTATGGAACCATTCGTGTGCGGTTAATTTGAAAAGTAGTTTTGCAAGTTTGCGTCGTTGGGCCGGGTACAGGAACATGATACGGGCATAACTGGTAATGAACATGATCGAGGTGCCGTTCGAGCAGAAGCGGGGCGAACAGCGATCGGTAATGGCAAAAATAAACATTCAATTTAGGCAACATTTTGTTCCGCCGACTGTCATCGTATCGTGAAGGCTGCGGTGTTTGAGGAAGCTATACATTCATTGCAATGTGTTAGAGCTCGCAGCACTAACCAACACCGCAAGTAGACTCGTATCACTAGGTAAGGGTTTCGATTGATGTTCGACCTGCCATCAAATGGCACACAAACGATGCTTTCTTTCCAGGGAAATTCGATACTGTTAAAACACCAAAAAGGTTTCGCATGTGAAATTTGAAACACATGGCGACAGTTGGTTCGAGATTGTGGTTTTTTCGAGGCTGCGTGTAATTGTTAAACCAAGCCCTACCCTTTATTCCAGTGAGAACGACCGAAAGCGACAGAGACAGGTAAAGGATTGATAAGACAAACAGATAAAAAAACCGATTCTGTTAGCTTTGTGCATTGAAGCTTTGAATCTTGGCTGGGCCTTACTCCTGCTGTATGTCGTTCCATGTTGACCTAAGACAATGCGATAGCGAACGGAGCAAGGGCAATGTATGGGGTTTTTTTTTACTGCGAAACTGTAGGCCACGATTCTAAATTATGATTGGTCAAAATGATGCCTTCGTGCTGCTACTGAAAAATTCCAATATGTTACAAGAACTACATTGCACAGCATATGGTTTCACATCTTCATGCACCTTGTGCAATCAATTACTCGCTAGCTTGTATGACTTTTGGAATACTTCAAAAGCCTTTGTTCTTTTGGTTAACTGTTGCTGCAAATAGCGATGTCCATGGCGTATCAAATAGGATATTGAGTTTCGAATAGAACGATACAGGATTTTCCAACTCACCTATTGTGTTTTTTTGTTAACCAATGACAACGTCAGAACCAACACCATCATGGCGGATCTTTCATATTGAACTAGGAAATAGTTGGGTATCTCGTTGACACAGAAACGGCTCATCGAATGAATACCAACTTCCACATCGTTGTTTTAGTATGAATGTTTGCTCAAATCGTTTCAGATTGCGTGGGCACTTCTGGCCAACTAAAACACCACAAAAACAACAAAAACGACAGAAAATCAAAATAATAAACATAATATTTTCCGATTCTGTTTTTGAGCGGCGCATGGCGGCAATAAGCAAACACAATCGACTGACTGATGAATACGGTCCCGGCACGTTACACATTCGCTTCATTACCGTGCATGATTGTTCGTCTGTGCGAACAGCAGCAGCAGCAGCAACACCATCCACTGGATGAAAGCTCATTATTAAGCACATTTCAGCACACGGCACGGGTTGGCGGGTGAAATAAAAACGAGCAAAAACGACGAGAGTGTATGTGTGTATGATTGGCAGTAGCTTAAGGGAGAGCAAAGCACAGTGCAAAAACACCGGACAAAGGTAGGGGTATGAAAATGTAATTTATTTCCCATCGCCATTAGAAACTCGATTTCGCTCGGGCTTTATTGACCAAGTCCAGGGAAAGGAACGAAAATTTGCACAAAAAAAGAAAAATTGCGTTTCGTTGCTCTACTCACATCGCCCATATAACCGTGTGCCGTTGAACGGCTAATTGGAATAAACTATAGCGGGCTGGTTGTTTGCACGTTGCAGTGAAATTATTTTTCCATCACCTTCCATATCAAAGCAGAAGACAAGCAAATTGAATTTTCGTTTTTACTCAACACAAAAAAAAATCCAATAAGCTGCTCCATCCCCAACTTTGAGTGGAAATTTGTTAAAAAGTAGCCATTTTCATTCAATGGTGCAATGGTTGCGCGCGGAACAGTGACGACCTTGCTGTCGCAATTTTTCACACGATCGAAATAGAACGGCACGAATTTTCCACTCCATAGATACCTGTCACAATGCATTCACGTTTCACCGCTCGACCTTCGTTCCGGGAAGGCGTACGACGCTCGGCGGCACCATTTTTGTCCGGAAGCGCCCGTGATCTCTTGCTTGTGGAAATTTCCCCGCAAAAGCGCGCGCACACACACACACACCACCCCACGGGCCGTACAAGTCAAACCGTTTAGCGGTCCTTTCGGTGGATGAGTAGTGGCAGCCTTTTTTTTTTTTTTTGGTTGTTGCAACACCTTTCGCTAAATGATGTTCGAGGAAGGAGCGCACCCAACATTGTTGTGGCAGGTGGCTGCGTATTTGCGAGATAAAGAGAGAAAGCGATAGAATGAGAGGCATAAAAGGGACAAGAGTATCTATTTTCGCACTCAACTATTTGTTCGTGAAAATGGTTGGAAATATGATATTGGTAATGAGACAGGGTCGGTGGATATTAACGCAAAATAGTACCCGAACAAAAGTACGGGATTGGGAGGGCGATTTGGGTTTCCGATTTCCACACAGCCACACGTAAGCCAGCAAACACTGCCAAAAGCGGACGGGTGGGGTGGTACGTGTCTAGCATTGCATAGTTCAGCCATATCCCGTCCCAGGCCATCGAACCGATAACAATAATTTGCACTCCGCACCGCGAAAGCGTCAGAATAAATACGTTGGCAGGATAATTTTGTTGCGCTTAGCACACACGGGAGGGGGTGTGCTTGATTATGACTATTATTTTTATACACTCCAATCATGAAAGGCTACACACACACACACACACACACATACATAAGCTGTATTATTATGCCCTTTATTGCCCTCGCCCTAACCCCGAACAAAGTATAGCTTTTATTTACCGCACCAAGCAGAACGGGAACCAGCTGGAGGACAGGGAGGGGAGCAAAAAATATAGGCCACAAACCGGCCTGCCGTTGCCGACTTCTTCCTCTCCGCATGTGTTTAGACCCGAATGGCCTAATCGATGAACCTTTGCGGCGGGGAAGGTAAACTACGGGCAAACAATAGACGCAAGCGCGGAGGCTTATTTGATTATAATTATGGCAGTGCAAATAAAGATTGATTGAATGATTAATTGTGTTTGTCTAGCGCCCTATTTGCTGCATTTGCCCACTCAGGCGCGTTGCCCAGTGAACTCGCCCGCCCGGTGTGAAGGAAAGAATTGACTTCCTTCCGCGCTGTCCACCGTGCGCCCCCAAAAACCCGGATCAGCTTTCATTTTCAGGCATTTTCGGACAGAACAGAGGAAAAAGGCATTTTACGCTAATTCCTGGTGCTTCGGTGTCCCGTGCAACCGGAGACGACGAACTTTAAGCTTTTGCTCGTCCGGCGTACCTTTGTCGCAGGCAGGTTCGATGAGGTGCAGATCAAACATTGTCTCCCGTGCCAGCGTAGTGTGGTGTGTTTTGTTTCTTCTTTTGCTGCCCGGTCGAAAAGTATTAGCCACACCTCAGTGAGCAAGCGGAACAGTGGAAGGCCATTTGATGCTTTGCAAAGTGTCTTGAATCATTAGCTTAATTGGTGGTAATTATTTGGGCCGACAACGGTCCGGACTGGTCGGTTCTCGTTCAATTAAGCGAAACAACCGTTCCAGACTGGCTGTTGCTGACGGTGGCAAAATTGGTGCAAAATAAGCGTCGTTTGAAAGCGACTGGAATTATGTTCATTCAGCAGTAGCACCACGCATTGAAATATGTTTTTTTTTGTATGTGTCTAAGTGGGTACAACTAGTGCACTAAAATATTTGCTCCCAATAATCGAACTTGGCTCGAGAGAAAAGAGGTGAATCTATAAATAGTGTTACACTTTCCCTTTTGCACGTGAAAAAAAAACAAACAAAAAACACCGACGCTGGTGAAGGCAATACACACTTGAAATATGTTGTCACTCAAGGTGTGGCCAACAGCTTCATTTTCGTCGTGGGCAACCACATTGAACGGCATTTGGACGCGAGAGTGCTATAAATAGCGGTTTGTGTGCGCCAACCGTCTGTGATCGCTTCCATACGCCAACTTTCACGCAGAGATGTGGCCGTTTTGGTAAACATTATCTCATGACGCCACACCTTTCCACGACCACAAAGATTAGCATATTGGAGTTTTATTTTCTCTTCCATTGCGATTGCTGGATTTTTTTAGTACATTTTTCATGCTAATGCAAGATGCTGATAGATGAAAAATTGTAAAATACTTATGAATTGCACAAACACCACATTAGGAGAGCATAAACAAATAGCTGCCTGTGAGCGTGTTTGCATCGTTTTGCACGAACGCTCCACAATTTGGTGCATTCCGAAAAGGAACAATTGGAATAGAAAAAGGAACAATCGTATCGCATAAACACGCCAACAGCAAGCAACAAAAAAAAAAAAACACCCAGCATAAATGGAAAGGACATTTTAATCTATTTAGAAGTTTCTTTTCACAACACTTCCACGGTCTCCACCTTCAATGCTGTTCCCCTGTAGGCGTGTGTTTGCTTTCCTTTTCCTTTGTTTATTAAATTTGGCCTAAAATAATCAAATTTTGAATCCGTTTTCCAGGCACCCATGTCCCAATTGTGAACATCGTCCCCCCCCCGGCACGTCCGGTTTTCCAGCTGCAAAGGGGTTTTTTTCTTTGCCCGATGTCGTTGCCATTGCCGAAAACTCGCACCGGAGCTCGACGGTTCGGCCGAGCGGCATCATTTGGCCAGTTGACAAACAATGGCGGATAACACAAACGGAACGATCATTTTACGTTTTCCGATGTGAACGGGATTTAATTTGAATCCCTTGCGGTATCAAAAGCCGTTCTCAGCCCAGCTCTCTGTTCTCATAGTTTGGGTATGTGTGTGTGTGTGTGTATGAGGGGGGCAATTCTGAGGTTGTTGCATCGGTTCGTGATTTCTTTCGAACGAACGCTGCCACGCTAACCGTCCTGCAGTCCCACCCAGAGATTTGGCAGAGCAAATGTATCCATTCGGAAAGTGACGGCAGGGAAATGCTCCACCAAAGCAAACCCAAACCGCCAGGATATTGGGTCTCCCCCACCGGTGGGAGTGAAAAACATTGGCATCACTTTCTGCTTTGCGCTGCTGTCGGTGACGGGCTTCCAGCCCCCCTTTGCCATCCCATACCGTGGTGGATGCTAAACATCCGGTGAACAGAACAATCAAAGCGAAAGAAAGGCTCCTTCAGCTTCTTGGTACACATTGTTTGATATCCCGGTCCCGTTTCGCACAACACAGTGTACGTGTAGGGCGGTACATATTTTGTGGCACATTTTGCCCACACTACAAAGGGATGCCTGCTAGCTGCATCGCCGGCTGCCCCCCCCCCCTCACTGGTACCGGCGCAGTGGCAGGGTGACGGTGCCCATGTTTTTGCCGGGGTGCTGGTTGACCACAGCCCTTTGCTTGACGCTGCCCGGCTGGGATCGGTGTGGAAAAGCTGTCCGGTTTTAAAATTCATCCTTCGTCCGAAAATGAGGGTACGGATGCCCTCTTACCGGACGCTTACCTTGGCTACGAGCGAATGCATCGCCCCCATCGCATCGTGCAAACGGAGATCGAGATGTAAAGACGTGTCCAAGGTTTTAACGCCCAGCCAAAGCCATAAAGCTGTTTTGGTAAAGAAAAACTTTGCCCGTGAGCACGAGCGAGATTGACAATCGGGGGTTGGTTTTTTATTATTTTATTTTATTTTTCGATGATTTCAAAAGTTGAGCAAAACCCATTTTCTGTGATGACGTTGCTGCTGTGAAAACGAATGTTTGCATTGGTTGTAAAATGCATTTTGGGCGTTGAGAATGGAAAAAGGAAATGAAAATGCCTTTTTTTAATGCTTTTCGAAGCTAGCTAAAGCTACAAGATTATATATTTAAGTTTAGTGTTGCGACAAGTACTTCTAAATAATCTTTACCAGAGAGATTTATCTCAAATCAATGTGATTGAAAGCTTAGTTTTAATCAAATATATTTATCAAGTACAACAATCAATTCAAGTGCAACATTTAAGATTGAAATGTAAGCTTCTGCGCTTTTATCCTCTACCCTCCCTGATCTAACAGACACAAATTTAGAATCTTCAAACATTCCTTGTATTTGCGCAAAATCAGCTTCCTATTCATAAAACAGCAATGAGTCTAATAATGAAGTGTTGTTTTCTCCACCGGATTGCCTTGCTTGGCGTCAAGTATTTTCTGGGAATTATTTACTTCATTTTTGTTGCTGCTGTTGTGCTCATTTTGCACTCAGCATACAACTGAATTGCCATAGCGAAAGCACTTTCCTGCTCTCGGAACCGCTATCCGTTCGGTTTATTTCGCTCGCCAGTGGGTTTTTTTTCATCCTTCCCTTGCCACCAAAATGCGCTCGACGCGAAAATGTGCATGCCCTTCGATGGGAAGTTTTTAATTTATAAGCGAATGACGGTTTCGACCATTCGGAACTATTTGTGTGCCACTCGGGTTTTTTTTTTTTTTTTTTTTGTGAGCGCACCGGACCGGGACGTGCACGAGACACATTAATGGAAAAATAGCGATGCTCCAGTGCGGCGAAAATAAGGCACGGCGGGTAGCAAAGTGCAAAGAGCGCCGGCTACAGCAGCAAATAAACTGTGGGCTAGCGTGGATTCCAAGGAAACGTAAGCGCAACTGTACAGGAAAGTGAAGCTCAGCTACAAAATAAAAGCACACAAAAACCGCACACATAACCTTCCAATGATTTCCGCACCACAAACGCCAAGCATAGTTCGACTTCGGAAGTGGCAGTTGGCAATGAGATGACTTAGTTCGGGACAGATAGAGAGAATTCGGTTTGCGAGTTTTGCTCCTGCATTTTCTTGTCCGTTTCATTTTCTTTTTTTTTTGTTTTTGGTTTGGCGAGCATGGTCAATCCAGCACGCCAGGAATGTGTGGGGTTTTATTTGTGAGTCATTTTTTAGGAAAAAAACATTTCTTTCATCGCAACACGGTTTGGAAAAGCAATGAAGCGCATTTTGTTTTCGCCAGCTTGGCTTCGGTTGCCCGGGATCGTGTGTAATTCCGGTTCGGCATTTGGGGGCGGACAGTCGTCGCCGGGTATGGGTGTGATGTATTTCACAGCGACGGCAAAAGTCGCCTTGAGGCATCATGTTTGGAAAAAAAACATGCTACAGAAGCAAATTGGTGGAGAGCGAAGCAAAAAAAAAAAAAAAACCACCCGAACGATATAATAATACAAGAACTACGCGTGCCGCCCTAACCTCCGTTCCATATTTGGGAGGGTTTGGGGCTACTGAGGGCTGCTAAAAATAAGCACCACTCATTTTCGACTCACTGGCCTGGCCTTCCATCCCCGCATGGGTGGATGGGAATGCATAGGGTGCGCTAGCATTTCGGACAAAACCCCGGTACTGTGGGCCGTTATTTTTATGCGGCGGTGGAAAATTCGACGTTTCTGAACGACGCCCTTTTAAAATGCTCACCATTGAACGCTCGGCAGAAGAAACTGTTGGAGTTTGATTGCGACAGCAGACTAGAAATAGTGTAGCCGTCCCGTCCGGTCGCCCCATACTGCCAGCCAGGAGCTACGGCGCACAAAAACGCACAAAATATTTGCTACCGAGATCAGCACCGGTCCCTACCGCTCTCGCTAATACTATGCACGGTACGGGGGCATGTGGGACGGTGTGGGTGCTGTAGAAAAATGGATGGACGCACCCACTGTGGACGAAACAATTTATTGGCTTTTTCTTTTCATAACGTAAAAAGTAAACCAACGGCGATCCCGAGTGGCAGAGCGAAACTGGGCCCCATTTATGACGGTCGTCAGTTTGAAGAGATCACATTACACGCACTGCGGGGAGGGAAGGGAGCTAGGGTCTCTTTCGGTCCGGTCCCGGGCCGGAAAACCCGGTGATGTCTCATTTAGTGTGTCATTTTATGAAGACAGTAGCGTGCATGGTCTGGCATGGCGTCCGCAAAATGTTTACATTTGGTTCGTTTAAGATTGAATTGAATGCTTTCATCTTTTATAGGAGGCCCTTTTTTCCAACCACACAAAAAAGCCACTGTTAGGGAGAGGAGAGCCATAATTCCTACATTTATGGGTGATTTTGGTTCGGGCAAAGGATTTTGATAGAAAATTTCTTCTCCGTTTCTATGAAGATAACGCAGAAAAAATCGTAAAATAGTGGAATTGCTGATACATTGTACATTTTGTAACTAACTAGCTTATTCTATTCCTAATTCAATTCGATTCGTGTCTAGAAAATGAACTCCAAAGTGAATTTGTCTATACAAATGAACAAAATTCTTGACGTCGAAACGACTCGATTACAAGAATAGAATAAGCCTATAAAACATTTTAAAATTTACAAATGTAGTTACCTCTGAAAGCATTAAAAATTACTAATCCATTCGTTGAGGTGACAAAACTACGCCACTAAATTTCAAATATCTTTTTTACTCTAAAGAGCATGTCGAAATTAATGGTCTCAAACCCCAATAAAAATAAGACACTTGGACGACCCTTTAGGAGACCTGAAACCAAGACCAAACCCAAACTTGTCCTGACATCGATACACAGTCTTATCTGGTTCAAGAACTGCAACTTACCTAGGTATCATTGAATCAGATCGTAGCGGGAACGTTCAGCGCTCGCAAGACAAATATTAGGGATGGCAACACGTTTCTTGTGCCCGGTGTTACAACGTCGTGGCAAATAACTGTATTAACGATCTAGTACGTCAGGAAAATGAGTTGTGGGACGAATGGATTCAATGGTACCAGCTCTAATGCAGGCCCTGCATTTGACGCTGAATCTATGTCGATGCAGGAACCAATACTGAACATATACCGGTTCAGGAACCGATACTGGTCATATGGGTCGAAAAACTGTTTATGAACCCATACCGATCCTGGAACCTATAATGCCTGGAACTGATATTGAATCCATCACGGTCCTGAAACCGACCATGAACTTATACTTACCCTGGAACCTATTATGTGCCCATATCTGTTCCAGAACCGATCATGAACTTATACCGATCTAGAAATAGCTCGCGATTCCGTTCATTTTGTAGAACAGTAGCAGGAGCTGTTCCGGTTTTGCATTCGGAACGATACTTGAATATTTGCATTACACATTTTAAATTTTAGTAAAATGTCTAGATTAACAGTAGTAACCAAACAGACATTCATATACAACGTTCACAGTGCTGCGCAGAAGGCATCCCGTATAAGGCATCCACAGTCGTAGTTGACAAAACACATTATGAATTTACGTGATACGGACGCAATATCAACACTCAATTACCTTCCCATTCTTCATGCGGAAGCGCGTACAGGAGCCTTTTTTGTGTGTTTCTCTGGAGCCAGCTCATCCCACACCCGTCTAATGGAATATGCACCATTATGCTTGCCCATTACCGCTGCATACAATCGGGAGGGAAATGTAATTACCGTACCCCGGGCACGGGCAGTCGCGAACGATCGTTGAGCTATTTTGTTCCGCACATTCTCTCCCCTCCCCCCCCCCCTCCCACCAATTCCAACTTGCCAAACGGCGCTATCGCACCGTTGCACAGGTCGTGGCGCATTTGTGTGACGACCGTGTGGAGCCGGCGCGCGCGATTGTAACCCCAACAAGACACACAAGTATATCCGGTTATCTGAATTTTATCCTTTTTCGCTCATTCGCCCCATACCGCCGCTGCGGATCGCTGAGATTCATAGACTTCCGCAACTGCCTGGCTGAATGACAACTTTTGTGTGTGTGAGTATGTGAGTGTGCTAACGTTCCGCTTACTGGTTACGCCATGTGGAAATCTCGCTTACTTGCGCTTTTGAAATATCCACGGTGGGGTTGCGGTAGGGCAGCTCCGGAGCATCGTCCTCGCCGTCGGGCACCGGCACGACCGGGTGAATTTATTCGTCTCCTGTTTCTAATAATTCCTCATTTTCATATGGTTGTGTACCGTTCGGTAGCACCGTTTCGGCTTCCGCATTCGACGGTGGATTTGGCCACGTGGACGCGTAGCCCGGGCAGGTTTTGGTGGAACGGTGGAATGAACCAGCCAACCCACCACTTGTGCGCAAAAAGGGTCCACCCCGATGTTTGCCGGGCGGGCACGAAAGTGTACACGAGCGAAAGCGCGATCCCTAACTCTGCTCTGCCTGTCCTCGCCGGTGGCAGAAATGCCAGTTTTGGAATAATTTCCGCAGCATTCATTTCCTTCCTGTTTTCATAACCGTCGCTATGCCCCGGAGTTCCCGGTCGCCCGGTTGCCGGAATCAACCTTGCCCTGCCCGTTCTGGCTCTGTCCGCCTTCGTCGCTGGCCCGGTGCAGCAGCTGGCCAGCGTGGTGACGCGTTGGCGTTTCCGTAATATTTCTCCCCTCCCTTTTTCCCAGCCCTTCTTTTCCACAATCCTTGTTCGCTGCCCTTCCGCTTATCGGTTTGCGCTGTTTTGACGGAGGGACGTTTTTTTTTCTCTCTCTCTCTCTCTCTCTCTCTCTCTCCCTCGCTGTCTACATAAATGTTAGATTAGTACATGGACGATGGTTCGGATGGTTCGGAGAAACATTACGTAACGCTCACCATCATTCAGCCACTTCGCTCCGTTCCCGCTCCAGCGCGCCGCCATCAGTGCCAAACGGTAAGAAGTCACATTATTGCCAAGCGAATGGAATGTGGCGACCATTGCCAACGCGCACTCGGATGGCACTCGGAATGGCGGCCGTACATGGGCAGAGAGACCGGGCGCGGCTTAGAGCACGACGCAAGGATGAAGGAGACCCAAACCCCGAACGATGGGAGCGACCGTCGGGCACGGACGCCGGGCGCCAAAGGAAATGAGATGGAAATAACCAATTATTCTGTCTTGTTGAACGCGCGCTGTCCCTTGCGCTGTCCGTAAACTGGCTGGCTGGACGGGATGCTGTGGCATTTTTCCGTGCGTTTTTATGTGTCCGTGTGTGCGTGTGCCATTGTTGTTGGGTGTGGTGACGTGTTTCTTAGCCTACCTCTCGTTCGTCGTTTTTATTCTGCCACCAGCGCTGGTGCGAACGGGGTTGCCGGTTTGCCTTAACAAGTACTGACGGTGTGGCTAACTCGAAACGGCACAACGGCGTTCGTCATGCCGTGGGGGCGGTCCGGCCCAACCGAAACGCAGCGAGCGGCAAAAAAACCAACCAAGCCGTTGGTTGGGGCGAGGCTTGCGAGTACATTTTTATTAATTGTAACATTCGGTAGCACTCTGGCCCGCCGGGGCTAGCACTCACTTGGTCGCAAACTATTTCGTCAGTCACTTACAGCAGCTCATTATTCTCTGCCATATCTTAATCGGGTCGGGTACACGGTTGACCACGGGCTCGGTTCGGATGGTCGGAATGAATTTTTGATGATATCATTCCTGACCATTCAGATCATGGTATGTGGTAGTGTGTGTAACATTCTAACACTTTCCACACGAGCAGCAAAAGTGTGAAGTGGACGCAACTGACCATCACAGCGTAACCTTGGACAACGGGCACTTGGTGCTGAACGTGCAGAAGCACACGGCATGCTCGTTTTCCATGTAATGAACGTGCGAATAGAGAGCTGGAGAGCGGGAGTGTGTGTGTGTGCCCTGTCATGATGAATTCCTGGGAATCTTTCACACGCCTGCCAGCCTTCTGTTTCTCCTTCCCCGTTGGCAAGTCTAACGCCTTCATTCTTCGCTCGCTCCTTAGCTCGAGCCAACACACAATTGGGTGCGTCACGTTGAGATCCGCCCGATCTGGGACCTGGAAGTGCCATAGGCAACGGAAAGTTGACTTGCACGATTTGTTGCATTTTTTTAATGGGCATTCGGGTCGGTTCCGGGAAAAGGCTTCCATCACGGTTTTGCACCAGCGCCATCCTTTTTAGCGCCATTCTCCGGCAATCGATGCGAAGTGACTCAGCAGCAGGCCCGGGGAAAACGTAAAAGTGTCAATCGAAGTGTCAATTAGTGTGTAGAAAAAACACGACAAAAAAGTGGGAAACGAGATTGATGAGATGAGACGATCAGCACAGGTTCAAGTGTCTCCTTTGTGGAGTTTAAGTCATAAAGCTGCGTGTGCCGGGTAGGACGGAATGACTTGAACGAATTGGAAATGCATCAATGGGGACAGATAGGCTTTGTTCAGTCGTTGAATGAGTTGACTTTTTGGATGTTTTTTAGAGCGCTGGGACACAAGGCATAGTGTACATATTTTAAGAAAATAGCAAGAAAATTTTCGTTCGACCGACTGACGTGCTGCAAAGGCTCCAGGTGGGAGAGTGTGATTAAGATTATCTAATAATCTAACACGCTTTCCACCGGCGTGTGCAAATCTTATTTGACAGCGAACGCGTTTCCAAAGTTATTCAATTCCAGGCCGAATACGTGCCCGTTCAAGAAATTAATGACCAACGCCTGCGCTTCCCCGTGCGCCACCAGGGAAGTGTCATAAATGAAGCGAGCCCGCTGCTTATGCTTATCACCCATCGTTTCCATTGAATCGGAAATCACCACCACCACCACCAGCACGAAAATTAGGCATGCGGGGCTCGTTCCGGAAGGAATCAACCAATTTGCGGCCACTGCCTTGCAGGCGAACGGGCTCCAATCATAATGGTCAAAGTTGGCGGTGTGCTGCTGAGGAAGAAGACTCTGCCACCCCGACCGTCACGGTAACGATCGACAGGCACGCACGCCATTTTGGTGTAGTGAATATAAATAAATTACATATGCCCGAGATAACAACGTAAAAAGAGAGAAGCAAAACTTTCCCAGCGTACAGACAGCTCGTGGGTTGTGTTTGTTTTTCCGTAACGCGCAGTGTTCCCTGCGGCAAGAATCGCGGTGTGTCATTTGTATAGCCGCCTTGGGTGATTGCACGCTGCTATGCTTCCCGAGCTGGCACCACATAAGAACGGTGCTGTGCGTCCACTGTGTGTGATGTGCTGCTACCTGTTTCGTCTCCTCTCGCTTGACTGTTTTCTCTTGCATCATAAAATGTCTTTCCTTCGGCTCTTCTTCCGTCCCCAAAACCAACCAAAGGTTGTACGCTTTCGATTTCCAATCGAAAAATTCGTGATGAACAACGGAAAGTGAAACAGCACCGAGGGGAAGGAATGCTAGCAACAAAAAAACCATCCATTGGAACAATCCGGAAGCCGTAGATTTAATTTTCCCCCGCCATCCCAACCCAAGCACTGGCCTACCCTTCTCCTCACCCCGGGAGCGATGAACTGAAAACGACCAAACGGCCAGCTTTTGGCGGACCAGCTACCGCCGGCACAGCTGCTTAGTACTTTTTTCCGCGCGGCATTCGGTTTCGCTCCCGCTAAGCGGAATGATCCGCTCTTATCAACCGAACGCACTCCCGGGGCGTTTCCGCACAAGATTTTGAGCCCATAGATTTTGTGCTGCCGCCACCGCCTGCCTCCCCCCTCAACGGCGGACTCCTTCCACGGCAACCGCCGCACGGGCTTGAGAGGAAATTTTGCAAAATCCGCACGGCCTCCACACGGCGTATGTGTACAAGCCGTCCTCCCTTGTGCTCGTATGTGTGAGTGTGTGTGTCTGTGTGTGCTTCCGGGTGGATCTTCTTTTGGATGGAAACGGCTGCGAGGGAGCGCTCATGCCGGCTGCTATGGTCGATGAATCTGAAAAATCTGCCACTGCACACAGCAGGGAATGGGCCGGTCTTTATTGGTTTTAGCGCACAAGCGGCACCGTTTGCGCCGTTTTTTTTTTTTTTTGTTGCTGCTTCCTGTGCACGCGCGCGCCTCCCGCTTCATTGCCATTGCGGACACACACATACATACATACACACAAACACACACCCATACACATTGACGCCCCGTTCGTCGTCATAGGTGGTCGTTAAGGTTTGCGAGCGAGTGGCTCTGGGATTCCGGCCAGAGAAACGAGCGGGGAAGAAAGTAAAAGCAAAAGAGGCCAACGGGAGAAAAAAAAGCCTTCGCTTATATTGCCCTGCTGGGAAAACTGTTGCCGTTGGCCGGGGTCGAGGTGCAACGTACGGCTGGGCTAAACTTTTGCTTCTTGCCATATTCATAGGAAAAACGCTTCTTTTGAAGCCCCTTTCTCCACCTTGGGTGAAGCTGGAAGGTGATTGAGCGAAGAATGAACAAAGAACAATTTTCACCAATTTAACGGAGCTCTTGAGTCTCTCTTCTTTCTCCTGTTTGTACTTGTGTATGTGTGTGTATCGTGAACAGTGGATTACCGAGTGATATCAGAGTTTAGGTACCGCCTGCCAACTGGCAATCATAACCCTCCCGAAACAAACTGAGCGTGCAGGAAAAAAAGGAACAAAAAAAAACAATGAAGAGTAAAAATCCATGCTCCCTCAAAACGAATCAGCAGACGGGGCATGTTTGGAGAAAAAATATGATTCAGTACCCTGTGCGAGGGAGGCGCATGGTGTTTTTGAGTATTATTTGTGTTTTCTCTGAAGGATTCGAATAGAGATTCATGCGTTCGTGATGAACCGACGAGCAGCTGGGTAAAACACACACACACACTAGACAGGTTTCTGAAGATCATTCAACTGGCTACACATTCCGTTCACACATATTTCTGTGAGGATGTAAAGGGATTTGGGCGGTATTAGCATTTCGGTAGTGTTTTGGTAGTTGGCGAGTGTTTTTTCTATGCAAATAAACGCTATTTCTGGAAAGTAGCAATCATGTTCAATGGCCTTATAGGAGGAAGAATGGTCGATATGCAGGCTAATTTAAAATCACTAAAAGCGAATTTTTCAATTTCATTCAAATGTTCGGAATAGGTATTACTGTGCTCTGGAATTAATGTAACTAATTTAAAGAATATAAGAATCATTGACATTGAAATATGGCATGTGAACTACGCAGAAACAGTTTACAATTGTAAGAGTGAAACAAAGTTTCTCTGAAATGCCTTGCCTGTTTGAGCTTTTTTGAACAATGGCTACTAAACAAAACCCACAAAATTAGTCAAGCAATTTTTCCATCAACTCAAAACAAAACACAGCTGATGATTCAATATATAGTTTGGTTTTAAACCAAGCAGCACAAAAGAACACAGAAATAGTTAGCAACTACCATGCTCATAAAAGGAGTTGGCATAGTTTTTCTCCGTAACATTTCCCGACCAAGCTACCTAGCGCAGGAAACCATCATAAAGTGGTCCAGCACCGACGTCAGACCGGCAGCCATTCTGTAACAGTAAGGTGTTACATACAAGCCATTCCGCTCGTCCGACTTCTGCTCCGTATGAGCGTAGCGTTTGTGCATCTAATTGAAAGGTTACTCAAATCAGTTCAAAGTTGGATGCTCCGGAATCATTTTTATCCCATGCCCTGGTGCCCTGTAAGCTCGCCATTTCTTAGCCATTTCATCCTGCAAAGTCTTGCCCTGGTCAGAAGCACCAACCATTACGGGGAAACAGTAGTGCTTTGGGCAAATCTTTGCTCTTCTGGTGATCACAACACGGCTCCGCAGAGGATTTCATTGGATGAGGATTTAAACTTTTCAACTTCTGTGTAATCTCATTACCCCTTTTTGCGGCTTCTGCATGTGTGTGTGTGTGTGTGTGTGTGTGTGTGTGTGTGTGTGTGTGTGTGTGTGTGTGTGTGTGTGTGTGTGTGTGTGTGCGGGCAGAGTACATGCATGGCTAGGTATGCACTTAATTTCTTATGTGTTCTGTTGCTCCCCGCAGAACAAAAACGCCATGCACTGCTGTGTTCTTCAAGAAAAGGCAGCCCGTCTATGGAAACCGTCTTTCATCTCGGTAAATTATTTATACCTTCTCAGCATCGGGACCTGATTCGAGGGAGCGACAGACACCCGGAGAAATGTGGTTTTATGAGAGCCTGGAGAAATTCTCGCTACAGAAAAGGAACCAGTAGCAGGCATGTTGGTTAGAGGGTACTGTTTCTTCGAAAATCAGTCACCAGAGCACAGCGGAGTCTTTCGTGCACAATACGGAGGAGGAAAGCGAGCGGGTTTGATGTGCGGCAAGTGGCAGCTACTACTGGTGTTTGTGGTTTGCTTTAAATCTTGCATGTGCATATTAAAACAAGAGCCATGCTTGCCCCGAGAATTTCGTTTCAGTGGTTTTCGTCTCGGTTCGCTTCCGGTGGTACGGTACGGCATCAACCATTGACAGTCGTAACGAGCTGCTCGCCTATCAAACTGTCACCGAACGCTGTAGCTATAAATGAATGCAACTAAGAACAGGGAACTTGCAACTCAGTACGAACAATTTCACATTATGAGTGTGTGAACCAGAGCTGGGGAATAAAGTTTGAGACATTCCTCTATTCAAAACTATAAGCGTACCATTACAAAACAGAGTTTCATTGAACGGGGTTGAATTCTAGTAGCTTGCTAATGCACCACCCAGACCATTCTGGCGTTCGAAGTATGTCCGCCCCCCATCTCCACCGGATATGATCTGTTTAATATTGCACACGAAACCTGCAGTCTGCAGAATTATTTATCAGCAGCATGATTTTGTGCTTTTTTACCTAGTTTTTGTATGGCTTTCTAAGCGGTAGTATCCGTTGCAACGCTTTTGGTTATGCCCTGTTCACCTTTTTGTGTGTTTTTACGTGCATGGATTGCAGTAGTATCTCACACACTAGTAGGTAAAGGGAAAAAAGGAGGGATGAATTTCTACCACACAAGTTGCAGGTAAAGTTACTCGGAACAACATTTTTTCACCTCTTAAAAGCAGGATTATAGGAACGATTCGTTAGCATGCGAACAAACATCGTGTTCTGCGCTAAAGCCGGATCAAAAAAGCAACCGCCTCATCTCTACAGGTGGTATCAGGGCGACGAATATCCTTCGCCTGAGAAATGGGTAACCTCTGCCGTCTGAAAGCTAACTGCCCCGTTACCTTCTCTTTCCTGTTTAACGGCTGTTACCAGGGAGCTTTTGGTAAATTAATGAGAATAATATACCTCAACACCGGCATCGGATTAATGTGCTGCAGGATGCATAGCAGAGCAGAGAGGACGTACCATAAATGTACATCAGTGTAGACACATTGTACAAAACACTCATCGAGACATCGAGAGGTGCGACGGTTACGTGCCCGGTATGCGTTGCGAGGAAAGGAACACGACTTTATCTCACCATCCAGGATGCATTTATTGTGCGGAAAGCTTGCACCGAATCCCGCAGGGTCTCGACGTTACCATTGGTGATAGATGGAGCCAACACAGCACTAAGCAAAGTGGAAGGTGGTCGAGCATGGATGTTGTTGTTTTGTGTACGTGCAGGTGTTCCCGTTGGAAATTATTACCGAGTGACAAATTGTGCTGCCATTATCAGGTTGAGCTTGCCTACCCCATGATGGGTCCATGGCCGGTCGGCCGGTCAAGCGTGGCGGTTGGCAGACGTCACCCAGGCCCAGCTGTCATTTGTCATAATGCGTCCGATGTTATCACGTTCAACATCACTTTCCTTAAATCACTACTAATTTCATTAGAGCTTCCAATCGCATCCATCGTCCAGCGGGCCCGGGGTCGTTCGTGTGGCCCGCCGTCCTGGGCTCGATCCCGTCGTCGTCGGTAGCACCTTGGGAGGGAGAGAAGATAGCCTGACGGACTGACGATAGCAGAATATCACCGAATTGTAGTCACTGTTGGACTTTCACTGAAAGAGCATCAGTTCGCCACCCCTGCCGCCACTTCCGGTGTGCGGGCAGCTTCGGGCATGATTTATGATTATGTCTAGCGGGGAAGCGAAAAGCCACCGGCAGCCTGCAGCATCACCCAACCACACATCCCAACCATCCAGACGCTGGCCGCCCGTCTGCCCACGCTGCGCTCCGAGAGCTCGGGTTCATGTGGCCTTATGGACGTCATCATCTGTAATGATGGTGGCGGGCGCCGCCTCCCAGGCATGAGGCGTCCTTTCAGCCGAATGTCAGTGTCATATCATGGTTGATTCATATCAGCGAAAATTGCTCAATTTTTGTGCTGCTGCTGCTGATTCTAGGGCTTGCTTTTTCGTTACAGCGGTGCCGCGGTAGTGTTTTCGACGCCTGCTTCGTAGCTGTTTTCCTCCCGAAGCCATACCGTTTCCCAAGGAATCAAAGTCCTGGGCGATACCGATAGCGGCTAGCTGCCGAACCTTCTCCCTTGTTTATTTTTCCTCTTATGTTTTTGAGAGATCACAGCAAACACTTCTGGGGGCTAGCCTTCTTCTTCGTGCTTGAGAAGCATACTTACGCACACCGACCCACTTACACACACACATATATACATAGAAACACGTGACGAGCATGCAGCTCTTCAAACGGCACGTGTACAGCTCAGATTACATTATGTTCGGTTTAAGCTGCGGTGGCCGCGCCGGAAAGACATACTGCCGTTGGCACTGGTGTGAATGAAGCTTCGTTACCATGCAAACCATGGGGATCCTACCTGCGATAAGATTGAAATTCAAGCATTTCAACTTGATGACTTCCCACGCCCGGTCGAAGTGTGGTGATAAAGCTGGCAACAGCGCAAGACTGCTGGCTTGGTAATGCCGGTAAATCTTTGGCGGTAGTTAAAGCTGTAGGAAATTGTAATGATGCTACAAGGGTATGTTTTGAGAGCAGGAACTCACTTGGCTTCTTCGTAACCGGTTCGCCCCTACAGGACAAAAATAATTGGCACTCGTGAAAATGATCCACCAGTAGCATTATTTTCAATTTCCTTCTCTACTTACGCTCGTTGCAGCGCGGAGTTTTACGAAGGATTTAATATGAATACAGTGTCAAATGCTATACGGTGCTGTGTTGCAATAAGCTGTGCCGTTGCTAGGATGTAAAATGAGTTGGAAATGGAAGATATAAAAAATTCCACTGAAAAGGCTTGGCCAGAAAACCAATTAAATAATTGAATTTACAGCAGTATTCCTGGTTTGATAAAACAACGCTACATTTTCTTTCTTCTTTCTTACCATTTCAGGTGAGTGTTGTGTGGCGCAAATGGTGCTAGCTCTACGACTTATGAGGTAAACCCTCCTTACGAATAAATGTAAATGTGTTTGAGATGACACAATATACAATATAGGATATTACACAACGCTAAGTAATAGAATAGGAAATAGGTATTTCTCTTCAATTTGTAGCTCTTTAAAATTGGAAACGGTTTATTCCTCACAGTAAATTGCCTTGTTGTGGCCACATGCATTAAAAAAACACACACTCGTACACGTTGATATCTGTTGCTCTCTGAAGCGTTATCACACTGGCCAAAAAAATAAAGGCACACTGTTAGTGGGTTGATCAATTAAAAACAATTTCACGCCTACCGAACATTTCCGCACTGGGAGTATTCGCTGCCCAAAAACCGGCACGGCAATAGGTGACCGAGTGAGTGATTTATCATTGGCCACCGCACCCTCCTACCTCTCACCAACGCACCACCAGTTGCTGAACAGTTGCTGGGCGCCGGTTTCTTCCGCTTTGCGGTGGTTCACAGTTGGAAAAGCTTTTTCAATACATATCCATGGATTTATCGTATCGATTGTGCAATATTCCTGCGGCGTGTCAGTGACACGACGCAGAAGAAAAAAAAAAACAAAACAAATAAAAATAAAAGAAACAGACAAACCCACTAACAATCAACCCAAAATGGATGATCGGGACGCGATTGGTGGATATGGATCGGTGGGGCCGACGGAACAAAAAAAAGAGGTTCCTGCCGTTCACATCGGTTTTCCATTCGGCATCAATTTTTATTGTCCACCAGCGTTCTGTCAACAGCGATAAAACCACTCCACTCCGGGTGGAGATTGTTAAAAATTGTTGCTGCTAGGATGTTGTCCACACAAAAATGGGATGCGGTGAGGAAATGCATTGGGTGTGAAAACAGAAACCAGTCACACACATGCAGAGTGAAAAAGAGAAAATGAAAACCACAGTCTCAATGGTATGCAACGACTCTGGAGAATGCATTGAAGAGAGCGGATAGATGATTCGGATACTTTTTTTATTGGGGAAAACAACCACTCATGGATGTTTCTGGGCCTTCACTGCCATTGTAATTTCATTCAAAATATATCTTTTTGCCATTTTTCCTTATCAGTCTGAACTGGATGAGGGGTTTGTTTTCATTTTTCAGCAGCAAAATAATAAGCGACGGAAATCATTTGAATACACTACTTAAATTCCGAGCATATTTGGAAATTGCAGTTCATTCAGTTCAATGAAACTTAGCCGAAAAAGTAACATAATCTCAACCTTGGATGGTTACTATAACATTATAATAATTTCATTCATAATTATCAGATAAGTTAGTGATAATAATTACATTAGTTGGAATAAAAATTACAGAAAAAGTTCAAATCACTGCATATACAGTTATATATACTGCGCTGAAGAAACGCTACAAAGTAAATCGTTCATGATTCATAACATAGAAGTTGTTATGGATCCATGCATGACCACCTGAATACACTGGAGCCGTATGACTGCAAGCTTCTGTTTCGAACCGCAGGACTGAAAAAATAATTGCCTCGAGTCATACGAAATAGTATGTAACGAGACTCGCTCAATTCATCTCGTTATGCTTTGACCTACCTCTATCCATATGAAGCAATACCGATACATTCATGCTTCGTATCGTACATCTCAAACAATCTATAGCTTTTGTCTGCACAGGACATGACAATCGGAAGCAATTGAGACGGTAGCGTAAAAAAGCTTCGCCCGTGCTAGCACTATCCCGCTCTTTCTTCCTCACTTATGCCTTACAGCTAGACTTTGGCACTTTAGCCTTCGAAAGTTGATCTGCATAATGAGGATTGCATAGGCTAATCGAATAAACGTCGTTATGGATTTGATTTGAATTTCTAAAAGAGCACTCACCTAAATTTTGAGGTTATTTGGAGTGACAAGGTCTAGGTATTATATTTTTATTGCAGCTTTATTGCAGTCGGCCTATCAACTGTGTTCAGCTGCACACCACACTGATTACTTATTTATATATTTTTTACTCCATAAACTCATCTTATTTTTTCGGCATTCAGCTACAAAGACCCGGAAGATTCACGACGAGCTTATTCTCTTGCGGCTTTCTTTATTGGCACTGACCGACAACGGAAGCCACTCGGTAAACCAGCATATCCCTCAAGGGGACGTGCTATCGCCATTGTATCGTAGATACCCTGCAGTTGTTATTTCATTTCCGTTCTCCACCAGTAAAAAATAATAGATTCCTTCACGGTTCTCACACAGACGTGCTTGTGTGAAGGTGTATTGCACTTTGCGCACCATACTACTCCAAGAGAGACGTTTTGGAGCCATTCTTCGTCACGTTCATGATATTTCACTGGCCACTTTCAACCGTCCTCGCTTATAGTGAGCGAAACCGAGAGCCGGAGAACGATTGCCTCGGGTGTTTTCTTCGTGCACAAAATTTTAAGGCAACGGTGCTTGCATGCAGTGTCTTTCTACGCTATAGCACAAAAAAAACTCTCACCCAAGAAGGGGATTTTCCTAAAGGAT
The DNA here is from genome assembly GCF_017562075.2 of Anopheles merus. Classification (NCBI taxonomy): domain Eukaryota; kingdom Metazoa; phylum Arthropoda; class Insecta; order Diptera; family Culicidae; genus Anopheles; species Anopheles merus. The sequence continues at coordinate 7,833,338 of NC_054082.1, read as the reverse complement.
ACTTCAAAATGCTGAAGCCTCCACCGACCGTAGAAACGCAAGGACAAAAACGGGTTGAAGATTGAACACTTAAAAATTCATTTTTATCACAAATGCGACAACTGCTCAATAGACGGATGAAACTGGCGGTGTAGGTATGAGCACTTTGTGAATTGTTCGAATTCGTTGTGCTTTAATCCGGCGGGAAATACAAAAAAGGGGTACATTGAATTGAAAGGATTAGCAATCACAAAACCTCTGTTGATTAAAGTGCTGCTTCCGGCAGAACAGAGACATAACAACTGACCTGACCTCAAACAGGGAGCGCTTTAAATCTTCCTGAAGGGGCAGGATTATCGCTAAAGTGTTTGTTGCTACGGATGGTGACCTGCTTTTATGTGCCGTAGTTGATTGATGTTTTGTGTTTGCTCGCTTGGGTGGATATTATTGGAAACCTGTTGGTGTCTTGATGGGATCGTAAGAAGCAGAAAGCTCCATTTCCAGCCTGAGCAAGACTCGGTATGTTTGGAGTGTAAACAACTGGTGTTGCCCCAAGTGAAATACCTCCCTATTTGCTCCCTGTCCCAAGGTATGCCTCAACCAGCCTAACTGTGTATTGTTTAATCCATCAAAACAAAAACAAAAAAAAACTGTTTCACATAAAGTGTGTTGATTGTTCGTCGACGTGATGAGAAATATTGACACAGCCATCTTCCCTCTGGAACTTTGATCCACATTGCTGGAACCGGGTCTGGAAGGATTATGCAAATTGCCTTTTAATAAATAAATTTCATTTGCACCGACCCAGTGGTCCACCTGCCAGATGGTGAGGTAAAATGTATCAGCTTTATCAACGCACTTTTACAAAACCGACTAGAGCTGGTCCAGCGTACCTTAGTAGTGTACTGCACAACAGGAAGAAAGAGATAGAAGGGGAAAGAAAAAACACTAGGCTGAAGGGATTTAGTTAATATTAATTGAAAAGCTCTTTCGGTCCAATCCGATGGACAGATAAAAGGGTTTCGTTTAGCAGAAAGGCAAAATCCCAGGCAGCAGGAGCGTTTTATTTCAGAAAATCCCTGCAGAACATCTACAACCAGGACCGCTCGGAGGGAAATCACTTCCAGGCGAGTTGAAATTAGTTATAGTTCCACGCTAGATTGCAGCCAGATTTTCAGATGCAGCAAGCTCCCTACTGCACCGGGCACGTAATCGTAATCAGATTTGCCAGACGCTCTTGAAAGACATAAACGAGCAAGGCGGAAGAGCATTTCTCCTGAGAATATCGACATGCAGTGAACGTTATGCTCGATTGTAATTGCCGCATGTTGCCGGGGTAACGTTATGCAGTTAAGAATTATTCTAATAGACAGGCTCTTTTGAACTTTCCTCAACCTGATTGGATGATACAACGATCTACTAGCTGATTGGTGCAGGCAAGCGTACGTGCGCTTGTATCCCATCAAACAAATTCCATTTTCATCCGAAATTCACTCCAAATATTCTGCTTCATCGTGTACGGAATTAAACTTTGTTGTTCGTGGAAATTCCTCGCCCAATTGCTTGGATACAAGTTTTAGTGACAGGAATTCGATACACGTTTGAAAGTTGTTTTTCTTTTTGGTGGGATTAACATGAGAAACAGTATCGCTGAATAAACTATTTAGTGTATTTTGGGGTAGCCACTGATTATGGTTGCGCCTCGAGAAATATGCTTCTTTTGCCAGAGCGCGATCGATCGCTTATCCTGTGATTGAAATCTTGATACAACCGTTTCTAGTATACGTTCCGACAGTGGAAGTAGAGATAGAAAGAAAGAGAGAGAGAGAGAGAGAACGAGCGAGAGAGAGAGAGAAAATGAGAGAGAGAGAAAAAATAGAGAAGATATAAAAGGCGAAAAAACTGAATATATTAAATCCTCCATGATAATGAAAATGTTTCAGGCATATGAAGCTGTGGATACATTCAATAATGTGATTTTCGCATTCCGATCGTTCGACCCCATGTACCGTGCGCCCCAAAGTCTCGGCCCGGCATTACTAATCCAATGGGATTCTGGTCTGGTCGTTCCGAGAGTAGATTGAAGCATCCGATAGGCCCCATACACACTAGAAAGGAATTCTATGGTAGGTGGAATCTATGCAGTCTTGGGTAGTTGAGCGAGGACTAAATGTTCAAAACTCTCTGCATGAACGTCCGCACTAGAGCAGTTGTATGGAACGGGGAGGAAGACTCGATTGGCCAGCCACATAAACCGAAGTGCCAAGCAACCAAGGCCAGTGATGCGAGCAGTAAGAGAGTGTTCGTCCTTGCAGAAATTCGATAGCCACATTGTGACTTTCGTACCAAGTGTCAGGGGAAGGGGCAGTAGAGAGGACGAAAAGTTGAGCTTGCTGCTAGAGCATCCATATTTCCTGCCCACGCACCCTTGAGCACCGACCCCGTAAACCTCGCCGTGTCCTTAGAGTTTCTGATTATTTCCGCCTATCGATCGGATCAATTCTCCCGATTGAAGAAAACCGGAAGTGACGCTAGAGTAGTCGATGACAGCAGAAGCCTTGCCTCAGGCTGTTTCGCATGCTCGAAGGTTGCCAAGCGAGACGGTAGGTCACGGAGATTGAGGAGAGAGTAGTGTGTCGGGACTGTCTTCCTTACCCATCTCGGTAAGCCGAAAACCTACACGTGGGGAAAGTATTTATACGGAGAAGATAATTCAATTTCAAAACTTAATTTATCTAACAACCGCCAGTCGGCGATGTCGTCGTCATCGTCGAAGGACGTACCGGAAGCTCCCAGCAGGAATTGAAGCCTCCGGATTCTGGCTAGATACAGTATCGTCGTGTACGGTGGACAGTTGAAGTGGGATTTTTGGAGAAGATGAGACCGATTTCTCCGCATAGGCCACCAATTTTCGGACCTAGCGGCATCCATTGACATACTAATCTTCTAAATCGTGAATGTGAGTGTGTGTGTGTGTAAGGGAGGGAAGGGTGAATTTGTTGGTTACTCTGAGTGTTCTCATCTTCGTGAGATTGCTGTCTTCCAACCCGAGAACCATTTGTTTTCTATTACCGGCTACTGTGTGCGGTGGCGGTTTGTGCACTTGTGTATGTCTGTGTGTGTGTGTGTGTGGCGGGGCGCTAAATTGGGTGCCGCCTAATGAATAGAGTGCCAAAATGCCCCCAGGGCGTTCAAAAAATCTACTCCAATCGGCAATCGGGGAATTTGTACCGTGAGGAGATGATTTGTTTCTCCTGGTTTTGGTATGTGGGATAGCGATAAGGTGAATAATAGATGATTCATACAAGGGAAGAGGCAAAGAGAAAGTTTGTTTGTGTGTAGTTGTGTGTATGTTTGCTGATAAACTTCGATGAGACGATATGACATATTAATTCGTCTCCGATTTTCAATAACAATAATGGCCTTTAACGCTAATTAGATGTTGTGGTGCATTAAGCTATCGGAATAGAAACCAATTTTTGAGCACTATTTGCTATTGATATTAATTAAGTTGAATGTTTTGTACACAAATCACTCCAATAGCGCAACTAAGTTTGTCGTTCACAATCAAACATAACATCAGCGATTAAAAACGATTGCCAAGTATGATAAGAGTTGAAAAAGTTTCATTTACCTAGAGCGTGTGTTGATGCTTTAGTCTCTTCTCGGACTTGTACCAGCACTGAATGTTTCCCTGTTTCGAAATGGTTTTGTTTCATTCGACCAACTGCAAACTGGTGGTAAGGACAAACTGTTCAACAAACGAGCACCGTGCTGTAATTTAATTGTCGTTACGAGAGCACCAAGCCCACTACCAGGACGATGTTTAGGGATGAAATTGTTTTTTAATTATCCAGCGGGAGTAGTTTCTGCTGTTCCAAGGGAAGCATAGTAGGGCACAACTTTTCGGAAACTAGATAGCACGGCACGCCATAGCACAAAGGGAAAGAAAAGTTGGTGTATTTTTTTCCCGGAAAATTCGTTTTACGATCGAACATTGGAAGACTTTGAACATAGAAACTATAGAAACAAACACTTTTTATGCTTGACTGACTCATCCTTTTGATGTAAAACTTGGCAAACTAATTGTTAAAACATTATTTGAAAGTGAGTGCAAAAATTGGAGCAAGTTCACTGTATTTTTCCAATCATTCAGGAACTCAAAGGCAATACTATTTTAATTATGTCCTGGAAGTTCCGCCCCACTCTGATTCCGAAAAGCGCGTTCATTCTTTAATTGATTATTCAAACAAACGTCACAGGGCATAACGCATTACCGTGGCAGGTCGACACATCATCATCAATCCTTCAGTTGGACGTTAATGGACGGTATATTGAGTCACTTTTAATAACATTTCTCTGCAGCCTGGGTGAAGTTGAATGGCAGATGTTATTCGATTTGACACAATAGCCGAACGTCAAAGAGCAATCGTGTCGTTTTGGAAGAAATTCAATTAGTTTTAAAATTTCAACCCATTTGACGAGCCCCAACTTGGTACGGTTCACCACCGACACACGCGATGGCAATCGACACCGGGAATGTGTTGGTCGCCATGTCGAACCTAACCGAATAATCCATTCGAGGCACGATTGCAGTGCCCATCGATTTATAGCACCCGTTCGTGGCAGGATCAATGTGGCGCGGGGCTCAAACACATGACGCTTTCGCGGCCGTCGTCTGAAATTGATGCCGGAAATGAAGTAGCTGTCAACGTGCTTCCCAGTGTTTCGATCATGCACTGGGAAGGGTTCCATTATTGTACGAACAAAGAGACAAAGGAATCGTTGGCCAGCTTGAAAGTAGGCCCAGAGCGAGGGTCCACAAGCTGTCCGCCATGTCAAACGCCGAAAGCGGGTGTGGCTCCCTGCCGGGGAAGGTTGTTCTATTGCACGAGACCTTAGCGCAAGAAGTTCACATATGAGCGACAGTCCCCGGATAAGCGGGCTTTTTCCCTCGCTCGGGATAATCATTCCCAAAGACCAATCGAGCCTACAACCGGTTCGAGTCTACAACCACTCGACTTCATCAGCATCATCCGTCAGGTGGCGACAACAACGACCGCATTGTTCCAGACGCGGTCCGAGGGCGCGATGGAATCTGATTTACAACGCCAGTCTCGTCCGATGGCAATTTATCAGCGGCTTTGAGGCTCTGCCGTCGAACACAGTGCGTGACACTGTTCCAGCTGACTGACTGGCGGTGATGACGACGTCGTACAACAATACCCGCCACCAGCGCAAAAGCAAAGATCGATTTGCCAAATTTCGGGCGATGGAACAGAAGTGTATGGAGCGTCATGCAACTTCTTGACACTGGGACAATAAATAATAAATCGCTCCCTGCCCGCTACCGACCCGAGGGCGAGCGGGGCACATCCAGCGCGTACAGGCTTCATCGTTGACGCGTTCGTGTGCAGCATGTAGCCATGTTGTCTTTCATCCTCCTGTCCGGGTCGCGGGTGATAAAGGAGCGCTGCCGAAGTGATAGACAAGCGATGGAAAGCAATCACGATCGCATAATGACGCGTAATGATATCGTATGAAAACGTAATTACGTCAAATCTGTCAATTTGTTTTGATTAATGCGTGTTTCTATTGTCAGCTGGTGGTGAACAGGATTTGCATAGCAAGTTTCAATCTTGCAGGGGCGTGGTAGCGCCGTTGTTTGTGTGCAATCAATATGTCATGTAACAGAAAACGTTGAAGGCTGGAAAGAAAAAGATCCCTTGCATCGGTAAATAATATGTCGATTAGACTGAAACATTGTATGCCTCTGGTTGCACTACACTGAATAGAACTGAGCCGATTGATGATTACAACTAAACGGTGCAAGTTGATAGAAACATTGCACTTTTCAGCTCTCTGGTTAACTCGTTTGGTTTACTTTCCGCCTCAAACCGGATGTTTTCATTCCTGCCTTCAGTCAATTAATTAAAATTGTCAGACACGCTACAGATGCTGCTCCGCTGTGTCCGATGGGACAAGTAGTGCTCTTGCTGCACATCAACGTCATCCCTGTGCCGCGAACCATCTACACTGGTTACACCCAGCACGTAGAATTCAGTGAAAAATATGAATCCAACGCTGAACCGACACTAAACAACGAGCACTGGTCGGGATACGGGAAGCAGTGCACACCAGAGAGTCCCTAGAGCAATAGCTGTTCCGTTTCAAATTCAATTTTTAATTAAAATTAGAACACGGGTTACACCACACTAGCAGTTGCAGTCCAGCTTCAGCGCAGCACAGTAGTTGTAGCCCACGGGCAGCTAAAGCAGCAGTAGCAAGGAAACGTTTAATATTTTTTTTCCCTCCGAACTGCATTTTTCTCCTTCTGTTACCATGGCCATTACCACCACAATGGTTCGCTGTTGTCAGTGAGGGTGAATAATTTTTCCCTTGCGATGACCCAATGCTCGCTTGCACTGACGGGCGATCTTCACCGCAGTTGACCACGGTAATTGCCGGGTTTGGTGCTCGGTGGGGGCAGACATGCAGTTATAAACGAACTCCCATAATTATGAACTCAGACTTTTTTTTGGGAAGGTTTTTCGTTAGGTTATTCGTTTAGGTCTTCTATTCGGCGTACCACTCGACCCTCAGGTATTGTCTGACGTGCTGGTAACGTTGTCAGTGGCAGGAGTGGTAATACTTTTAATTTTCCTTGCAACACTCGAGGACTTGTCGGAATGGTTGAATTCATCTTTTTTTATTCAAAACGGTGCTACGCTGCTTTTGGAATTTGATAGGAAAATGCAGCGCATGTGCTTGCAACGCTGTTTTAGGAAGGGATGACTAGCTTAAATCATTTCTAAATAGAAAGTGACGTAAATTCTTTAGGCATCATGAAACAAAGGCAAATTCATATATTAATGAACAAATTAAAACCAGAATGTCCATTGTCACGTGTCACTGAATCACGATTGCAGTAATTGTGAACGTATTCCTTTTTTCCTATGAAATTTGATCTTGTAATATTTTTGTTTTAGAACTTATGCTCGATCGATTTTTTTATACATAATTAAATATAAACATGAATGTGATGGTTATTATTTGAACCATTTGAGCGGAACAATAAACAATAATCTGAACAAGAAATAATTGTTCGGTAAACACACTTCAATGCTGCTGGTACGTAACATTTTCAATAAAATCAATACGGTTTATTGCAATAGTGACTATTCCAAAATAACTTCTGTTTTTGTTTCCGTTTTTGTTTTGTTTTGTTAAAAGCGTTCACCCAAAAGGTGTTTGAAAATTTGCGTTTGAAATGAATAAAATTCCTGACATAGTGATTGCATATTGTGTGTTATTTAATGATTCATTTAATTGATGCGTTGTTTTTGATCGACGGATATACCAATTCGAGCGAAAATCATTTCTGCCATTGACAGGTAGGAAAGGATCGAATATCATTTTATTTGATTTCAATTTACCGTTTTTAATTAATGCACTTACGCTTGGTTACGCTTTTTGAGGTGTGACAATTCGATCATGCGTACAGTGACACGGAAGCAACACAGCAAGAGCGAAAAATAACACCAACGGGTTGATAACGTAGTTTGTGATTTTGAAAGAAAAAAGTAACTTTTGTGTAGAACATTCATTAGCATGCCTTCGAGCATCAAACGTCGATGAAGATTAATTATTAAATGATTACGGGAAGTAATCGTTACCACACATGTACTTCACTTTACTTTACTATCTTATGGTTGTGTTACATATTCCATTAAATATCAAAAAGATAGTGAAATAAATCTGTAAAAACATCAGCCATCAAGTATGAAATGTAATTTCTGCATAAAGCAAATGTAACACCTAAATAGTTTCACCTGCTTGCTCATTCTCAAACCGCACAATACGACGATTGGCGTGAGCCTTCGCCCCCTCGCCAGTATGACACACTCGCAGCGAATGGATGCATACGCAATTGACACAAAATTGAAACAAAAAGTAATTAAGGGTCCCGTGTGGGAAAAAGGTCATCTATGGCCCCGGAAACTGGTGGAACGCTCAGGGCGTTCCGATTGCACGACACGCTGTGCCGCATGTTTATTACATTTTATGCAGCCGAAGCAGATGGCCATCAGATGGTGCCGCACAGGAGATGAATGGGCATGCATGCTATATCTGCTTGCTTGCTCTATGTTAGTCAGGCTTTGGCATCGAGAAATATTCCTCACTTCCCATGCAGTGGCACCATCGATTGGACCCAACGCCGCTGGAGCAGTCAAATGATTTGGCTAATAATATTCCGTTCCGTAGAGTCGCAACCCAGCACACAAAGAACATTCCTCGCGGTCGCGGTCACCATCATTGTTGGGGTGCGCTGGAGCTGAATACGTCATCGGCGGGTGCAGCTCGCTGATCAATTCTCACGATGATCCATTACCCGCGGATTGGATTTCCTGTGCGCTATGCTTCGCTCCGGCTCCGGGATCTAGCGGAAAATTGTCTTCCAGCGCTTACATGTTTTATGGTGCGTTGGGACTCGATGAAGGGTAATGGATGAAGGGGGAATGCGGCATAAAAAAACAGAATGAAATAGGATTATTTAGTACCTCGCCTTCGTTCTTGTCCGCACTGTGCACGCGCTGGTAATCTCGTTTCGCGTAGATGGACCGGACCAGACATTGGCCTGTCGACCAAGTCACCGCAGCGAGCGTTATTTGATACTTATTCGCCCAAATTGCCCGTACTGCGACAGTGCGGCGGTAGGTAATCTTGAGTGGGTGTTGTCTGAAGTAGCGACATGTCCTTCAGCACAATCATCATGGGCACGATCGATAGCATGCGGTCAATGTCACCAAGCCAAGCCGTTAGCCGAAAGCTGGGTTTATGCAATCGAACCATCGCGCGCGCGAGCTGCTGGTGCGCGATTGCATCAATCTTAATAAAAGATTGGCGCGTGCTAAATGATTGCTGATGCAGCTGATGAATCCAGGCTCCATCGTCCCAGTCCACCCCTACCGCCACCGAAGCTGTGTCCCAGTGCTGTGAATGAGCGTGTTTAATTAATTTTTATTTATCATCAGCACTTGCGGTACAACGGGCACCCCACCGTTGGTTGTGTGCAACTGTGCGATATGCAAATAGTTGACAGCTGACAGCGACCGACGGGGTGTGCACAATGCGAAGCGTTTCCCAAGTTGCATCGACACTCAATTGAATTGTTCCACTGCGAGCGTGCTCAATCCGGCTGATTCGTAAGCGGTTGATAGCGGAGATCGACCACCTCCCAAAGGGGAAGCAGTTTGGGGCAGTTCGACTTTCGCACCTCGAACCCCGCACTGACGCTGTGGCCGCTCTTGACGCCTACTTTCGGAAACCGGGGCGCGAAAACGATGAGCCTGATGATTGGTAAAATATTGTTTTGACACATATACGTACGGGCGCTTACTGGGTGTAAGGCGCTCGTTAGGGAAGCGCAGCATATGCACCGCTTAAATACATTAATCACAATTTATGTGTATGCTGAGCCGCTGGTGGCCAAGACATTGCATTCGCTGCAGTGGCACAGTATGTGCAAGCGGCTCGGTGCTTTGTGTCTTCGCTCACTAACGCAATTATTGTTCACACGTCTCGCCAATCATCCCTAGCCCGGTTGGGGAGTGCAGACGCGGTGGTTCAATAATTAAGCCATGAAGCTCTCAGCTTCCCAGAAAGCAGTTCGGGCAATTGTGAGCTGATGTGGTTTTACCCAGTAGCGTTGGGTGTTTCATTATTACTCTCCTGGCTGTCAGCTTTGGGGCGAGAGCTTTGGTGATGCTGTGAGCGATGGTACGGGCAATAGTCGACCGCTCAACGGGTAGTTATGATGTTTATGAACAATGTACGAACAACAATGTAAATTAAATGCAATTATGTGTCCTGCCGGGGAACTAATGCACACACGTTTACGTGTCTTTAGTGAGCAGGTCTACCAAACCGAAAATTGACACTCGTTTAGGTATGAATTTGTACTTAATTTAAAGAGATCTTTAATATGCGTCTTGCTTATGTATTCCTATGTAGAAGAATAAAAAAATCAAGTTAATTAATTTCGAAATCCTGGACAGTTGTAGCTCGCGAAAAGATTGGTAGGACATAAATAAGAGAGCCATTGCTTGTATAACAGCCACAACAAATTGATTGGCATTAATCCAGTTGCTGAAGTGTTTTGCATAAATTTGGCTGATGAACAACTTTTTTATTTGAACAAACTATCTAATGCAAAAGTTATCACAAAACGTTTCGAAATCCAAAAACCACCAAACATTTAATTTAGCAGTTCACTTTTCGTTGTGTTCGACACAATCTGCGTAATTTGTATAACCACCTCGCGATAAATCTTGCCCCAAGTGCATTGCCCTACTTTCGTTCGAATGAATGATTCTCTAACCGCGGGTCAATCTTTTACTTCCTTCTACTTTCGCTTGCGCTACATCAGCACCCAGTTACTTCCCACTGTCTTCCCTTCCCATCGCGGGTGCACACTCAAAGTCATAGCCGGACTCGATAATTCGCCGCTGCGGCACAAGAAATCACGCTGAGTCGGTCCGGGCTTAATCTGCAGCAAATGCAGGTCGGACGCGCGATATGATGCACCGCTGCGGCATTCATTTGTCATGGTGCGATGCAAAATCCGCGTCCCGGGCGGATGGATGCACATTTGCGGTGTGCTTCCTTATTGCTTTTCAAATGGCTCAAAGGCTAACGGCCCCGGCCCCGGCCGCTCGATGTCAAGTGAAACGATAAGCCTCGATAGGAGGGGTTAGAACGTGGACGTTCGCAAGTGGCGATGGATCGGCATTAAGTAAAGATCCGGTACGCGTCGGTGTGTTGCTGTCATAGTACACATGTGTGTGTGTGTGTACTGTGATTTGGACCGGAGCTCTGGCAGTGCAGCCGGCAAGCAATGCATTTGGTTGTATATGCTCGCCGAGCCAGAGATTACGCTAGCGACACTTGCCACGCTCAGTTGCCTGTCACAGACTGTTTACGATCGGATCAACGCTGTGTGCTAATTAAGAGCATGCTTCCGCTACCTGGTATAGATTTCCGATTCAGGTATGTCGTATGCAGATGGGAATGTAGGAGATATAAGGCAACGTAATTTGAAAACAGGATGATACGTAAATCATTGGAAAGAGGAACTAAGGGAAAACGGACGGCAATGTCGCGGAAAAAATGCGTTGTTTCGTTACCATGAAAGAAAAAAACATAGAACGATCAATGCCAATTAAAATCAGACAGCGGTACAAATTACACCAAGCAACAAATCTTGCCATTCACCCTTTTTCGCACTCACCGTACAGTGGCACGGAGCATTGTACCGAATACCTTTACCTTTTTCCGCTCGTAACTACTCTCTCTCTCTCTCTCTCTCTCTCTCTCTCTCTCTCTTTCTCTTTCTCTTTCTCTCTCTCTCTCTCTCTCTCTCTCCCTCTCTCTTCCGAAAGAAAGTGCCAATCCTCTGCATACAAAAAACAGTAACATTTGTAGGCCACAATATCGTTTGTACACCAAACATGGGTTGAAAAGTCGCGCTAACCCTCGAATCGAGCCAAATTAACTTTCTCGCTGTTAATCACGGGGTTGTGATGGGGGGGAAACAGATCCTACCTCCAAAAGCTTCATCAACCGGAAATGAGCCTTTGATTACAATTTTTCCAATCAGATTGAAAACAGACAGAAGTTGAAACCTTTTCTCCACAAGAAAAAAAAATCTCCCTATACCTTGCAAAGAAATTACCTGCCCAAGAATTTCCTTCCCTTACCAGCAAATGCACCCCGGACGGGCATCCCCTTCCCGTCTGACAGGACTATTTACTGCTCGAAAAGGTAAAGTTTCCTCCGGCATCCGCTAATCAGTGTTGACTCGTGTCGAGTCAGGTGAAATAAGAGATGAAATAAATTCACTGCTTTCAAATAGACGGAAAATGGAGACGAGAAACGAAAGGAGTAAACGGAGGGGGTTGTTTTCTCAAAACAATACAAGAACAGGGGAGCAACGAACGAGCGAGCGAGAGAGCAGTAAAGAAACACCTCAGCACCAGCAAAACCAAAAAAAAAGCAAACAAACATGAATTACAAGCTTTTCGATGGCAAATTGCAAACGAAAAAAGGGTTCGCTGTAATTAATCTGCCCGAACCTGCAATCCCGGTCCCCGTTCCACCCGTGCGAGAACCGAAGAACAGAAAGTCATTTGCGCAATTGGAATTCTTGCTGCTTTGGCAAAAGTTTTCGATACCGATTGCTTGTATTGTTTGCTCGGCGTTTCGGGTGCGCCAGCAGTAAAGAGAGCGCAAATTTTAATTATGTTCCTTGACCTGGGTACGGGTTTGACGGGTACGGAACTAATTTCTGATGGTTTGCCAAATTCGGCACATTGCGGCTGGGCAGCTGGGTAGCCAGTCAGTCAAAATGACAACAAATTGAACTGGAATTTAATTTGTCAAAAAATCCAACTGGCGCGCGCTTTGATGACACTTTACAATCGCTTGCTAGCATAAAAGCTTTATTCATAACGCATAACGAGCGTGCGGGCCCGATTGAATGTTGCCATTTCAATGTAATGTAATGGCCTGTCATTTGTCCCACCGCTCCGTACTGCGCCGTAACGGTAATGACGTAGCACCTTTTCTTCGATCTCCAAAATGTCACGTTCCTTCCTGTGGCGGTGTTTAGGCGCGCGTGGCCGCATGACGCATGGAGTGTTTGCTTGCGAAAGGCGGCGAAAACATCCCGGAAAGGTCACCGCATTTTGTGCGCGAAGCATGGGGCTTCCTCAATGAAGCTCATCAACATTCAGAACAAAAACCGATCGTTATCCTTCGCAACAAAAACAGCAGCGCCAACTGGCATGTCGGGGAAGCTGGTATTTCCGGCTGAATGTCTTCCAATCGATATCGGTCCATTTTGGGGACTTTTTTTCCGGGAAAATAGAAGGTTAAAAGGGAAGACAAGGAATCCATGGATAGGGCAAGGAAAGTTTTGCAAAAATAAGATCCCCGGCCCCGGAATGCGATATTGAGTGAGACTGTGAAGAAGCCGATTGGAATCGATCCCGGATGTCTTCGATGGGAGCGCGTGTTGGAAGCGCTACAGACAATAACAAAAAAGAAAGGGTGGAATTTGGTGCGCTGCAGGCAGCCGGAGTGGCTGCTCCCGGAAGCAGGAACGTAAAGCCGGGGAAACAAACAGCTTCCGCCTCGTTCGATGCGCTCCTCAGCTCGTCAAAAAGGCGGTGATAAAATTTTCTTTTCTTCCGTCGCCCCACTTTCGTCTACCCCTCGAACTAGCAGGTCCTACCGACCGCTCAACGGGCTACAAGCTGGCAAAAATATGATTTTCCTCTTGCGCCATTCAATCATACCCGCTTGCCCTCGGCTCGTTCCCGGAAACTAGGTCAACGGAATAGGCGTCTGCGTTCTCTTCCTCTGTGCCTTTGCTCGGGGCTGCTCAATTCATCGCTCCCGGCGGTGGCTTATGATCGCCCATTTTTTGTTGCACAAAACTACGCCACAAACACCGCGCCACCGCACGGCTCCGGCCCGTAATGGGATCAGGCGCATCCAGCGGCGCCAGTGAAACGGGGACAAAATGTTAAATGAATCAAATTTACACCAATTATGCGACCATCATCATTCGTCATCGGACGCGCCTGAAATGCTCGGCCGTGGCAGAGGAAGTGGCGAAATGGCACCACAACTGCTCTAGCCGCGCATCAGTCCAGCCAGCTGGGGCGGCTGGAGTGTCAGCTAAGGTGCATGAGATTCTTCCCTTTCGTTGGAAAGAATATAAAACGTTGTAGTGGGGGGTTTTGCAGAAAATAATTAAATTTAATTTGAAGTTTTTATTGTCCAATGCGTCAACGTTTTATTTGCGATTTTTTACGTCTGTAGGCTGAAAGGGAGAAGCATTAGGCGTAAAACTAATGCCGAGGAGTTTGTTGCGTCACAAACAATAAGATGTTTTTGCAGTTTTTGGAGTGTAGGCTTGGGTTTTGTTGTATTCGACGTTGTGCGTTCTGTGGCGCTAAAAGGAGTTAACTGGTTATTTAACACAGCATATCAAATTATGTTGATGAGCAATCTCAGATCAAACTTTTGTCACCAACGCAAATTGTGAAGCAGGTCATGCCTTAGCGTTTGCACACCCAACACCAAATGGTTGTTGCAAAAGATGAACTGAATTTAAAGCTTTTCAAATTCAGAATATGTATTTCATATCAATCAGAATATTGTTGGAAGGTTTGATCTGAATTAAAATCCATGCAATGTTTGATAGGCTTTATCAGATCGTTATATCACCTCTTCTGTTACAATCCTGGATAAAGTAACGTTTATTCTGTATTGGCTTGTCATGCAAAAATCACTAGATTATAAACCTAATAAAAAGCCACTGAAAGAGACAAAAACTCAATCCGTCACGCACGAAAAGCACAGTCAAGCAGTGCATGATTGATGAGCCTACGGTGGGAACTATCCCATCTGCCCGTGTGCACCATGCGCACACAAAAACAAAACCAAAAAACCAAACAAACCGTGCACTCCATCCAGCAAACGATTAAAACAGCGGCACAAACAGATCACAGCGGGTAAACCTCATCCCCAAAAACACTTAGTATGCTAGTTCCAGCAAGCAATCATTCCCACTCGAAACAGCACAGCAGAACAGCAGAATGTGTTAGTAAGCACGGTGCGGGCGCATTATATCCCCATCACCGATCGGCAGCTAACGATGGAAATCAGGTTGTTGTTTTTCGGTGTTTGTTCCTGTAGTGCCAGCAAACCCCTTTTTAACCTGTGTCGCGTGACACAGCTTTTCGAAATCGTGATTGTAACCCATTTGCTGGACCCCTCTGTTCAAACCAACCGATTCTATCGAGGGGCGCAAAACCAGGATCAAAGGTTGTGTTGTACCCGTCGCTCGCATAGGTGACTAATCGCCATGCCACCATCTAACCGTCAATTTAACCGCCCTCCACTAATGATTTACCCGTTTTGCTTTTTTCGCCCTTTTCTCCTTCGGTACAGGTGTGGGAATCAGGCCCGGTTCAACTATCGTTTCGGCGTGCGCGTGACTCACCAGGGCAGCAGGGCTCGACTCGGAAGCAGTGTGAGCGGGAAAGCCACAATCGACGGTTACAGAACAACGCTTTAGAGCGAGCCAAGAATTTGAAATCTTACCCAAACGCTTGCGCGAACAGTAAACAGTGTAAAAGATCGGCGCGCTGTGTGTTTCGTGCTACACCGAGCAGCGTCATTAGCAACAGTTTTAATAGCCAACGAAACGGGCAGGAACCAACATTCGTGCGCACGTTCCGTGCCGTACCTTAATTAGCGGCGTGTGAGCTTGATAGAAGCGCAAGGGGGACTCCATCCTCGGTTTTCGCGGGCCGAGGAAAGTGCGTAAGATCGTCGGCATCCGTTCAGACCGTCCCCAGCTCTAAACGCGCACCGAAATGTTCCCGGCAGCTGTTCCGTTTTTATGGTTCACAACATCGTTCCGCGATCACCGTTCCCGCGTTCGTCGCCGGTGTGCTGGCGGTCCCACGTTCGTTGGGCGATAGTGTGTGTGTTTGTGTGTGTGAAGATGCATCCGACAAAGTGACGTATGGGGTGTTCCGTGAAAAATGCATTCGCTCCAGAAGCAGCAGTGTGTCCCACGGGGACGAGTTTCGTTAGTGTACACATAAATTAAATTAGTGCATAATATCAAACGCAGATCCAATACGCAGAGCAGAGTGCGAAGGAGCAAAGGATCGTAAATAAAAGAATCTTGTTAGTAATAGTGCATGTGTGCGTGTGTGTTTGTGTGTGGTGTTGTAAGTGAAAATGGTGCTGTGGTGTGGTGCTGGTAGAATTTTCACACCGCTAAACGGGCAGTAAAAATCCTCCGCCAGCGCGCAGATGTGAGCGATAAAGTGGAAAAATAGTTCGGAAAATTTCGAAAGATCAAAGTGTTGGAGAAAAGCGTGTCACGTTCGCGGCGCGCGCTCTCGCGACTTCCCAAGGGAGAAGGTGACAAGGGTTCGGCATTAAGTGATTTACTTCGCACTCTACTCCCACGGGGGAGGTTTTACTCTCCCGCTTAGTTTCCTGCCCGCCCCAAAACCAGTGAAGCAACACGAAGCGAAAGGTTACTAGAAGAAGGAAGGCCGAAGGTATAATAATGTCGCACGCCGAGCGGGATGCAACGGGCGGCTCGTTAAAATCCGATCCATCACGGTTAAAGATGTATCGATGTCACAAGCGGCTCGATTTACAGCAGCAGCATCACAAATGCAAAAGCTACCGAAGAACGTTACGGCCCGATCGGGCCGCGCTTGAACCGACCGTGGAGTCTTCCAGTGGTAGTGTCGACGGTGATGGTCGACGGTGGCAGTGTCGCCGGCAGCGACCGGTGCAACCCGATCCGGTGTGGCCGCTGTGCCCGAGCAGCAGCAGCAGCGCCAGCAGCACCAGCAGCAATCCCACCGTTGGCCGACTCTGCCCGGGGCGGCACATCTCGGCGCAGCTATTTTGGACCGCCGTCCTGCTGCTGTGCGCTGGATTTTGTACAAAGACCGGATGTGACGATACGGAGCAGTTCCAGAAAAACAGTAAGTAGTTTGGCACCATTTTCCCTACCACACTCCACCGGCACAGACATGTGCGACCGATCGGGATTGCAATGCGCCGCCGCCGCCGCCGTGCTCGCAGGCATTCGTGGAATGTCAATGTCTTTCAATGACATCCGAGCAGAGGGAAAGGAAATCGAAAGGCATCGGTATTTTGATCGGATCGGAAAATGGGATCACCCTGCGCCTCGTGGAGGGCACAGTGACTTTCCATCCGAAACGACGATGGTGCGGCAGGAGGAGTCGAGCGAGAAGGATTTATGGGCCGCCTCATTTTCTGGCCCCTTTTGCTTTGAATGTTGGGAAATCTTATGCGCCAAAAAAGATCCCTTATTCCGGTCCCTCGCAACACATTACGGGGGGGAGAGCGGTAGTATCTGCGCTTGAACGGGGTTCGCACATTGAAATCTGATGATCAACGTATCGACGACATTCCAACAAGAGTTCAATTAAATTTGGAAATCTCCCCCCTCTAGCCCGCAAAACAAGAACGGGAACAATATCCAATTGCAAATGGGGGAATTAGGTTTTCCTTTTTTGTTTGCCTTTTTATTTCTTGCCTTGCGTTGCTATTGACATTGGCATTTGGGTGCAGGCATCCCACCCTGATGGAGGGGCAGGGAGACACAGTGTATGTAACGGACAAGCAAAAAATAAAGGAGGAGATGACGAGTAGTAAATGAATTCTGCACCGTCTGTCACTCGGGTGCTCCGACATGTGCCAACGGCGCAGTCATCATTTGATTGATTTGACTGCCATTGATTTCGCACTTCGCCCACGGGGACCACTCTCTCTCTCTCTTTCACTCGCTTTCTCTTGCGCAATATATATCGGAAGCTTTTTGGGTTGTACTTTGTCGCCAGTCGCCATCCCCGGGCCAGATCGGTGGAAAAGCTGGCTTGGCTTTTCCAAGAATCAATTTGTGCTCCGGTTGATGCGGCTCGAGACGCTGGTGAGGTGAATGAGATTTGCAAAACTTGCTGCTCCGGTAATGATTGGAATTGTGCATGGCAGGTACGTACATGGGGCGCACATGAAATGGCGTCAAAGGGGACAAAAAGAAAAAAACACCATACACAAAAACAGCCGGAAAATTACGATGCATTATACCGATCGTACGCTAATGTGGTGCGCCATCGAATAATGCCCGTTGCCAGAGCGCTTTTTGTGTGTGTGTGTGTCATTTTGTACCATTAAAAAAGGGAGTAGCATGTTTTGTAACAAGCACACTGCTACACAATGCGGCAACCCATGACAAAAACTTGGGACAACTTTTCTTTGCTACCAAACCTCGAGATAATGAACATTTCCGCCAGCGCTTTCTGAAGGCTATCGGAAATGATATCGGCTGAATGGTGTTTGATAACCTTTTTTATCCCGTGCGGTGACAGCTGTCAAACACAGAACGGCTAGCAGGCGCCGGTGACAGGTGACTGGTATGGAAATGTCCAAAAATTGCTAACCATTTCAATCACACACACACACGCACACACACGCGCTCTCTTTCTGTGGGAGGAAAATCGTGCATAGTTTATTTATATATATTTCCACCTCGCTCGTTACGGTCAATGGAAAGAGCCCCACGTCTTGCTGGGAGGGGAAAACGAGTTGGATTCATAAATATGTAGATTTTCCTTTTCCAAAACATGCACACACACACACGCATGAGCCGCACTCAAACGAGGATCTTGATTTCGATTTGGCCAGTTTATATATTAGACGCGGGCGGCCCCTTTTAGCCCCATCGGGAGGGCAACACAAACTGCGCGGCATAAATCTTTCGCTGCGCTATTTCTGTACCAAACTTCCAACAACCATTTAATGAGTTTTCGGTGCTCGTTTCGTGTACCGGTGTGCGCATCGTTCCACTCACACACACACACACTCACTCACGCATGTTCCAACGGTCGCAGATGCCCTTCCACAGAGATCTTCCACACTTTAGCGTCGGTTTTGTGACGGAACCCGCTCGGAAGAGGCGGGCACACCTCCGATGTAAACAGTAAATCTAAGGTGCCGCTACATCAACCATCCCGCGCACTCTTCCAACCCCACCCCCGGTGCTAGCTTAAATTGTGGCGTGGTTTTTGCGTGCGCGAGCAGCCAGAAACTTTATGATTTATGCCAACACATATGCCGGGAGCGTGCGAATCTTAACATTGAAATATTTTCCCGTGCCGCATGCTGTTCCGCCGGGGCTCGTGCCGTGTCTCTTGTTTTTGATGACTTCTTTTGCGCGCATTCGGTTCCAACATTCCTTGGACAGCTGGCAAACAACAGTGCGCTGGCGAGCGCAGTTTCCCCCCCCCCCCCACTAACATTACCGACGCAAAAAGTTAAACATAGCGTGCATAAGTGGGGTACACAAAACGGGGCGAAAAACGGGGCCAAAAATTTGCCGTGACTTTTCCGTATCTGCCACACTGGCGGCAAGTGTCTGCGGGGGGTGTAAGTGGGAGCAGTGAGGGAACGGTTTTAATGCTGTCGGTTCTCCGTACAGATCTCGGGGAGATGTTGGCCCTCGTAGTTGTAGGTGATGACATTACGGTGAAGAAGAACCAAGCGTTTCGTGTCACTTCTGGTGCTCTAGTTACCGCCATGGATTGAGTTTAAGGCCGGACAACTGGCTAAACGGCTGAAATCGGAGTGTTCTTGGTGGTACGTTGTTTCTGCTCATTGAAGTTTTTTTTCTCTCCAATAGCTATGTAGTGTCACATGTGTCGGTAGCTCATTCCTTTTAATGCCCGTAAAGCAAAGCCCAAAATGAACTCCCGCAGGAATTCTACAGCGCTCCCAGCGCGTCATAAACATTGGCCCATTTAAAGTGATTGGTTTTTTGGCATTTGGTCAAAACTTTCCACCGTACGGCGGTTGGCCGCGCCCCAGCACGATGGGCTTTTAAATCGAGCACCTTGTTTGGCTGCCGCGTCGTAGCGGGCGTAGAAAAGGCGTCGGCGTACAGCATCCAACAAGAAGCTGTTGCTTACTGTGTCGGTGTAAAAGTTTATCCTTGCCCAGCCGCCTTTCCACAGCGCTGCGCCGAGGGACGGAAGGACGGAAGGTTTGCATAATATCACTCGCCTCCTTCCTTTTCCTCCCCTCGTCTCGAAGGAGCCTTTCCGCGGCTTATGGATCGTGCATCACCAACAAAAAAAAATAAATAGATTTTCACAACCTACCTTACGGGAGCATGCAGCAAGGCTGGAAGGTGGGCAAGAAATTGGAGCCAAATTTGTTGATCAATCTGGCCATGCGGTAAGAGCAAGGAGTAAAAGTTTCCCCACCGTTTCGAAGGCAGCAACAGAACGTTGGTGGCTCCGGGCTCACGGCCTGAAAAACCGCAGAACAGCCAGCTTAAATAATGAATGTTGCCGCTTTGCTGGCGTAGCTTCTGGGCCCACTCCCGCTTCCAGTCCAGGCTCGCGAGTTTATATTTTCACTCCGCCGAGGTGCTTTCCACGAGTTTCGGTGTACGTGTCAGTGTGTGTGTGTGTTTGCACTTGCTGGCGTATATATTGGTCGGGCACGGTGGTTTGGCGAGTGGTTTCGTTGGTTGTTTAGTGCAGTTGGGTTTGGTTGATGTTTTTTACCTCTTCTTTGGCTCTGTCAGTGAACGCCATCCGCGAAGGAAGGGGTTTTTGCCATTGTTGGTGTTTTGATACACTTTACCAAAACCATGACCATCGGGAGAAGCGTTTTTTTATTTTTTCATTGGTTGAACTCTTCTGGGAAAACTCATCGCCCGGGCATGAACTATGAATATCGCATTATGTTTTTGCTGTCCTGAATTATGACACAAGCCTCATAATAATATTACGCTCCGCGAGAGGCCGAGGGTATCGTGTTTTCGGTAGCAAAGCCCGTACCAACTTCCTTGCTTCTTTTGTTCGTGTTTTACGCGTGCATTTACGCGCTTGTCGGTGGCTGGTTTCTCCGTACCTTGCGCGGGCAGCCAGTGATGCTTTCCAGTTGCTGCTGTCGTCTTTTGTTGGCTGAATTGCATTGAACAGCCATAAAGCTTTGCACGGTTGAAATGAGTTGCTGTTGGAAAAGTTTCACCGGCAGATCAGAATGCTTGTAAACAAATGTTTGCAACGGTCGGATGTAGCGCACGGTGGGATACAAATTGTTAACATATTTTAACAAAAAAAAGTGCTGTCTAATTTGCAGTCCAATGTCGTGGGATTGAGCACAACACAATAGGCTGAAGCTGTCAGCATTTGCTACACAAAAGCTCATCCCAAATTATTCCAAGAACATGCTTCAAAGCGGTTCCGTAAAATATCCGATTCCCGGATGCTGGGATGCAGTTTAATGTACGGTTAGTGCCACTCACTGCGACAGCGAGCTGCTCCAGCGCAAATTTATGACCAGCAATCGAAATTTAGCTACCATTTTAACACGTAGCACACAGCTCGACATCCCCGGTGGGGAAAATGCATGCCCTCCCATAAGTAGGTCGTAAGTTACTGCCGCTCGACTAACTTCATTTGAATATCATAAAAATCTACGGCCCTTTCAATGTTTGACTGACTACTGCTGCTGCTGCTGCTGCTGCTGTCTGTCCGTCCTCGGGCCGGGCCAATCCTTTCGCTCCATAAATCTATGCAAAAGCCAGAAGGTTCCGGGATAACGTTTGCATTAGTCTGCCCGCTCTCCCAGCGCATCCGGTATCCGGTTTCCATTTGCGGCAGATAATAGTCCCACAACGCCATAGGCAAGCATGAGTCGGGGATGCCGTGGCAGCATTATCTTTTCAACTTTCACGTCCTCCGTACCGGGCAGCCGTTCTTGGCTGCGTAAACCGTAACGAGCTTTGACCGAATGCGAGACAAGGGGCAAAGCTTAGTGATATTTGCCAGCACAAATCAATACACTCTGTCGTGAGTCTCGGTGTGTTCTGAGTTTATTATGAAATAGTGGTAGCGTTAGGAGGTGCACTCTCTTCGCTCCATTTCCCCCCACGATCTCTATCACATTCTTTCTCGCTCGTAATGCACTGAAACGCCTCCAGTTAGCTGAGCAGAGCGCACAAAATGCACATATTTTAGTGATGCTTAGCAGCACACGACTGCAACCAGTCATGGGACGTGGGAACGGTCGGATGTCACGAAGCATTGGGGGGAGCACGAGTGTTAAGGAGAGGAAAGAGGTCTGCCAATTGTGATCTATGCATGTTTTGTTTCAGACCCGCTCTAAATGCAATTGAATGCTGGCCTTTTTCCGGTTGTGCTGGCAACCCGGACCGAAAGGATCATAAATTTCCATCCTGGCTTTTATTTAGAGCGCTGCATAAAAAATATGCTTCGCAGCAACCGGGCACCGCATGTTGTACAGTTTCGTGTTCAGCTGCATGTGTTCAGCTGCATGGCTCTATGTAAGAAGCTTTTCACTAAATCTATTCCTTTGTTACATTATAATGATCCAAAACAAACTCGTTATGCCATGTAAGTTGCGTTGCCCATTGAATGTTTTGCAGAATTTGTAATCTGTGCACCAATGTGGGTGCAAATAAATGTTCGTAATTGAATGCTAATACAAACATGACGCATCATTTCGTTTCATGTTTCCGCAGAATACATCATGAACGTTATTGTACTGTAAAAACATAATACTTTGCATAATAATTTGCACTCAACTAAGCTTATTATTGCTTTTGCATATTTTGAGGGTTATGTGAACAAGTTTTCCCGTGTCGTATTCCTGACTAAACAGCTAAAGCTATTCGTAACTGAAACGCTCTTGTTTGTGACTGAAAACTATTTCAGTTTGCCAAACGAAGCTGTTAATAACTTGGCAAAGCGGATCCGATGTCTATCATGCATTTCCGATTGAAAAAGTTGGCTATTTCCGGAATTAATTTGCTCCCTGAATGGAAAACAATTGCTGTACACCGGCCGGGAAAAGCTCACATACAAACAAAATACTCACATACACTTTCAGGTCCCATACAGCGTCGCAATCAAGGACAGCAGCAGTACCAGCAGCAGCCACAGTGCAAACCCCAAAGGATATAGGTTAACACACGGGAACAGCAGCATAAATTAGTTATGAGATCCCTCCCTTGCTGCGGTCAGTCGCATCGGCACCTAAGCTCGGTGTAAGTTCCGAAGTTCATGACTTATGCAAAGCAATTCTTGCGCGCTGTCGAGCATTGTGTTGGTAGTCCGGCATAGCACACTGGTTGAACAGACTTTTACATTGGACGAGGTTGAATGTCCCGAGCATTTGCTCATCAATCCATTAGCTTTCATTAGCTAGCCTAATTGTCACGATCTGGCTGTTTTGGGGAGAGCGGAGGCAGTGGAGAAATGAAATTGGGCGAAAAATTCTTGTCTGATCTTGGCCTCTTGCTAGAAAAAGCTTATTGTATTGCAGGATTCGTAGAGAGTATTGTATTACATGAAGGTTCGTAGAAAGTATAATATAAAGCGGAAATCCCTCACCAGGAAAACAAAATCCAGGTCCCGTTTCTGGAAGTTCCTCGCATACACAGGCGAAAGATGATCTGCATTATGCAAACTAATTTAACGCTCAACTGACAAAGAACATACGCATCCGAGTGAGATGGCGATTACGAGAACAGGGCAAATCCGACATCAAACAGCGTTCTATCGAGCGTTGCGTCCATATTCTATTTTGACTAGGGCATTTTACTGGAAAAATGTCCTTTGAAATAGAGACCCATTCATTCGGAGCTATAATATGAGGCTTCATAGCTTAGCAATTTCCGCATGCGATAAGTGTGCCGCTTACTCCAAACAAAAACAAAACGGTTTCAGCCTCATAATCGAAAATGAATAAAACCCCCTACCCGGAAACGGGCAGTGAGCCAACAAAATAAAGCACACGCCGGTAAGCAACCAACGTTCTATGGAACAACATGTTCCCATCTCCACTGTTTTTCGAAGTTTCCAAAAACAGAGAGGTTCCAAAAGGGGGTTGTATTTTTACTAGCCAATCCAGCCCGAAAACTGAAAACTTTGATCTCCAAACAGCCCCACTCTTACTGCCAGTAATTAAATACACTTCTTCTGTAAGGTACCATTCTCCAGAGCTTGAAGCGCATTGGTCGTGTGCACCGGGCAAAGTACACACCAGATGAGCATTGCAGACGTTGCTGGTTTGCTAACACTGGGCACTACTATTTACCCAGATGTACATTTGCATGGAGTTAAATATTGAGGGCATTTTAATTACTGTGGTCGTCGGGATGGGAACACGTATGGTCTGTTTTTTTCTTCTTCCTGTTTCTACTCCTGCCATTTGCTTGTGTTCCGAAAGTGTACCAGCGGTAAGGGAGGTTGATATACACATTGAGGTTTGAGAAAATAAATTTACCCAACCGAAAGTTGGGAAAGTTTAGCTGTAAAGATTTCCGTCCATAGAAGGTGACCTACCGGCATGGCGACCGACTGAACCGGGGCCAGGTCAAATGCTTCTCCACTGCGTGCCAAGCGCAAACACCCCAAAATGCTCGATAAATCTCGTCCACACGGAGAAGACGATTGATGTGCTGGACGTGGGAGTGGGTTCCCTTGTGAGATGTGGTTTATTTTCTTAATTTAATTGATCCAGCCAGTTATTTCAGCACAGCGTGCGTGTGCCTGTGTGTGCGTGTGTGTGTGGATAAGAGAGCAAATTAGAGTTTCTGCCCGAAAGGATCCAATTCCATGCGCTTGGCTTCCCTCAGCAGCTGGGTTTATAGTACACAAGCCATTCGTTCGTTCACTGTCCGCTCGGTCCACTTGCGTCTGAGTTGCTGCAGTCTTCAAAAGGATCCGTATTCAACCGTGACAGTTATTTCATTATACCTCATAGTGTGCATTGGAATTGATTTAACGAACAGAATTATCGCATTAAAGGAAAGCTTTCTCAACACACACACTCCCACACAAGAAGCCTCGCCTGAGCACCATTACATCTTCCCTGTGCAGGATATGAAAGCTTTGCATCCAGCATCCAGCGCCTGGGGGCTAAAGTGACATTTTGTCATCTGTACCGTTGCATGGTGTACGATGATCTTGCCATGGCACGCTCATTATAACGTATCATCGTCGACGCTGTCTTTGGGCCGTGCGTATGTTAGCTACCAAAAGATTCCAGGAATAGCCGTACTACGTCAACTACAGCACCAGGCAAAAGCAACTTTTCAGTGCTATTAACATGATCAAAATGAAACCCGTAGCTATTGTTTCTGCACGTTGCCCCTTTCCCCCAGTCACGACGTCATCCGTGTTTCCGGTCGGTGAAGAAGTCTCTTGCAACTTTTGTGTGCCGTCACCAGTCACGGGGCTTGGCGTTTGCAGCATTCATCGGCTCATCATAAGGAGCACATTATCTACGTTTTGCCTAGTTCACGTGCCGCACAGTGAAGATTCCTGTAGTGCCGTCCCTAGAATTGACGAAGCTCGGAACAATGAAACCCGTGGAAACGCTGGGTAGTTGCAATTACATTCGCCAGCTGGTGAGCGTGTGGGGCGTCGGGGGAGAGCTGTGCGTTCTATTCACTCCGTAATGGCCGCACTGGATGATGGCATCAATGTGGTGTGTATATCCTTGAGAATACACACCAAGCCTGTCGACCGCTCACGCTCATCAACATAGACATATCCCTTGTGTGTGTGTGGGGCTCTCTATGCCGTGAATACGTTTCCGGCCGGTACCGGTATACACGGTAACACACTCACCACGCTTCCGTCTTTCAAAGCGCCAAACCAGGCTCAGTGCAGAGGGGTAGTACGTGTCGGCAGACGATAATCCTAGCAACAAGGTTGCTGAAAGGAGAAGAAACAAAAAAATGCCTACGTACCGAGACGCACGCTTGATGTCATAAGTACCCCGTATGCAACACTCCATTAACAGTACGTTTCTGCTACCCACCGTGCGCTTGTTTCAACTTTTGAGCAATTTTTTATCACTTCTAACGAGCCTCGCCTAGTACGCATCTCGGGGCATTCGGGCATAGTCGGGGTAGCAAGGAAGCACCGAAACGTGCTGAACTTTATTCCCACCCAGCAACAGTGTTGATGGACCGTGGAAAGACCGTGAGAAGAGGAAGGATAAAAAATCAAAACACACACACACACACTCACGCGAACGGGCGCGTGAACCACGGTCGGAAGAAAAGGTAGGCGAAAAACGCTAGCACATAAACTAAATTGTTTGTGAAAATTACACGACCGTTTTGTTTAGCCTCGTCTTGGTCGTTTTTGCCGAGCTTAGTTTACACCATATCCTTGCTGCTTTGAGGAGTTTGTTTTTTAAAGCAGCGTGCTTGTATATAAGTGTGTGTGTGTGTATGTGTTTGTGCCGAAGCGCAACATCGTGGAACGGGAAGGTACAGCTTACAGCAAGCGCGTATGAAAATGTCGCAACCTCTTAAAGCGAACCACACCGATGGCTGCTGGGAAAACGGGGAAAAAAATAAACGCGAATCAAGCAATTCCAGCAACGAGCGAGAACCGTGCGCCGACCAGCAGGGAAATGTGTTCATGCTAAGCAAAAACAAACTCAACCACAAACGAAAAACAGACACTGTGCCCCGGCGAACATAACCCTTTTGGCCTACGGATCTGCGTATCGCACCGGTGTATGTTTGTGAAGGGGTGGAAGAAAAAACGAAAAAAAAGGTAAAATAAGTACAAACAATCATGCGCCGGGCAAAGAAAACTCCCGTCTTCGCGACGGTTTCGCTTTCCGTGCGCTTTCGCTGTGCAAGAAAATCACGACCCCGTAGCCCGCGAAATCGCAACGCGGGAGAAGAAAAAGTAAGGCAAAGAAATCTGCTTACCCTGTAGCGTTTTTATCGTCATCAGCGTCATTCGCGGAACCGGTGGGACCTGGTCTCCGCTCGTTTCGGCGCACTCGTGTCGGCGTTTCCGGACGAATGAACGCGGACGCCCCGGTGTTCAAACTTCAAACGTGCTCGCCTCGCGCCAGTCAGTCTTTATCCTGATGGCACGTGGAAAACGTTCGCGTCCCGAAACCATGGATAGTGGGATGAGAGGATCTTGGGCTGGGCCTTCATTTTGGACACTAGTTTCCGTACAAACAGCAACACTCGCGCGGCCACGGGATCTTGCAGAGGAAAGTTTGCTTGCGCGAACCAAAAACCCCCCCCGGGTGGTTGAAGAATGCGGTGAAGTCAGGCCAAAACTTCTCGGTTACAAAATTCGCATCCGGCGTGTGTGTGTGTGTGTGTGTGTGTGTGTGTGTGTGTGTGTGTGTGTGTGTGTGTGTGTGTGTGTGTGTGTGTGTGTGTGTGTGTGTGTGTGTGTGTGTGTGTGTGTGTGTGTGTGTGTGTGTGCACGGGGTTGTAGGAATCCTTTCCCAGCATTCTTCCTGCACCATTCCTACTGCTTCTAGCCCGTCATGCTCATGAAAAGGTTGATATTTTACCGGGCCAAAAGGAGGCGAAAAAACTCGCAGATGAATTTTCCGTAAAAAACTGGCTCCTTGCCCTGCTAGCCGATTCGGAGGAAATTTTCCATCACGCCTGGCAAATGTTGAGCGTCATTTTGTGGGCACTCGGTATATTACGCGCTTCCAGCGACTTCCAGCGAGGTCGGGCAAAAGTTAACCCGAACCGCACCGTGTGGCATTGCCGGGATGATGAAGGGCATTAAAATCCAAACCGTACCGTACCGTTACGATGGATTTCCGTTCATGCAGCTCTGGTCGTTGGGGTTTCGCAATCTTCGCGTCCCGCTGCAAACCGCTAACGATGGGGTTGAGCACGTTGTCTTTGCCAAGCGTTCGCTGGTCCGGCCGGTTCTGGTTCTGTTGGTGCGTGATCGGTACGTTAACCATTATTCAGCCACATTCGCGTGCGCTGTGTCGTTTGGTTGTGGCAGCAACTGCATCCATACATTGCTATAATAGGAAGCGAACTGCAAAATCGTTTCTGGTAAGCGGAGATGAGTGGTTAACCGAGGGTACAAGAAAATAAAAAAAGGATATTTCACAATTACAAATAACGTCACATATCTGTTCACTATTATTAAGGGCTCAACAAATATAATCGCATCAAGTTATGATCTTGGAATAGGATTATTTTGGTTCATATCGTACTATGAAATAAACCTCATCATACGCGTCACTTAACGTGACACCGGCAAATTAAATAAATGGTAAATAAATGGTTATTTACAAAACCATGTTATTGAAAATGTCAATAATCCATGTATCTTGTATCCATCAGCTGACCTTCGCTTCCTCCACACGACCATTGACCTACTGATGGCTCAGCGAAAGCCATGTGCAAAGTGTCAAGTACGCCATACGCCAGCACTGCTGACACAGAAGACAATACACGCACCGCTTCTCGCATTACCCTGTGCAGCAATGCAACCGTCCCGCCATCTTGCGGGCGTTTGCCGTTCCCGAGCGACCAGGTCCAGATTTTATGACCATCCATTGAAAACTCAAGCACCAAGTCATCCTGCCCAACTGAGAGCAAAAGTAAAACAAAGAATTTCCACCCTCCCGTCCCAAGAAAGCACCCAGGCCGGGAGTTGCTTCGGCATTGGGCAGCAGGAGGACGGTCACCTCAAAACTCGTAACCATCGTCCTGAGGTCAGGAGTAAGTGGGTGTGGCTTCAATACGTCGAATACCATCCCCGCCGCACCCTCCGCACCCGAAGCCCTAGCACAGGAATATGACTTGGCGAAAACTCATTGCAAAAGCTATAATTGAACTTATAAAACCTCACCCATTACGGACGTGCCATCCAGCACCGATGCTCGAACGGGTGCGGGTGGATGGTTTCTGGTGGGGGGTGGGTGGTGTGGTTTTCCCACCCCTGTTCGTGCTAAGATAGCCCCGCTTTAAGAACACCCGGGATGCTTCGGGAAACCCACATTTTAATGGGCGCGGGATGCTGTTACGGGATCGGAGATTTCCCATCGATCCGAGTGCGCGGGCTTACGGAGAAGGGATCCGTCCAACGGAACGGTCGGTGCCGTTGTCGATGTAAGCATTTTCGAGTGATTTTAATTGACTCCTCTTGCGCCATCGGTATCTGGTGTGGAGTTTTATGAACTCTTGTGTGGGGCGGGCTGCTGTGTGTTCGTCGAGAGCAGAAATTTCGTCCTCCGTGCGCTCGCTCGTCGGTTGGTGCGCGGGATGTTTATTTAAATTTATACCCACACGCCCGATGGCCGGGCTGGAGCAGTCTGTTGGGAGTTTTGTTGTGATAAAAAGTACAATCTTTTAATAAGAGCACTGCCTCGAGAGTGGCGTGTTATTTATTATTTCGTTACGCCTTACAATCTTGACAGAACTTTTGCCTCCAGTCTTTTGTTGTTGTGGCCCAGTTTCGGTGGCAGTTTTTGGGCATCTTTTTGACCCGAACCAACAAAATTTAGTTCTTTTCGTCCTGTGAAAACGGTTCCGCCAGCCTTTGTCGCATTATCAGTGATCAGCCTTGTTGCGAAAAACTTTCCAAACGTAACCCTGTTTGCGAGATACGCATACCATTGATGCGGTGTCAAACCAGTTCATATCTTACTGGAGGAACAGCTTCCAGCCGAACAGTTGAGCAGATCTCGATTACGCTGTAGCACTTGGATTTTTAGAGCATCGTAATGATGAGGATACTTAAAGGCAAAAAGCACTACCAGCGAAATGGACACGACGCTCCTAAATCATTCCACATCGCTGCTCGCGGTAGTGGTGGTGGCGGTGGTGCGTAAAAATGTATAAAAAATAATTACGCCATTTTGCAGTGATTCGGCTGCGGCGGTCGGCACAGGAACCATTACGTTTCCGGGTCACGCCGCAACACAGTTTTGAATGAGTGTTCAGACAGTGCGAAACTTTTCCTGCCAAAAAAAAAAGAAGCGAGAAAAGCTTTCCATTTACTACGGCGCTGGTTTTATGTTTGCGTTTGTGGTGTCAATTGCTAGGGTAAAGTTTTGCGTCCCACCACACAGTGGAAATAAACACAGGATAAGGGATGTTAATTAAACACGGACGTGATTTGACCGACGTGTTTGTGAACTGCGTGCCGCTCACACTTGGTCGGTTGGTGATAATTATAAATTGTACCTTTTTTCCCCCATATGGATCAGTGTGTTTAGCTGACCAATTGCAGCTGGTTTGTGCCGCCTGTTTGATTGAGTAGTGGGATGCATGTGAGCCGGAAGTTGCATCTAGCGGAAAATGAGCTACTTTTCACAACGGGGCTGTGGGTCGTGGGAAGCTTCACCCACCGTGAAATGTAATAAATGGATAAACAGTTGTTGGAAAATAATGTTTGGATTCAATATTTGTTTTCTCTTCGTTTTCTATTCTTCTCGCTCTCTCTTTCTATCTCACTTCATCTCTTTCTCCTGTATTTTATGAACATTTTATGAACATTTCACAAAACAGAACAAAAAAAACTACAACTACTGCAGTATGCATTTCTAAACAGCGAATTCTACAATTTCCTGAAAGGAAGTGAAAAATGTATTTTTCCAGCATATCCCGCGCTTCGATAATACATGGAACTTTCGCTTAACAATATCACGTGAATAGTCTGTGGCATGCTCGTTAAACTTTCCTACAAAACACCGCTTCTGTTCGTCCATTTTTCTCAGCCCCATGGAAACCTACGTCGGCGGCAGGATGAAAAGCACACTGAGAAGTTTATTTGCAGCTCATCTACGAGCGTGATATTGTGTATCACAAAGCCGGAAGCGAACAAGTAAGCGGCCAGTTTGCTAACTGATCGTGCTACTTCTATGTTGTGCTCCACGTAGCTTTACCGCAACACAATCGTTTACATTTAAGCATTATCTAAAAGAGCTAACAAATAAAGCGATAAAACAACACGCGCAGTTTCGAGAATGTACAACCTTGCACTGCCGATTGTTTCCTCCACAAGCGAGCGTGATAAAATCACATCAAAACTCGCAAACGCAACGACACAATCAGCAAGCATGTTGTGTCGCAACAGTCGCTGGGTAAAATCTTTTGCAAAAGAGTTCCAACTACGTGATGAGGATTTTGGAGAATGAAAAAAAAAACCTGCACGAAACCCGGTACACGACCGAAATCCTTTACATGGCACACTGCACGTACCGCCGGCAGTACGCGAGCCACAGGACACAAAGGCTCGGGATGAAAGCTTGCGACACAAAAAAGGAGTTGTGCACAAAACTTTCAGCACCCTGTTTTGAATTGTGTGCGAGTGGCGGGTGCAAGGTGGCACCGAACGTGGCAGCCAAAATCGACCCAACAGCAACAGCAAGGTGCGGATGGGACGGGATGGGCTGGGTGCTTTTGGAGGATATATAAACATGATTTGCTCAGAAGGACAAAGCTTTTCTTCACTCGCTTTTCACTGCCTTTCCTGTACAATGCCTCCGAAATGCATCCATGCAGCATCCTACAGTACCCACCCTACAAGCACTGCACCGTCTCTCCGCAAGGAAGAAGTTGCACATGTTGATCTTGCTAGTTATTAGTTTGCCCCGAGGGTTGGTGTTAACGAGTTTGCTGAAAAGTTTAGCATGAACAGAATTATTCGCTACTTTACTGTGGTGCTGGGGCGGTACAGCTTCCATCCTCACGCGTTCGCTTCAAATTTGAATATGCGCAGGAAATTGTCGAGTGCAATTGAAAGAAGTTCACCATGTGCCCGTCCCGTGTCGCTCTCGCGCTGTATGCTGCCGCTCCCCACATTGGTTGAATAATTGTACGGTCTCGTTTGGTACTTTTTATTTGCACAGTGCAACAGTTTTACGCAACTCCGCTTTTGTGTCAAGCGATGGAGTGCGCGGGCATGAGTGTTTTTTATTGCTTGGTTATTAATTATACGTATATGGAGGGGTGTGGAAGAAGCTTCTTGCATCTGTTACGCAAAAGTTTGGCTGATAAACGATTAAACTTTGCTTACCTGCGCCGCTCGGATAGGCGTTGAGTTATTTGATGGGGAAGTTGCGAACGGTGCGTAGCTGCTGATCTCTTGCTACACGCAAAAGCAGCATTAACAAAGTGCAATATACAAATGTAAAAATCGTTTCAACCTATGTATTAAATATTAAAAATAATATATTGCTTAATTGAAGTATGGCTAAAGGAGTGAGATTGCTGCATTTGATTATAAAAATGAGGTTCATTTTCCTTTCCAAAGTACTGCATAGCACACGCGTGATTTGTTGAATTTCGTTACCACAGGTACATTGTGATTGAAATGGAAATATGTTGCTAAGAAAGAATGTTGCCTTTTTCGCCTCTTTTTCGATCTGAACCGAGCAGCATACGAGCATCGTTGGATCAACTAATGACGCTACTCTCTACGTATGTTAGTATACAAACACTCATTTTTCCATACGTGTCAACTGAGGTATCGTAAACAGTCAGGGAACGATTGCGCACAAAAAAGAAGAGCATCGTGCATATACATGATCGTGCAGAACCATAAACAACTGCCAACGAGGAAAACGTTTCCTACCGGTTCCGCCTGCTAGAGAGAGAGAGAGAGTGAGGAGGGTAGGGGGAGCGGAATAAGAAAAATATGGTTACGATTTGCCGGCCGGCTATGCAGGGGCTGTGCAAAATACGTAAAATATGCAACGGAAGAACCAGAGCGCAGCGCACAGCCCGGTCGCGCAGGAAGCAGAACATTAAGCGTGTGTATTTATAGACGTCACAAATGTCTCGCTGGCCTTACCCGGTTTCCCCGAGTACGGCACGAGTGTGGCACGTTTTCGTACCATTACTATATTAGCTTCATGCATGTCCTCGTGTGTTTGTCGTGTCTTGCCGCCGCCGGGCTGCCTGTGCGGCTCAAGTGCACACCAACAGTCATTGCACCCCGATGCAAACGATGCCAACCCGATACACGGGAAGGAAATATCGTTTCAAAATGGCATCTCGTCGTAAGTCCCGTTATGGAGTGAGGCACGAGCAAAAACATAAATGGATCGTTGCTGACGATGGTTCGCAAGAGATTTACGGTGATTTTTGTGCCCTATTATTGGCAAGTTCACGCAAATGGCACAAAGTGAGTCTTGGCTTGAATCTTTTTTTCTTCTAAAAAACGCACTGCCTTGATTCGAATGTTGGATAACGTATTCATGACAGATGAATAGTTTTCCGACTTGCGCAGCTCAACGATGCTAAGGATTTAGTTTTCAAAAGGCTCTGTTCTGGATTCTGGACCGCCTCTTTCTACATATCTTAAGCGCTCCGTACACTCTACCGAACCCAACTTAAGCCAATATTACCCACCCTTTAACAACCTCATGAACACAGAACTCAAGAGTGCTCGAGTATGCTCGAGTATGTCAACTTTCCTAGCCCGATTAAATCGTCCGACCGAGTCTAATGACTCCCTTGTGGCTGTGAAAATAACATTTTAGCTGCACCATAGAGGTGGCCATGGTAGGCCACATTAGCTCCAGCTGGTCAAACCACGGCTCACAATCACACAATCACACACACACATAAATGTCCCACAGGGAGGAGCTTCGATTGAAACGATAGAAGCACGTTCAAGCGTCGGTTGTTAGCCGATCCGAAGACTTTAAGATCACAAGACGCTATAACAGTTACAGCAGCTCGTTGTCGTGTGGTATGATAAAATTTTAATGATGCTGAAAATCAACAAACAGCTTCTAATATTTATAAGACAGCAAAAAGCACTAAACTCGACCGACGGCCACGGACGGCAGAGAAGTACAACGGTACAACATTTTGTAAGATACCAGAAACTGCTATGATAAGCACGACAAATCGGCATTTTCGCTTACAAGGTAGTCATTCGGTTACCGTGTAATATCACCAGTAATCAATTGCATCGATGAAGAATTCATCGGGTACACCGAGCTTTAAGTACCGTATCGTAAAGCTGACCCGCTGGCCTGGCAGATTACACGCCGGCAGGCGATAAGAATACACGATTGGTGCTCAAATTTCATTGCTCCGCTTCGTGTACAAATAGTTTTGAAGTTTGTTCGGGTGTATCACACGTCTTGGCAAAAACTTTAATGAGTGAAAATTCCAACACACACACACACACACACATTGAGCAACCTCTGGTGTGGTTTTTCCGGTGCACCAATATTCACTGGCTTATATCCAGCGTCTTCCCGGAGCAACTGGCGCTGTTGGTGGGAAAAAGTTAAACACATTTAGTGCGGTAGTGCAAGGGCACTGCCCCGACCATTCTCACCAAATACCTCCGTACGCGGGGCCATGTTTCGTTTTAATCGATCCTTTATGCGCGCCCCAGCACCGCCCTTCCCGGCATCGCAAATCTCATTAAAGAGCCGGCAAAAGTTTTGCGTAAATAAATAAAGTTGGTTTAGCTCACGGTGCACAAACCGCCCGAGCTTGCCGAAGTGAAGTAGTGTATTGCATAAAATAAATTACTTCTCCGATGGCCGATACCCAGCCTGAGGGG
Organism: Anopheles merus; assembly: GCF_017562075.2. NCBI lineage: Eukaryota > Metazoa > Arthropoda > Insecta > Diptera > Culicidae > Anopheles > Anopheles merus. The sequence goes on along the minus strand of NC_054082.1, from coordinate 7,799,355 downwards.
AATTGTTTATGTTTTGGGCGTACAAGCAGACTCTCGAATGAAGGATTACTTTTGCGGAGGGAAATTTACGATTAATCTTAAATTTAGAGTCGGGTAGGTGCGTAGGTGGAGCTTTAGCGATGGATAACGGATGCAATAATGATTTACAAAATGCCGTGCACGGTTTACAGTCAGACATTGGAACCTGGTCGTTTCTTTTGTGTTAATAAAATTTAATATTCTTCAAATATGCTCATTATACAGTTATTTCTACCGCGTTGGTGATGTCATGTTCCGACAACGCTTTGGCTCAATTTGCATGCACACACATTTCAATGATCATTTGATGATCTTCAAGACAAGAACGGTGGTGATAATAATGCTCGAATTGTTCTCCACCCAATCCTACCTTCTCATCTGACCGCCCTCCTTATGGTTTGGCTTATGATATGCGGCATAAAAGAAATACTTTATTTAATTGCAATGCGCCACGTCCGTAACGCCATTTAAAATATCTGTGCATGTGTATGCGACCTTGGGCATCGCGACGGTCGCTCAGATGTGCCATGGTCTGCCGGTGGCACCAAATATCAAGGCAACTTCGCTTCCACTAAATGCCATCCAAATTATGCCACAATTCTACCGAGATATCATAGATGAAAATCCAAAGCCTAACAAAAAGCAGTATAGAGAGAGCAACAACATCAACAACACCGACAACAGAATCACCATTCAGTATTCAAGAAATAAAACGTTTTTAACATTTTTCCCAACACTACGTTGGCCGGGGTGTGCCAGAGCAATTGGGCTGGGAAATGGAACGCGCTGGCAGCATTAGGCGCGTTGGCGATAATGGTGCCCCTCTGGTGGAAATAAGCAAAGTAGCAGCGACTGAAAAATAAAGGAACGTAACGGGACAACCATACACACGAGACCGAAACCTCGCCACGTTGAATGAAAACGTAACCGGCCGCCTGTCGGATGCCAACTATCTCATCACACTATCGGTAACTATTTACATAATAAGAGCTTCGAATCAGCATGAGCCGGCAAAGAATACGTCTATGCAAATTGAATTAGTTTCGATGCTATAATATGGCACCCTGGGAGGCTTGGAAGGCTGAGCTGCTGACAGGGAAGTGTTGGTACGTGCGGCAACGATCGGGAGCATTGTAGCATCCGAAGGCCGCTCGTGCTGGGATGGCTGGTGGCACATGTGAGAGATGGATAGTCACTGCGTTGGCAGCTGTTTGGTAGGAGAATCGAGAAGGATTCCTTGCACAATGCTGGAGAAGGCGAAAAATGTATGCCAGCCTTGGCCAGGCCGTGAACGTGTCGACGGAGACAGTGCAGACGTAGCAGCACCAGCAGCAGCATTGCCCATTGTGAGCCGCAAGATGGAATGAAATGCACAAGACAAAAAATAAGGCCATTTCCTTAACCACGAGCATGTCAGCACGGAATGTGATCACTCGAGGAGGCAGGGTGGGAAGGCTGGGAGCGCAAAAAAGACAGAGCAGTTTTTCCGGACACCTTTGCATAGAAACGCTGCACGGTTCTATGGTATCCGCAAAGGGCGGTGAGGCTGGTGCGGAAAGGCAGGCTACAAAAACGATCCAAGCGCCAGATGAAAGATGAGGCGGAGATACACTTGCACGCCGTCGTGCAAGCAGGCGTCTGTGAAGAATGAATGGAAGTATGAATGCATTTGCTTAAAAAAGTCACGTCTTCTCGTCCACGATTGCTACGTTTTTTTCCCCCACACCGGGGAGTGAGAAAGCATAAAGAAAATAGCAAATTCAGCCAACCCAGCAACAGGAAGTAGCGTCACACCGGAAGTAGCAGCAGCAGCAGCAGCAGGAGCAACAAAAAATGGGAATGAGTTCCGAGTTTCATTTATTTATTTTTTATTTCTTCTGGAAGCTTTCCTTCAACGCATACGTCTCTCCTCACCGATGGAAAGCCTCCCTAGCACAGGGTCGTCAGTGTGCTGCATTCTTTCTACCATTTCTTTTCTGGGCTCACTCACCACTGTAGAATATACACCGCAGCAGGAGCCACGGTGCCGGCAGCACGGCAAACGAAGCTCCGAACGGAACTGAGTTGCTTAATTTTGCGCCAGCTTCAGATTCCTGGAGGACGCAAGAGCGTTTTACAACACAGTTGGATCTGCCGTCCCTGCTACCGCTGCTTCTGCTGCTGCTGCTGCTGGTGTATGGAACCTTATGTATGTGTGCCGGGCGGCAAGTGCACGTGATTTGTGTCGAAGCAACTCTGCGGGCAGTGTGAAGTGAAAAGTTGGAATAATTAGCATAGTGGGTGCTTCTAAGTAGCTCAGCGAAATGAGAAATAGGTTAATTTTTATTAGACACCTAGAACGTACGGGATGGGCTGCTTTCAATTTGAATTTTTACGAAGCGGTGAAGCGTTCCTGACGCTTCCCGGGAGCTGTTGTAATTTACATAGTAATTTTTTGGTAATTGTCTTTTAATTAATAATTCAAGAGTGGTAAAGAATGGGTGTGCATGTTTGTATGACGGTGCACTAGTGCTAGTGGGAAATCAAAGCCACTATAGTTTAAAACTTTTTAAGATCTAAGGTACTAGAGGAACAGTGGAGACTCAACGTTCTAATAAAATGAATTTTACCTTATTTTCGGGGAAAAGAGGAAACCATCATTACTCTCTATGGAAATAGTACTGCTCTGGAGAGATCATTATGTTCTATGATGATGATTTCTTACCTTTAAAACTGGATAGCAAACGCCTCGATCTCATGAAAACATCTCAAACCATTTCCATAACCACCTGCTTTAACTATTGAAGAGGAGCATTGCAGTGAAGACTGATGAATATTTATCGATGCAAAACGTCTACCGCTTCTAAAATACAAAACCACAATCATTGAGAACGTGTTTTCTTCATCGTGGCACCTTCTCTAAAATCTTCTTCAAATCCTTCACAAACATTCGTAAGAAGTGCTTGATAATTGACAACCATAAGCCACCTGAGCACACTGTGCGATGATTGGAACAACCCACTGTATTTGGTTATTGTTTCAACTGTGCAACCCCAAAAGCGACAGTAGCAAACGTCCTACAGTTATTACTCCACCAACCATCAACGCTGGTGTTGAAGATGTTTCATCCAAAACAATATTCAAAACTCTCCTGCCCTCCGAGCGTTTTTTTTTTTTTGTTATTTTGTGTTGGCAATCACTTCTATCAGCTCTCGACGGTTGGTTTTGGTGAGTTCGCTGTCCATCATAAGCTTAACGAGGGAAAGACTCACCGCCAACCAAACCCGTCTTGCGTCGTTGTATCGCTTCCCAAAAATCGCGCCCTTTGAAAAGTCGAGTTTTGTGTGTACTTTTTGGAATTCCCATTTCGTCTAGTACGGATTTTTCGTTTTCGAAACCGTCGACAGAGGAATCCAGCAGGGTAGGGCAGTGTAATTTTGGCTGACAGCTGCTGCCTGATTCGATTTCGCAAAGTTCGTTGAATATGGTGCCCTGGAAGCGGGAGAAGGATCTTCTTGTTTGGCTCCTCTTCCCACCATTCCCTCAGCTTACAGCACGATTGTCCAGCGCACTTAAATGACGGCCACCAAGCAGGGGGGAACAGACGGGGTGAGGAACGGCGCGAACCGTAAAGCGAACCGGGTGGACCTTCATCAAACAAAATTGACAAGTCATTTAAATTGGTATCACCGGTGTGGAAATGTTCTTGTCAAAAGTTGATGGAGTTTTAGGTGGAAAAGATCATTGCTGAACTTGGGAGAGGGCAGGGAGCTATGAATTTTGATGCACCATCCACCTTAGGCTGTAGCGCCTGACAGGGATCGTGCTTAGCGGATAAAGTGAGGCAAATAAATTCATAATCTTATCGGCACGTCGAACTCCGGCGTAATAATTATAAATAGCTTCAAGAAAGCAGCTGTTTTCACGACGAACCCTTCTTCAATCAACTGACGAAGCTGTTCTGTTTAGTACAAGAAGAGCCGTCTTAGATAAATTATTAAACAAATTATTGATACATTTGTTATGAAAAATAATTTAAAATTGAATAAAACGAAAAGAACATGGTTCCAGGTGAAAACGCGACATTTCCTACTTCAAACCCGTCTACACCGTTGCGTTAGCAGGAACTTCTTGCCCAACATTCTAATTTTAGTTCGGAAAAACGCATTCCGTTTTCTTCTTAGTGTCGACACCGCAACAAAAAACTCAGAATCATTAGAGTGATCTACACGCTAAAAGGTTGAAATGTGTCTCTCTTTCATTCCGCTTGCTCGAACGGTTGGGAGCTCTAAATGTGGTATGGCGCATCGGTTGAGCAGTGCCAAGGCCAAGCGTGCCATGCGCATATATAAGCTATCTGATTTGAGCTGAAAAAATAAATATCCAAATCGCTTCGCTTTTCGATGTACGGTGACAGGAGGAAAAAAACTCAAAATAATGTAAATTGGCATTTGGAAGGGAATTTAAATCAGTTCCCTGCATTCAGGACTTATCAAATATTTTATGAAGTTTATATTGTGTAAGCAAACACTAATCATTACATTTCATATTTAAGAAATTTTTAAAATATTGTCCAAGAACACAATCTGATTGATAGACTGTTGAGTAGCGTAGATCAACAATGTACATTTGCTCATTTCCGACTACTCAACATCGCAATGAATTATTATGCCTCAATAGCTCGATAGCTACTCAACCCAAGGCAAAAGCCGCACATCTGCCGGGCAGATTCTAAACAACTGTTTGTGTTATGCATAAACATTCCCCTTCACCTCCCAAAACCGTTGCGCTACAATAAAAGTCACATAGTGATCATCAATACTTGATCGTTACGGCAGATTGATGAAGCGTTTTATCGGTTTGTTTCAATAACAGATTCAGTAAACATCCGATCGTGTTGTTATTTTTTGCTTCCGTTCCAAGAACATTGCCTTTTTATCGTTTGATGGTAGACATACACACACACTCATAGGCAAACGTTCATCTGTGATGAGAGAGGTCCATCGCAAGTCCCACCATGCCGGGTTTATCCGTTTGCCCTGCTCAACTCCGAAAGCTAGCAAATCCTATTTGCAGAGCGCGGATTGGAAGGAAAAATTAATCTCAGTCCCTTTCATCAATCAGATAATCGTTCCTCTCAATTAATATTTGTTTTGCGGGTGTATTTACAACAACAGCTCGCGAATACTCCAGGGCTCTTAGGGTTTACTTTTATTCCCTTTCTATCTTATTTATTTCTGGGAAATAAAAATAGAAATAACACTACCAAACTCATGAGCTAATACGTTGGTAGATGGTAGAGCAGGAAGTGAAGAAGCATACCGTTGGGATGAACCACAAGAACCCGCGTACAAGTGGTCAAGAGAAAAGTCAAAGATCCATCCACTCAAACTCTAGCTGTTCCTTTGCTCCGGTACGAGCCGCGAACGAGAAGTTTGCCGAACTCGAGTAACTTGTTTACGCTACCAAGGGCAAATGTTTCCTTTTTCCGCCAATGATTTCATACTGTGCAGCCGAAGTGGGTGAGAAAAATTTATTGCTCTTGGGAAAAAAACAACGTAGAAAACAACCTACTTCATTCTCCCGATTCTCTAGAACGGTCAGTTTGGAAAATCATGAACTGAAAAAGAATGCTCGTAGGATCGCCCCTGCTTCCGCTTCCATTCCATTCTATTTCCCGTGAGGTCGTGGAGGCAACATGTGCAAGAAAAAAACGGTACAGAGCACCTCCGGAAAAGTTGTTTATTTCACATTCGACGATTTTTATCGATAACTTAATTTAACTTCTCTGATTGAATTCATCACGAAGTGGCAGGAAGAAGGAGCAGTGAGAGCGAACGCAAAAACTACCGGTAAAATTCGGCATTAAGTTCGGATTTGGTGCGGCGCTGAGGCTAACAGCTGAGGATACATGCGGGCCGCAAATGTCGGTCCCAAAACGGAGGCCCCCGTGAATAGGGAGATGAAAAATAACTATCCGTTCGTCGAAAAAAAGCTCCACTGTTGAAAATAAGCTGACTTCACACAAGCCAAAAGCCAGCTGGGCCACCAGTCGGAGTCGAGAATCAAAGTTGCTGCGCAGAGTTCCAAACTCAATTTCTCAACCACTGAACGGCACTCGTGAACGGGAACGCAGGGGACAGTGCAGACCGCGACGTCGGACAAGCACCAGCACCACTGCCATCACCCATCTGAAAAGAAATGTCCCTTTAACTTTCTCCCAGCAAATCGGTGGAAAGAGAGAGGGGAAAAAAGAGAAGTAGTTTTGGCGTGTTTTTTGGTGCCCCTGCTGGACCTTGGTGGCCTGTGACTCTCCACTTTTATTTCCACAGCGAAACAAGTTGTTTTGTGTATAAGCCGGATGCATCGACACACTCTCAGGCACATGGCTCAATAGCAAATCCCGGGCAAGCGGAAATAAATAAATCAATTTACTTCGAACGCAGCGAAATGGGAAACTTTTTGAGCAGTGTGCGCTAGAACAGCTAGCGGAAAAGGGAAATTTTGGTGTGTTTGTGTGTACTTTCCGTTCCGTTCACTTGTTGGTTGCTTTGAGCGCGACAGTTGAGAACCATGCTGAGAAATGCGTGCTCATTTCGCTGTGAATGTGAATTTGATTCAAGCTTTTGATGAGCTTTTCCCGTACACGTGCTGGCTTGGAAACCCTAGAGAATGGAAGAATAATTGTATTGGGAAAGTAAGCATGGGATGGGTAAATTGAAGCCTTTTATCATTTTGTAATATTTGCCTCCTAAATTAATTCGATAAGCTACTCGGAAGTGTATCTTAAATTGGATCATCAATTCTAAAATTTAATTGAATGGATGTGTTTGCTGGTAAATATTTACAAAATGGACATGCAGACGACCCATAAACCAAAATGTGAACCAGAATCAGAAAATCAAATATGTTGAGCTATTTACCTTTCACATCTGAAATTTTAATCAAATCATGATGGCAACATCTACAGCCTGGACTAGAAGCTGTGGCTCTGTCATCAATTTTTCCTTCGAAGTCAAACCTCCTGCTGAGATCCAAGTAAAGATTTTTGTTGATCGCTTGGAGAAAGCAGTTCAATTCGGACTAAGAGACATCCATTCAATGCTTATTGTTATGGAGTTACTTTTTCCGTAATAGTCACTGCATAGAAAGGTGTTTACCAACAATAAATCTCTCCGGTTTTGTACTGCTGCACCAGACAAAAAAGGCCAACGACACCTACATTCAAAGAAAATCCCTTTGGAGTGTTAAAAGTGAACTATCGAACTGTACGACATCAAACGATAGATTATGGTTGTAATGCGTCGAACAAACGAGTAAACCCTTGTTGGATACAGCAAGAATGTCATTTCTTTTGCCAGCTTCTGGAGAGTGTGCAGTGACATGATTGCTGTTGCCGAGAGCTCCAAACAACAATGGAGCAGGAAAGATGCGCCCCATTTTCCCTTCACCCATCTCCTCGTTGCGCTATTTGTGCAACGTAATGCAGGTGTTGATGTACTAAGCCGTGTTGATGCAGTGTGGTTTTGCCGGAGATAAATCCTTCCATGCTGGTGCAGAAAAGCAGAAGGCAACTCTTGTTGTCAGCGCTGGTTCGTGGTAATACTTAATGAAAATGCAGATGAGTTTCCAACGCCATAGGAGCCAGCAGTTTTTATTGTTCGGTTTTTGTAATCTGCATTCTTATTCGACACAGACCGTCTCTGTTGAAGCTAGCAGAACGGGCCGTTCTTCCAGGCGTCGTTAAAGTTATGAAATCTATAACCGTTACGGGAAACGAGGCAATGACGATTACTAAGCCGTGCTGCCTGTTGTTAGCATAATTGTTCAGTAAATAAAATCCACTCCGGGGAAAGCTCAATCGATACGCCATCTCGGTGTTCGTTTTGCCACTACAGGAACCATCATGGATCTCGACAACGGATCTTGGAAAATATGATACAAAAAAAAAAACTGCCTCATGAAGCGGAGCATTCCGTCCTGCGAGGGATTAAATTCACCAGACGTGCAGCTAGCAATGGACCGCCAGCTCATGCTGATGCTTAATGTCAATAACAAATCAGCATAACCTCAAAATCGGTACCTCAAAAGAATGCTTGCACAAACCAGACGCCGGGATTAAGGTCGTTTACTTACGTCGGGATGGTCGGAAGGTGGGAGCTTCGCTCGGTCTGTTTAGTTAGCGACAGTGCCTTCCAGTCCAGGCGTACCGAACAGATGGTGCAAAAGTTTGTTGACCGTGAAGGACTTTGCGTTTGTCATTTGCTTTTGGGGGCACCGTTTTGGAGGTCAGAGTGCAATTTATATCCTCTTGTTGGTAGAGCTGGTTGTTGACAGAGAGATATCGCAAGTATGAACACAAATATTTGCTTCGTCTGCTTCTGTTTTGTGTGTTTTTAAAAATATCACTACACCGTTGAGGAAATTGATCTTTTTGGACGATTTCATGGCGTACATGACAAAATCCTCGGAGGAGTGCTAACTAATGCAAGCCTTATTAATCTAACTCTTATATCCTGCAAACGCTACACGATTTGTTCCGTTGCTGAGGTGGCAAGCTCTAACGTAATATCCCATTTCTCCGTCAATCTTAAGCGGCTTGATAAGCTAGCTGGGCTGGGAGTTTGTTGTGTCGCGCTGTAAGGTTGCACCACGGAACGAAATGAAAGTCATTCGACCATGTTCCCGCGTCTCGTTGCTGTCGATCTTTCTCGCCTTTATTAACCACATAAATATGTCTCGCATGCCCCAAATGGACGGGACGCAACCGGGTTGTGTTCATTTTCCACCGTACCACTTATGAGACAGCATGAGCCATATGCGGCGAGTCACTGTGCAGGTTCGGTGGGCGAAACGGGCGAGAACACGGGCGGCGAGCACGTTCGTTATGGAAATCCATTCTACCCGACCCAGTTGACAGTACGTTTCCGGTCCCCACAGAGTGTCAAATGATGCTGCATGTGTTCGTTCGTTCGTTCGTTCGCTCGTTCGTCGGTTCGCTCCTGTTTTCTCTTTTTTCTGCTCCGGACTCCAAGTCCACAATCTACCGCGTGCCTGGTAGGGTGCTATTTTAGATTAAATTTTGCGCACAGCAGTTTGTCTGTGTGAATTATTGTATTTTTGTGTCTCTTTTGGGTCTCTTTTGTATTAACCAGTAGCAGATGTAGTCTTCATTGAAGCGATGATATACTACTAGCAGTCTAGTCATGGAAGTGGATAAAATTTTAAATAATGATTGTGGGAACTGTTGACAGCTTAATAAACTTTGATTGCATTAGACGGTGCTTTTAGTTCAAAATTAGTTTCTAACGCGGTTTTTCTTTCCTTTCTTTCCAGGTACGTCCAAACCGATCGTGAATTTGAACTGACTTAATCGTGAGACCACAAAATAACACAGAATACGGCAGAACTTAACAAAACACGCACAACCAGTACACTAACATCACGCTACACTTGGCTACCACTGAATTAGCTCATACTAACACATCATTAAGTGCAATAGCTTTCGTTTTCTCCTAATTGCAATGATGATTTAGCTTCCCTACTAATTCATCATTATTTGCAATAGCGATGGCAACCAACCTTTTGTGTTGGGTTCTTTTCATTTACCAACAAAAAATAATGGATTCCAATAAGGCGCCGCACAAACATGTGTTTTCTGTGGGCAATTCTTCAGCTGTCCGGTGTTTGTGTCCCGCTGGGCCCTGGTACGACCGTTCCGTCAAAATACCGATTCCACGAATTGAGGATATTTATGATTTCGAACCAGCAACGTCGTCTGTTTGCAAATCGCGCACGGTGCAGGAATCGGCACGGGCAGTGACGGAACGCACAAAAACTTTTCTGTTTTACGGCAATGGAATTTCCGAAAATTTGGGTGGCCTCTTTGTCCCCTGGCAAACAATTATTTATTTCTCGATTCCGTAGCTGGAAATGCTGTAAAAAGGGAGGGCAACGAGTTCCAAGAAATTAAAACATAATGCACACTTTAATGTGAGGTTTTGTTCAAATTTCATTTGAAGTTAGTGTTCCGTTTCCATCTAATTATAAATTTAAGAACTTCGCGTAAACAAATCTTTTGATTTACATTCGTTCACTCACACCCAACGATACGATTCATCACACGAGCATTACACCATATGTGAACACAAATCATGCTAATCCTTCTATTATGAGCCAATTCGTTCAAACGTAACTGTTTTCAATTGCAGGAAAGTTTACACCCACAACCGCAACAGTCGACACCAGTACGTACGATTTGAGTAGTAATCCGTAGAATGATGCCGCATATCCCTATGCTCGTTAATTTAGTGTTCATAATCTCTTTCCTACCTGTCGTTGCATTTATCATATTTGTTGGTTTTAGTTATTACGTTCATACTTTTCTTGGAATGGATACAGTATAGATAGTTAGCAATGAATGTTTATGAATTCAGAACCATTTTTACCAACGTATCTGCAAACAATTTTAGTATACAAATACCACTCATTTCTTGTTATGTCTGGCTGTATGCAAAAAATAACTTATTATTCAACTCTTTTTGCTTCTACTCTCAAACAATTAATTTCTATATTTATGTCAAGCTACAAACGTTATCATACATATTTAAGTCATTTATAGTTGAGTGCCATCAAATATTTTGATAATGAATCATTCAGTTTCACTTCTTACACATCAAGCTACCAATTTCAAAAGTGTCTTCTATCATAATTAACAGTTCGTTCTAGCGTGCACAGTCGTGCATAGTCTGCAAACCAGTCACATCCTGTTTTTTGCAAACCGAATACTCTGATCCTTCCGTGAAGTTGATCATCCGTTTCCGGCTCGTGCACTGGAAGCACGGGATAAACCCGTTTTCCACACCAGCTGCGCACCTAAGCCAGTAGACAAACATCCGTCCAGCTTTTTTGATCGTCTTACACAAAACAAGGCGTACACGTGTGTATGCAGAAGCTGTGGAAAATGGGATTCCCCGTACGGGTTTCGTTATGTGGAACCAGGCACCAGTACAAGGTACGCCTAGCATCCCTTGCCCTGCTCTGCTGTTGTGGAAAAAAAACGAGTGTATCTGGTTGTTCCGTTCAACCAACCCCGAAAGAGTGACGCTCGTATGTTGCTGCCCCACATAATCTTCTAATCCTTTTTTAACATTCAACAAAAATAAGTCCCCACAATATGTTGTTACTGCTGTGATTTTATGCCTGTTTTCTCCGTGTGTCTCCTGCATCGCCACTTGTGCTTAGTATTTCTGTGTCGGGATTCTTTTTTTTGCCATTTGGTGCGCTATTTACTCAACCCACGGGTCCGGTGTACTTTCATTTCGTGTATGGCACTTTGGAGACGGGTTTTCATCAGTTTAACTCCCTGTTCAGAGCGTCCTCGTCCAGGCGTTGATGCTTCGGGACTCTCGAGTCAAGCGTGCACCGCCTAAGGCATCCAAGTGTACTGCACTTGGGCTTTCCGTTCGGTTTTTTTTTTACTCGTTGGAGTAGACTCGCAAAAACCCTGACGTGAAGCATTCACCGGGACAAATAACAACAATTTTACGCTTATGTTGCAGCGATTCGTTTTCCTTTTTTTTGTCGTTTTTGTGTTTATGTACTTATGGCAAGCGACGTATGAACCATGTTTTGCCTTGTTCATTGCCAATTTTACACTCGGCTGACGGGTGGCTGGTTGCAATTTACACACCTGTACGGTCAGCTCTAGGTAGGCACGAAGCTCGAAGCAGCTCTCCCTGGTGGTAGAGATGGTGGGCTGAGAAATGTACGACCAACGGATGCTCGGAGCCCCATGGTTTTGGTAGGATTTATTTTTTACGACTCTTTCGGGATAATGAGCAAAGTACTTTCTCGTCCGGTGGTCGCCCCGATAGGCGGTTACACATAGTCTGGCGCAAAGCAGAAACAAAAGTGAAAGCAAAAAAAAAACCTTCAACATTCTACTCCCCAAAATAGCAGGTGTAGAAGAGAGATTAAAAATTAATGAACCGGACTTACTGGGATACCGCAGCGCCACAGTTTCCTGGGTACACCAACAAGGAAGCTTCTTCCCCGGCGATAGTAGGGGCACGCGTGGGCATATCGACACACTAATCGGAATGTAGTGCGTTTTCTTGTTTTCGCTGGCAGGGAAAACTTCTGTAGTAGCAAGACCACTCTCTACAACTACCACTAAACATGCACACAGGTGTGGCACGGGAGGAAGACACCGTTGGTTTAGTTTTGATACGATAATGTGTGGCCACAAAGCCTGATCCGGTGAGGGAGCCTTAGCGGCGACCCGCAGCAGCGAGCCATCACACATGGGGGCGTAACTACGTTTGCAATTATTTGCATTATTTAGTGGTTTTCGGCTCGGTAAGCTACGACGGCAGAAAATTGCATTGGAGATGGCAGTGTGGGGGCGATGGTCTTCCCAAGCCCTCCCTCCCACCAGAAGATGGCTTACGTACTCTGCTGCTCAGGCTAATGCACATTTGCTACGGATTACAGCACAACAATTACAGCCCGGCAGACAAACGGTGTGTGTGTGGTTGTGTCCGTAGTGCTATTTAGATGGGCAGCTAGCTGGCTGACAGGCATACGATTAATAATTAACGCTAGAAGAGATAGCGCTTGCAGGGATTACTTGCAGCGTGGCTGCCGAGCTCGATGGCCTCGATAATTCTGCGTATAATATTTATTAGTGTTTAAATGCAATCTACATCACAGCTGATGGTGGAATGGTGGATGGATGCCTTAATTTAATACGGGGCAAAAGTTGTGTAATACGCTGCTGGAGCTTTATGCACTTTCAGCTCCAGAATTCGCATAACAAACTAAGTACTGCATGCTGGTTTTAATCAAACAAATCGGTTTTGCTGAGCACAGCTTATACTGTTGTGGCACTCAAAACTCAATGATGACCAATTTTGGAGAAGAGCATTCATATGATTCTAGGGAAAGAGGTCGCAAAATACCCTAGCAATATTGCACAACATGTTCCAGCAATGTATTACTATTTTTAATTAAATAATCATTGCATCCAGCATAATACTTCCTAGGTACAGCTAGGGAATAATTTTAAAATCCTCTTTCAAAATTCTGTGAAATAATGCTACTGCATCTCATAACATGTCGACATGATGCATGATGCTGTATCATGCTGCATAGGGTGGGAGAAACCAGGTCAACCGTCTGAGAACATGTCAGTAAGACTGGATGGATCTATTTTTATTTCACTGATGGCTTAATCCTGACCTGAGGACCATGATCGAAACTCACCATAGACAGACCATAGAGAAGACACACGCATCATGGCTTAATTTGACATCCAGAAATGAACGAATCAAAAGAGCGAAGGATTTTCATTAAGACTAGTCTCTCGTAAGGTCTCTTAAGACTTATGAAGATTCGAAGAAATTCTTTTGCTTTCTGATAAAACATAGCAAACGATTATGTTCAATCATAGAGCTGTTTATGTGAAAAATAGAAGTGCGTAGAAAATAAGTGAAAGAAGCAGTTAAATCTTTTATCTTTTATACATCTTATTATCTTTTAAGATGCATAAGCGTAAAGTTTCATGTAACTCTTGTTGGTAGATTTCTTCATCGTTCATCCCGTAAATGTTCCATCTTCAATTCATAAATCACTGCATGCTATAGCTAGTTTAATAACGTTACGTTTCATGGTTCAATATATTTTCCTTGTTCTTTAGCTGCAGCTTTATTTTTACACCTTTTCTTATCGCTCAATTTGTCCCTCTCCTTCCCATCGCTACACACAGTTCCAGCGCGCATTGTATGGGCGGCGATCGATCACGATGCGGAGCTACCGTGCGACATTACGGCACCGTCGTCACAGGACGGCGTCAAGCTGGTGCTGTGGTTTAAAGATTCCACCGGAATTCCGCTCTACAGCTTGGACTCGCGCAGCGGCGTACCGATATCGGCCGCCCAGCATTCCACCATCGCGAACGACCTCGGCCAGCGGTTGTTCTTTTCGGTCGGGGCGACACCGAAGGAGGCCCGGTTGCAGATACGCAACATCAAAACGTCCGACGGTGGCGTCTACCGGTGCCGGGTGGACTACTTCAACTCGCCCACGCGCAACTACCGAGTCAATTTGACGCTGGCTGGTAAGTGATTCGGCAGGTGGTTTCCTGTTGAGTTTTCTGTTGGGACTGCTACAGGGCAGGGAAAATATGTATTCATAAAAAGCAAAACATTCGCACCATAAATCATCAATGAAAAGATGGAAGAATTAATCCTACAAATGGGCGTCTTCGTCGGTTTATCCGTTTCCTATGCTTACAGTGCCACCAGAAGAACCGAGAATATTCGACGCACAGGGCAAGGAAATCTCAACCGTCGCTGGACCCTTTCGTGAGGGACACGAGCTTTTCCTGTCCTGTCAGGTCTCTGGAGGTGAGTAATCGGGGAAATTCCGTGTTTTACCCACGAGCTAACAACATTCTGTTTAACGAGCTGCTGTACAGAGCATGTTTTTAATCTTCCCCAAAAAATGAACTACACTACCTCAACAGCATGTATTTCGAGCCTGTCATGGAAGTAAAATCCGTTTTCTCCTGAAATCATCGCATCATCGAACTGCTCTGTACACGTGCACACGGATGCTAACGTTTGATTCTGGCAGAATAATCTGAGCATATGTCAATATTCGATCATTCTAAGAAATGTCGTAGAAGTCAATCCAAGCACAGGCCGGCTCCGTGACTGTGAAACACATCGTGAAATGAATAGCATGCGCAAATCCGTTTCATCGTTTCCAGTGCGCTGTAAATGTGTGTTTTCCACCGGCCCCATCTGCTGCTTATTTTACGTGTGCAGCTAAAGCTTGTAGCATTTTCGGGCGGCTTGTTTTTATGCTTTCAAGCGGATTCACCAGGGACGGGAAAAGATTGCATTTAACTGCAACGAGCTCGATGTGTCGATAGAGCGTATCCTGTGCTGCTGCTTGATACCACTGCAATCCGTTTCAACAACAACAACAAGCCCCGGGGCTGAACGGAGTCAGATGTCCTGTGTACACATCACGAAATCCAAGCTCCACTCGATCGCATGCCGAACGTACAGTGGCAGCTTATGGTACTTTTGCTGCGTCTGTCAGACTATCTGAAGATAGAAGTGGACGTTCTGGGACAGAAAAGAAATCCTTCAGCCCGTGCAGGCATAGCAGCACCAACATTTCGACACGCCAAACGATAGCTGACTTCGTCGATTGCTACCAATGCTGTTGCCTCTGCAATCCTCTGTTTGGCTTACCTTTACAGAACTGTTTTTTCGGTGTGTTCGCGTTTTACGTCAACCCTACTAACACTGTCGTTCCGCCGAAACTTGCCAACTGAAAATTGCTTCACCAATAACCGAAAATCCCTGCCCCCGCTTGCCAAACTGCCTACCTCCCCATGATGGAACAACGGGAAAGGCAAAATAAAATAAAAATAAATAAATTTTCTCGACAAGGGCGAAGTTCAGGCGGTTGCTCGGGGACACCTATCTAGCTCGATGATGGTGATGATGTTGATAACAGCGAGCAGTGGAACCGGTAATGCCTGCAAGCTCGTAAAAAGTCACCGTAAACATAACCCTACAAGGGCACTCGTGTCGGTACAGAGACGCCCAGGGCGCCTCGGTCTACGGTTTCGAATGTAAATTGTTTGCATTCGAATTTAGGGCATAGGTTGGCGCGGCAAATCCTTCCGTTTTACGACACGGGCACGGTACAGCACGTTCAGTTTAGGCGGGAAGTGGGTGGGCTTTTCTTTACCGTGGTCTGTTTGTGCACGGGCGCAGAAGATCTGATGTCAATCGATCAGCGAAAGTAACCGCTGGAGCGAGGGGAATGAGGCAAGATAAGATAGTCAGCGTTTGATTATTCAATTCATACGGCTCCATTTTTGGGACGGATTGGAGCACTTTACTGTTTGCTATCATAATGCAATCCGTATTGAAAGGTGGTGTATTGCGGGAGCTGATTGCAAAATTGACTCACGGATTGCCTTGAAGTGAATCGTGTCTTCAGCTTACATGTTCGGTTGTATAGCAAAGATTCGCTTATATATGAACCTTAGTTGACCGAGAATGAGTAACAACAGTCGCGTAGAAGAGAAAATGAAAAAAGTTGAATTTAAAATTGATTAGTATCTGAGCACGTTTTCCCAGCCGCTCAACAAAAAATAGTTTGGCTTTGAGCTGTATTTAAAGCGTGTGATTCAAACTGTGTCAATAAGGCACAGCTTCTTCACTTAGTATTTTCAACAACCACAAAATCATTGTAATTTTATGCATTACCAAACTCTTTGTACCATTCAGCCAAAAGCTACACCCTGAGCTGTTCGAAAGCCCTCTTCAAAATGTTTCCAATGAAACGCATTGCCCTTGAACATTTGCCAGCACATCGTCAGAAATGCGCCCCACAACACAAGAGCACTCCATGAAAAGTTGGGCATTCACGTAACCACTTTCCAGTTTTCCATTTAGCTCAAACATTTGATAGACCATTCACTTTCGGTGCTCGTACGTACTTGCTTGTTTTTTTTGTCTCGCTGTGCCACGCCATCTCTAGGTCGCCCCAACTTCTTCGGCCTTGTCGCGTGAGCCACAAGGAAAATAAATGATTGCAGCGCCAAGGATGTTACTCTAAAATGGTTGTCAGCTTTCCACTGCTTGCGAGGAAAGGATGCAACATAAAAGCAGCCGTGATCGCCACGAACGAGTAGGGTTATGAGCATAAGCGGCTTGCTGATGTCGCAGAGCCTGTCGATGTCGCCGTCGTCCTCATCATTCCGTCCACAACCCAACGTGGACCACTAAATTCCGTTCGTTGGCTTACAGATTCCATCCAAACGCTCGGCAAGGATCGCATGTTCCCAGCATGGCACACCACGCGGCGGTCTTTCACGCGTTCCACGGGCGCGCTGCTCGGATCGGCTGCTAGCAAGTTGATAAACTGGATGCACGAACTTATTTCCCTAAGTTTTTCTCATCATTGGCGGAGGTTTTTATTAGCCGTCCGCACTATCTTCTCACCCGCGCTTCCATGCCGTAAATAGGCTTATTATTTATTTAGATGTACATGTGAAGTGTACAAGTGTGAAGCGAAGCCATGTGCTGTGTTTTGATGGAATGGAAAGCAGGGGCAAGCAGCGCAAATGTTTCGTTGTTCCGGGCACTACTTTGCCGTTAGCCGTAGAGAAGCCACGCATGGTAGCGAGAGAACGGAACATTCGGCGGATGTATGTGCGAAAAAACACTTTATATTCATGGCCGAAAAGTGGCACGAAATGTCCGTACATGAGGCGGCAGGACGATTTTCCGGTCCGTGGAGAGTTTGTGTGCGTTGCGGAACGGGAAAGAAAGAACCAACGAAAAACTAAATCAAATAAATGTAACGGGTGAGCGTGAAGCGTTCGCTGCAAGCTTTAAAGCTTACAAACAAGTTTGAAGGAGTGTGATTGTGAGCTTGTGATGATGGAAAAAGGAGCAGAATAATCATCTGATAGTAAGAGGTTTAAAAGTGAGCATTAGCCAAAAAGGTAGCTCTAAACAAAGCAGGAACATCCCGCTTGGAGTGATTTGAAATCATTCGCACAGCTCTCTAAAGCTCTGCCGGCTCGTGCCCCGAACAATAAATAAAACATAAGCTTTTGCGTGCCTAATTTCGATGAGCGTTCTGCTCCGCACGGCAAACGTCTTCGCCGGTTGACATCGCGCTGAAATGGTTGGAATCAAACAATTTAAATAAATAATGCCGCTTGTTTCTGCACATCCTCCCGCCCGTTCTAGGCCGGCCGCCGCCGAGAGTGACGTGGTGGCGCGATGGGGTAGAAATTTCCAGCACCAGCCATCCCTCCGCCGTGGAAGGAACGTCCGCCATGGTTAATCAACTATTCATCAGCACCGTCACGAGGGACTTTTTCGGCTCGAAGCTGCAGTGCCGCGCGGCCGGTTCGAAGCTAGTGCCGGCCGTCTCGAAGGAAGTTGCCATCCAAGTACACCGTAAGTAAAAGATGTCCCCCACCACTGCCACTGGGCGAATCGATAGGCAAACGTGACCGACTGTTCCGTACTCACTCTTTACCCCCCTCCTATCCTTCTCGCTGAAACAGTGAAACCACTGCGGGTGAAAATCATTTCCCCGAACGAGCTGCTGACGGCGGGCCGTCCGGTTCCAATTAGATGCGAAGCGTGGGGATCGTTCCCGGCGGCGAAGATCGTCTGGCTGCTCGACGGTGAGCCGCTGCGCAGTGCCGACATTACCGTGCATACCGACAGCAATGTAAGTCTCGACCTGGTTCGACCTCTCCAGCGCATTGGACACACTAACTAACAGTTTCCACTTTGCAGGACGCGAACTTAACCTCCAGCATACTGACCCTGCGGGTGACGGCGGAGAACGATGGCGCTGAGCTGACCTGCCGGGCGTCGAATCCGTGGTTTTCCGGCGGTTCGATCGAGGACAAGCGCATCATAAGTGTTGCATGTAAGTAGTGACAGCTGTCGCTGTCCCCGTACGTTAGGTATAAATTACGGCATGTGCCGAGTGGACGTGCGAGCGCTTTAACACGCGAGGTGATGAAATCTTTAACGACTTCCGTAAATATCGCGCGACGTGCCATGGCCTCGGTTATTTATGCGATGTAGTATGGAAGATGAAATGGTGCGTTCTACCAGCTCGTTATCACTGCAGCGGGGAAGAAGAAGTTTCCGCGTTGTTTTCCCCCCCAAAAATGGTACCCGACTTCTCGGCGGTTCTGCCCGTGCCCGGTGCCAACTAATCATTCAAAGCGTAAGGCACAAAGCCTCTCTCGCTCTCTTGGCCAGGATCTCGACCGGATGTTGGCTGTACATGTGCTGCACATGCGGCACTGTGTGCACATGCGGTAGTGGCCGAGAGTGCGGATGAAAAATAGTACACGACACAATTTATCACTCACCGAGCTCCTGGGCAAACGGGGGCACATCAAGCGGAACGGAACTCGCTCTCTTTCTCTTCACGTCTCGTAGATGACGATCCTGGCCGGAAATGTTCCGAAAACTAGTACGGCGGAAACCTGTCGGCGGTTGGAGGTAACTTACGACCGGCCATTATTTCGAACCCCCTCAGCAAACCGAAGACACGGGCCTCCCCTTTCGACACGCAGCGTCTGGAAAAGTGAATAGAGAAAGCAGCAGGATGATAGCGCATCGGTGCCCTCCCGAAAGTCCGCCTAATGTTGGCGCACTGCTGACGATTGCCGCACACACACACTGCAAAAGCTAATGGTTTTTGTGCTTCGACCTTCTTGCGGTTGCACATTGATTTATGGAATGGCATCTGTGTGTGTGTGTTAGTGTATGTGCATGAGTTTGTGTGAGAGTTTGTATTTGCCTTTTGCTGTCCGGCGAATGGAGTCTGATGAGCTTTAATCATGTCATGAATATCGAACGCGAAAGTGCATAACATTTCATCGCACCTCCACTGCGCTAGTGCAACTTCCCAATCTACACTCACTCCCAACCCGTTTTGCCACTCCCGCCGTCCCTTCCTTTGAACGTGGGACATGAATAAAATAATTACTGTTCGATTTTATTGAATTTTCCGTAATTAAAAGCATTTAAGCCTAAACTGGAATTAATGAAATTTATTTCCTCCCCGCGGTGCAGGCGGCATCCTTTCCTGCTCTCTTACTGTATTCTCCAATTATCAGTTCTGCACTGCAGTGTGTGTGTGTTGTCCAATTACATTTGGATGCAGTTTATTTTGCCTCTCCTGGCGCCACTCAAAAGCTGGACATGCTGGCTGTCCACAGCCGACTACCATTATTTTAGCCGAATTCCATTACGTGTTCTGAAATGGACTGCGGCTCCCATCGTCACACACACACACACACATACACACACTGTTCCACACGGCATGCTTATCATCATTATCGGCAATAACACGATCTCCAGCTGTGCTTTAACCCGCCCGTCCCTGTTTGGGGGACTTTCCCCCCGTTAGTTTCGCCGCGCAGGACACCGAATCCCCGCTGGAGATAACCATCATCATTTAGCCCCGCGAGCGTCCACGCAACTCCCTCCGGTGGTCGCACGCGCCAAGTGATGGACCGGCATATCAATATTTTACGCGACGCTGTTTTCTATTTTCGGCGCATACGTATTAGTCCATAAAATGCTTAGCACCGCTTGAAATAGTTAATTATTTTCGCTACCGCGTTTCCGGATGCGCTTCCCCTTGCTCGGATCGGAACGTGCGGGCCGGTTTTTGTGTAAGCGGTTTTCCTCTCTCCTGCCGGGGAACGCTGGGACGGGAATTTGGGCAACGGTGCTTACTGGCTAATACGTGGTCCATCACGGCCATTGGTTGGAGTGTGGATTTTGTGTGTGCCGTTTTATCAGACATAAAGCGGGATCATCTGGAACAGGAAGGCAAGATTGATGTGTTTGCCACTTGCATGTACGGTCAAATGTGTGTGTGTGTGTGTGTTTGAGCATGTGTGATGGCTTTTATTACAAGAGGGAAGCTGTTATTGCTACACAATTCTAGCGACGCTGTTGTTCCGGCCAATAAATTAGCTTCATCGTTCGTTGTATTGAAATTAATTTATTTTAATTATTTTTAGTCTTAATTTTATGTTCATTCTACTTATCAATTTTCGTTCTATTTTGATTGCACCAAATACACAGTTTAATGAGTTTGAGGCAAATAATGTTTTAAGGTCCTTTTAGCATAGTTATGTAATCACGCTCACGCTGGACCTTAGAAGACTCGTGAGATTTGCTTTTTATACTTTACCAGATACTCAGTCCTCGTTTCAAGAAAAACTGATCCACCATTGGTTTTATAGCAGTCAGGACATCTGCAATTAGTCCACCCGTTTTCTATAAACTCATACTTTCACCCTGCTGTTTTAAACCACGCCGTTAGCATGTACTTCCCGCAGACGAAGTGTGTAATATCGACCCATCAATCGTGTCACCGAACGGGCGAAAGGCTATCAAGCTAAAATTATTTCCTCGTTCACACAGACACACGCTCAAACAGACTCCAAAAAAAACGTCCTCTCGCGTATGTTGCAGCCCACCATTGTACAACAGTGGTAATGGCATTTAATTGAAGCTGAAAAGCTCTACTTTTCCGTTCCAAAAGTTCACACGTCGTACGCAATCAAACACTAACACACTCACACACAGGCGTCCTTGAATCATCTCACGAATGCGGGGCGTGTGCAATGGAACGATAAATTCAATTTTATAGTTTCCTTAATGGTCCTGAGTGCGTCTGAGCCGGCACAGTGGAAAACCGATTTCGCGCAGCTAAAACCCCTGCTGCTCGGGCAGCCTTCATCCACAACCCAACGAGCTAACGTTCTGCACTGCCGCCACAGTGTGTGCGCGTTCGCGGCTGAAAACCCCATTGTACGAATTAAAATTAACTTTTCAACTGCATTGTTGCTATATGGAAACTCTGTTTTTTTTTTTTTGCTCTCCTTCCTTTTATTCCACACCCACAAACGCACGCTGCTATAGACGAGCCGGTCGTATCGGTGCATCTGTCCAACGAGGACCCGAGCCGGGTGATAACGCGCGCCGAGGGTGAAAATGTTACGCTAAAATGCCGAGCGGATGCGAGACCACCGGTCACTTCCTTTTCCTGGTACAAAAACGTAAGTATTATTGCATTTCCTCCATTTCTCATCGCTCACTCATCGCACCGATAGCACGGTTTAGTTTTCTAGCCCGGAGCTTTCGTGTGCTAGATAAAGCCCGCAACCCGCTCATCCCGATCGGTAGCGGTCGGGGTCAGCGGTCGGTGAGGGGGGGGGGAGTAAAAGCATCCTACCGTAGACTGGCGGTGCGCTCAATTAGCTACGAGCGGTGCAAAAGGCCACCGGCACTATCTCCCGGAAAATATGATGATGCTCTCGCTGGGAAATCAAGCACCTTCATTAGGTCGAGCTGACCGCACCGAACACGGAAGCGAAAGCCACAGAAGTGTCGTTTCGTCTGATGGCGAACCAGTGGAGTGAATGGCTGTACCGTGTGCCCGTACTTGGGTGGCGACAAAATGGGAAGTCGCTGACGAGATTGCTCGGTGACACTCTCTCTCTCTCTCTGGTGGATGTGGCCAGCGTCCCAGTGTCTTGGGCGAACGTTGATGGGCCGCCCACCCAAAGCCGCCACCGCTGCGACAGCGACGGGAGCGGCATGAGCCGGAAAGAGTCTTTAATGCGACCGCCGAGAGTTGGACTACCGGGCAGGCTGACTGGGCTGGGGGCTTTCCGGCACGTAATTAAATCATTAATCCCTTATTTCAAACAAATTAATCTTATTACCTACCCTCAATCCTTCAGATATAATTAGTTTTACTATCGCCCACACACACACACACACGCCGAGGCTCGGGGAGAGCGTGTAGTAGGCCATCGAGTGAGTGCTGGCAGTAAGGGTTTGCCGTTGCATGGCCATTCGGTGAGCCGTTCAATCGCCTTATCCTTAAATCGATGCGCTACTGTACATGTATTTTATTCTGTTGCACTCGGCACTCAGTTGCCCGATAGGTAAATTCACCGTAGCACAGTGGATGCAGTAGCAGCAGAAGCAGAAGTGGTTAAAATGCTATCGTTGGCAGCAGGTTGCCGACGATAATCGACCCCACGGTGTATTGCAAGGTGTACAAATCCAATTAAAGAGATACCGAGTCATAATTCAATTTGTTTAAACAGTGCTTACAAACCGTTCAGCACACGAATGGTGCACTTGAATGGTGCAATGCAGTGCCGGGGAAAATTGAATCTTTTATACCTCCCAACCCCCCGCCATCACCGGGATCGGAAAGGAATTTGGCACGGCACAATCGCGGGACCGTCGCTGTAGCAGCGTACAAAAGCCTTTAGAATTTCGAACCTTGTGTGACATATCTTTCGTCCGGCTAAGGATACTCTTGTGCAGGAACAGATTCCAACAATAGGAAAGAATACGCTCCTCTTTAAGAACCGTACACATTGGCCGAAATAGCAACGACTGCGATGAATGATACTGGCCGGGCTTAGCTGGAAACCGACCTCTTCCCTGCCAACTAGCTCCCCAAGCTCCCGGTGAATGAGATCCTGGTGAAGCTCAATTTAATTATCACTAAGAATCCCACTTACTTCCATGCCTTTTCACGAGCGATGTGAGGATAAAGGTTTCAAGATGGACGCTACGGACAGGCACGGTTTCGGGTATTGACCTGCTTTTCGTTCCCACCTTTTCCCCGGGCACGTTCCATTCTGTGTCGCCTCTCGTCGAGCGATAACACTGAGGCAGTGCATGCCGGTTGGCCTCGTCACATCGACCTACGTTTCAAGATTGACACAATGGTCCGTATGTGATTGGCTGCGTGAGTACGCCATGGTTCGGTTGAAATCTTCACCACAGTTTACAGAACGAAGAAGTGTAGTCATCTTCAACCAAGGATTTCGTTTTGAGGCATCAGTCGGGCGGCACAAAAAGTTTGCTCTTCAGCAGATGATAACCTGCTGCCCCTTTCGTTGACCCCGTTGCCAGTGAAATATAGCTTACCGATTTTCGGACTCTTTGAATTGGCTCGTGCCACTGTTTGAACAAAGGGAGGCGGAATGAGGCATTCCATCCTTTCCCAGATGGATGAAACGGATGTCACAGCAGGCCATCCATGAGCCGCAGGGTTGGTGATGGAGCTTTTCGAATCGATCGGCCACGCTGGCGAGACCGTTGAATCGGTCTGGCATTCCTAGGAAGGCATCAGATCCCACGATCGTGCGTCTACCATCACGGGGAAATAGGGTAGGAGAATTTGGGAGATCAAATAAATGGCAGACATTTCGATGGCAAGAAAGATAAAACTAATTAATTTCTTCGTCCGAAGCGAGCGAACTGGCGGGATGTGTCTCGGCTGGTTCCCTGCTACCAAGCGTCGTACCCAACGTCAAAGAGATCGTTATTAGCTGTTTGCTCGGATGTGATGGTGGTGCAGTGATGTAAAGTTTGCTTGTTTCCTTTCGAATTTGCTTTTGGTTCGGGGGCTGCGGGACAAGTTAAGTTTACACGGAGAAAATTCGAGGCTTTCACGGGAGACTACTGTTCTAAGTTGCCAGTGTCATGGCGAAAGCCACACTAAGGTCGTTGAAGGTGCTCGGTTGAAAGTGAGGCTAGAAAATTGCCTTCAATTTTAAATTGATTAAAGTTGGGTCGTACAGGCAATACATCTTTTAGAAAATTGTAACATTTGGGTAGATGCGTTTCAACTTAAGTAAACTTCTTTTGTTTCTAATTTGTCGAAATGCTCTGGTCACATCAATCAGCATCAAACATGCGAAATTTTGAAACAGGAATGTCCATCAACAAATGTCAATATTTTGCTATCAGAAGATTGTGCAGTCTGTGTGAGAATTTCCTACATCGATAAAGCATTTTGTTCGAGAAACTGTCCAGGAAATAAGACTAGCTTGTCACAAAAGAGGTAGATCTCCCTTTCCAACTACTGCTGGATTCGCAATTGGAAACATGTCTGCTATTTTTTTTTTTACGTCGTAAAGGCTACAGGAAGTGCTTGATGAAACCGTTCTCGGAGCTTTTGATTGATGCATGGCAACATTGAGCGCCAAAAAAGAGCTGCAAGCAATATCGGCTGGGAAACAACCTCGATGTGCAGTAGGGAAAATCAGGGCAGCGTAGTGCCGAGTGTGTAACACACGAGCTTGACAGTTCAATTATAGCTCAATTTTTTACCTTTCACCTACCGTACCGCCTCGTACGAAATACCGTAGCTACCCATTCCCGACCTAGGATACACCGGTTATCCTCGCAGCGGTCTTACCGAGTACACGTTTTCCACTGGCCCATGCAAGCAGTGTAATATCACATGGAAACACACTCCGCATCGGAAGCCCGCCGGGAAAGCAGGGAAGTGAGCATGCCAACGTATAAGCTTCCACCGTAACCTTATCGACGGATGGTACCATTTCTCACCACGTCGGCAACGAACTTCAAATAACATCGTCCTCCCGTTTGTCGGCGTTCCTCCGTACGAAGCTCCGTGTGCTCCTCGCCCGCGTGTGGGAGGGTTGCGGTCTTGCTACGCTACGAACAAGCACATTTTCGTCCCAAAACATGGCAGCTAAAGATTTGTAACAAATGTTCATCTATCGCAACGAGATCTATCATTAGCCAGCAAATGCGCCCGAAAAGATCGATTGGAGTTCGTGTTCTTGTTGAAAGCGTTCGATGCTGGCGGGAGAAAACGTGGAGCAGAGGGCAACGTGGCACGAGCGAGTGAGATGTTCCGGTGAGATCGAAACGCAATTTGAAGGGCGCTAATGATGCGCTTGTTTCCCGCAGTCTCCACCAAACTTTACCGTAACGGTACGCATCGACACCGACGCGAGTACTTTGGGGCACGTACGTGTGTCCTAGGGTCTGTTTTCCAAGCACTTCCAATAGCTTCCTACGTTTGATTTTTTTTTTTGTTCGTGCCATTCACAAGCTTTACTACATTCTCCAGTGGAAGTGTGACAGTTTGCTGCTCTCTAACTCGTTTCTTCTACCTCTCTTCCTTCCTCTTTACACGCACACCGACGCAGAACATGAGGATGTCCGGAGAAAATGGAGAAACCTTGTACTTGACACAGCTGGAGCGGGAAAGTGCCGGCTCGTACGCCTGTGCCGCCTCGAACACGGAAGGTGAAACGCGCAGCTCATCGCTAACGCTCAAAATACAGTGTAAGTAGAATGCCAGGATGAAGTTAGCATTGGTGTGACATTTTTGAGCGATTTATGGGTGTGCTCGCCCTGCCGAGAGTGTGGTCAGAAGGTTATTTGGCAGTTGGGTTGGCAAGATCAAATTTAATACGGACAGCATGCAATGGTTGATGATCGTGTCGTATATGATATCTTTTTTAAAAGCAATGAAAAATTAACTCCCTTTATTGAATTCCAGTGTTATTGAAAATAGATATGTTTACTTACTGTCGTGACAATTGTGTTTGAGTTTCTTTGGTTGTTTGTAATTATCAATTAGCATTTCTGTTGGGGAAATAAGACAAACTTTCACACTCGTATCTATTGATGATATTATTTTAGTAGACTTTATCTTAAAATGGATTGATAATTAAATTACTTTCTTGAGCTCTTGTTAAACAAAGGCAATTTCTTTTAGATTTAAACACACTGTTTGACCACCAACAGAATTCATTTTTTGCACAGGATAAAAAATCTCCTCTCCCATGGGACTTTCAATTCCCTCGCCCAATCGCTCATCACCATCTGACTCATCCTAATTGTGGTGGTCATAATTTCTCGCTCCTCCTCATCCCCCACAACGCACCATTACCATAATTGAAAATCCATGAAAAATTTAACGTCCCTATTCGAGATTCCGTCCCTCCAAGGCTCAGCTCGCTGTATGATAAAAGTACAGCGTCATAAAATCCGGTACCTAGCCGGTGCCCGTAAATGTTCGATGCTCGATAACCTTGGTCAACTGGCGCTCTCTGTGGGTGAGAAAAAACACACACACACACACACACACACACACACACACACACACAATCCACCCTCCCTACCTACACCAAGAAGGTGGCTGAAGAGTGTGAAAAATGTCGCTGCCTTTATAATTGGAACCTATTTAAATGTAAATTGTGCTAGCACGCCGGCCGGAAGTATGTTCATGGTGCCACGGGTAACGCGGTGCGAGGTTTCAATATGGGCTACAAAATACATAATTGATTCATGGAAAATATGATCGTGTTGTTGCATTGTCTACACCGGCGAATTCCGCTTGTTGTTTTATTTATGTTTTTTATGAGGTAGGAATCAATAAAAAAAGAAGAGAAACCCGACATGATTTGATGCTAAATTACTGACGACAGACGGTAAAGCCATGCTGAAGCTTAGAAAAGCTTTTGATCAAAAACATTCGCTGCCAGAATTTGTGAGAAGAAGAAATTCGTAGTAATGCACACACACAAAAAAAGTTATTTTATTACATTGGAGAAAGGACTTGTCCAGCTGAGTGAGCATTTCCATACAATTTCACCCTCGAAAACGCAAACAACACAGCTGCACACATTTGTTTGACCAAATCATTAACGCTCATTCTATTTGCCAATAATGCCGGTGCAAATATTAGGGGCCCTGTGCCCGAACCCAGTGGCAAAATCATGAAACACATTGCACACATCATAGAGATAATTGAATAAAATGGAAGCCAGCATAAAGAATAACAAACGATAATCATCGAACAGGGACCAGCACCTTTGGCCGGCTCCGCCGTGCGCTATCAGTAACATATCAGCAGAAATGGTCACAGCTCATCGTGCTATTCGGTAGCAGGCAGCGTAGGCGCAGGGAGCGAAATATGAGATACATCGCTTGCGCAGCGCTGTGCTCGTTGCGGTTCACACTGTCCATTCCGGTCTGCGAAATGTGGCCTTACACGGAACGGGCAACGGGTAGCGACGGCAAACAACGCTACGGAAAGGCAAATTCCCGCCGGCGATAATCAAGACAAGTTCCGCCAGTTGCCATTGCTTCCGACGAGGACGATGGGACCGGTACTGGGGCTTTCCTTTTTTTGTATTTGCGCCGTATCCTTGCGGTAACTCAGCACTTTAGTTGCTTATTCGTTAGTCCCTTCCTGCCTGGAGGATTCACCCAAGGTGATGGTTGGCATCGATTGGCCGGCCAAGCGCTGGCCTTTTGTCCGTAGGCGTTTCATCCCTTCCGCCCTGAATGGGAGCTGAATGGGATGAAGGAGAGATAATAATATTTCCGCTCGGGGATTTCGTTTTCGCTTCTCTGCTGCTACTTCCTGTCGCTATAGTGTCGGGGCGAGTGCGAGTCGTGTCGTACCAGCTGTCCCTGGGACAACATTTTTCGCATGTGTTGTGGGAAGGCATTTATTGGTGTACTTTGGATGGTTGGCTTTTCTTTTCGCTTATTTCGCTGCTCAGCGCCAAAGGAAGACGACTATGCTGAAGCTTTTATATTTAACCAAAAGCGAAACACGGCCTTCAATTGCTCATGAAAATATTATCATCAAATGTTTGGCCAGTTTGTTTTTTTCTGTTCCGTTTCTGCACAAACAGTGCGAGCGAAAGAGTTTTGATAGAACGTATAGACATGGGCTATTATGTGAGTATGATGCTACTCTGCTCCGAAGTAGGAAAGCATCGCCCGATAAGGTCCATAAACACGTTCGCTTTCCGTCTGGCAGTCACATCGGTCGAGTGAGTGTACCGAAAGTGCTACATACATGCTTAATATTTCGACCCAAACGCCGGGCAAGCTTTGCCCATCGTCTGTTTGCTTTAGTCATGTGCCTGAAGTGCTTGCAGCCGCTTCAACACAACATCTTCACTGCCGATCGTCATCGGTGAAAATTAGTCTCCGTCGTGGCATAAATTCGTCCTTCCAGATTTCGGCACTGCTTGGGTGTGACACAGCGCACGGTTCACCGTCCCCGGGCAGCGAATGGAATTAAAATCTGTGAATAATGAATGAAAAGGAGTAGGTGCGTTTTGGGGCAAAACGGTTGAGCGGGACCCACTGTCTTTGGGATGGCAAAGGCGGACCTGCCGCTATTTTGCACCACTATTGTCGCATTAAAACGAGGGTTCTGTTTTATCCCCTTTCGAGTGCTGCTGTTGTTAAGATTGTGCACAAGCACATACACACTCACAGGCTGGTACAAGGTTTAGGGTTTGTAAGGCTAAACATAGCGCTAAAGCTTCCCCCCAGATTCGTTTCGCAGCGCCGCAACAGCACCGCAGCAACAAATCGCACAAAACAAAGCACCGGGAACGGAAACGGAAACGAGCGAAGAATGCACAGCGAGTGGGCATAGAGTTTTGTTTTTGTTTCGATAAGTTTAAACAATTCTTTACGCTCTGCAGGCTGGGTGGAAGGAAAATGAAGCGTTTTCCTTTTCGACTAAAATGTTTGTGTTGGGGCGTTTCACAGCGCCCTGGTTTTTGGACCGTCAACATTGTTGGCACTGTACTGTGACGGGTTCTGGCATGAATATTGTGTGAACAGTAATCCCACAGTTTGGCATTCGGCTGGAAAAGACCGTGGGAAAGGTTTAATGTTGACGGAGGGATGTTTTATTAATTACTGTTTAATGTTCACATTTATACCTTTCAGTTGTAAAATGAAACCCAAAATGTGTGGTGTGAAACATGGAAAGTTCATATTATGAAGAGCTTTCTCGAAGATGATTCGTTTTCTTAAATAAATACCTTGATTTCACCGGTGAACTGCTCAGCCATTTATTTTTTGAAACGATATTATCTTGAATGCCTCTGTCATGTTTAACATTTATACACCGCAATTTCTTTTCATATCAAAATCTAAATCGTATTGGTATTTTCTTTTAACTATGTTTGGTGTCTGGTTTTTCCTTTGCAATTAATTGGAGAGCAGAGAAACTGTAAAAAATATATAAATGGTTAAGTATCCCTCATCTTAGAATTACTTTATGTTAATTACATCCCATTTTTAAAAATAAGGATATATATTATTTCAAAATAATCATCTAAAATAACTATGGTCGAAGCTCAAATTTACACTCACTTAATCTTTAAAACTTTTCCTTATCGCATTGCATGCGGTGCTTAATCAAACAATGTTGTACCAGTTATCCTTAAAGCTAGCCAATTGAATAGCGTATCGACTACGATCGTTTTGTTCACCATACACTACAACATTGCCGGAACCACGAAGCAATGTGGGAAAGATATCGAGTTCATTAGATAGAATAGAGTGATTACAAAACTTCAGCAATGCAAAATCAACGTCAAGCTCATCATGCTCCGCTATCACTTCCACGCGCTCGCTTTGCGCATCCAACGTGCTGCATACAGTGCTTTTGGGATTTTCACAAACGGCCACAAACATAAGTGTGCCCGTATCGTGCATTTTGCGGTGAAACGTCATGGCACGATAGTAGTATTCATAGGGCAGCTCGTCGTCTTCCCGAACACGTAAGCCAACGAACTGAAGATTCTTTACGTCTTCCTCATCGCCGTACAGTTTAGAACGCTGGCGAATGTCGCCCAACACGTTTTGGGCCGTAATTTCCGCTTCCGCTCGAAGCCTGTAAATATGAACAATATTACACTTTAGCTTGTGTCTTGTGGCAATATTTTAATGTAACAAATATAGATACCTAAAGAACTGAGTCTGTTGTTCCCATGGTACTTTTAAGATTTCTTCAAATCGTTTAGCTTGATTGTTGAGTATGAATAGCTGCTTAACACCTTTGTCAATCTGAATGGCTGTGTCACTGTTCAAAATGTTCATATCAGGAAAGTTATAGCACCAAATGATATTCATACGGATCACGTCAAACGGAAGACTGAAAACACATTGAAAGTAAATGTTTTGATTTGTGGCATTTTTAGACGTGATTTGTAGCACTATTACCTTTCAAACAATGTCCCCAGTTCAGCCAATGTTCCATTAGTCAGCATCATTTGTGCTTGATATTCTTCCGATGTCGTCTTAATGCTATTTTGTATGGCCACCAGCGAAAAGTAATGCCACAAACTTTCCTCTAGTGTGCTTCCCGTAAACGCAGTGAACAGCGTATTGGATCGTGGACAATTTAATGGTTCGAAACTGTTCCGGCTCTCGTCTGCGGTAACATTGGAATCGAGCTCGAGCAACTCTAGGAACTGTTCAAGCGTCCGCTCGAACCAGTGTTCTGCTGGCTCGTTTGCATTGCTCCCAAATCGGAAGGAATGTTTCGATGCGTGCCGCACAAATTCAGGCCGATGTGCTGTGTCTATTATGAGCCATATAAACGTCAGGAACGACACTATCAAGATAAGAGGCTTGATGTTCCTCCGCACCAATTGCCACGTAAAGCGAAACATTTTATCAAACTGCCGTAGTGCGCTAATTTCGGCTTATGTTTTCCACATTGGTTTTCGAACGACCTGGTAATCCTATTTCATAAAGTGGTTGATTGTGCAAACAAATCCACACACTGTAACCAATCCATCTGTAGGTAATAGCGACTCATTTACCAAACAGCTTTTAAACAATCACGTGTCCAAACACAACGATTCACTGTTTCGATGCACAACGACGAACTTAAACTGGGGAATGCTGCTGGATCACTGTATTGGGAACGTTTTGGAGCCCTCATTGCACCTGAAGTACGAAGTACTCATGTCAGCATGACTCAAAACGTTATCGGTGACGACGCTTATCTAACACTGATAAACCAGATAAACCTATCAGTAGTAGTGGCCCACCCTTACCAGAGGGTGTAATGCATGATAAGCACCGAATATTCAGATAACCTGTAACGATCGATTTCAGTTCGCAGAAACTCTGCCGTTCCGCTTAATAGCATTCAATAACAATCAATGTTAACGTGACATTGCAACTAACTTTGTTACATATCTTTTACCACATAAAATATAATTTGACATTAGTCCAGGTATCTTTGTTTTATTTACTTGTAACTGCTTATAATAAAAACTTGTAGTTGTTGTGTCAATACAGCAGCAGACCATTTTAACAGGAACGTTACTCATACGCATGTAGCAACAAATCATTTTCAAGTCTTTGTGTCTTGTTTGTATTCTCGAGCGCCCATCTAGCATATTATCAATACTGTGTCAGTTTATGCTATGCGGAACACGACCACACCTTGTACTGATGAGACTGTTGTAGGGCTCTGCTATCGCTAAACAAACTGTAGGTATAGGCCTGTGAAGTTTTTGTCTCACAGTTACGATGACTGTGTTGTTTTGAATTTAAGAATTTTAAATTAAACGACGATTATAAACCGAAAAGACTTTAGGTTATTTTATTTAAGTAAATTGTGAAAATGATTCATAAAAAAACGTGATACATAGAAAATCGCCACTCTACATCTTACACCATGTTCAAGGCCATTACTCAACATACTGATAGTTTTCAAAAGAAAAACTTCGTTAAGAAACTGGATCCTCCCTGCCATTTTACACTGTCCATGAAATGTCGGAACTTGAAAAGAAAAACAATTGCAGGCTCTTGATTAAACCGCGATTTAAAGTGTCCTTGGTCAACCTTTGCATCCTTGCTCTGTCGTCTGTTGCTAATTGCTTCCCTCTTCACTTATTCACTCTCTCCCTTTTCCTCTCTCTCTCTCTCTTTTATTTTTTTTTTTAAATTTCCACAGTTGCACCACGCTGCAAACCGGGCACGGAGCAAACCTCAGTCGGCTCGCTAAACATGCACTCGCTGCACGTCAAGTGTGAGGTGGAGGCCGACCCACCGGACGGTGTACGGTTCAGCTGGACGTACAACAACACGCGTAACGTGTCACCGGTGCTGAATTCGCGCATCAGCTCGCACGGGCTCGTCAGCACCATGACCTACCTGCCACAGTCCGACTCGGAGCTGGTGACGCTCGCCTGCTGGGCGATCAACAATGTCGGCCGACAGACGGTGCCATGTCTGATACATATTTTACCTGCAAGTATGTTCGCTCTTACACGCTCCGCTGGGGCACTGTTTTTTTTTGTGTTGCATTTGCTCTGTCGCCATATTGCAGCCGTTGGCAAACATCTTCCGTGCTGCGTGAACCGAACGCAGCTGCAACCGTACGTAACAGGCGTCGTGATTGCCAAAATGCTAACCGCCCCGTCCCTCAAGTCAATCCACAAATGAAAAGTGCCAAATCAAATACCGCGTGTGTGTCGTCGCCGAAGGGGAGGCGGTGTGTGGTAGCAATCTCCGCAACGGCATCTACCGTACGGTTGCTGCTCTCGGTTACGGTGAGCAAGAGGTCCTGCATTTCCTACCGCCACAGAGTTTGCAACCTTGCACCAACGGTTACTGCAAATATGCTCCAATCTATGGCTTTTAATTAAAAATTCTGATGTTTGTGTCTGTTGTTTTTTTTCTTCTTCTGCTTCTGTTGGTGCTGTTGCGTCTGTTCCTTTCGTTTCCTGGTGGCGATGATGATGATGATGTCGATGCGACGATGCTGTTCGAACGGTACGCAGAGATCCCCGATACGCCCCGGAACTGCGAGCTGCACAACGACACTGTGCTGGAAGTCGTCTGCTCTGCTGGCAGTGACGGCGGGCTGATGCAGTCGTTCCTGCTGGAGGTCGTTGGCGGCGTAGCACCGCCCGCTTACAATCTGGACTACACGCGTGGCCCACCGACCGAGTTCGATAATGAAATTTCTACCATGAACGATCAGGTAATGGCATTTGTTTGTACGTTCGCTTCGCCAGCAGTATTGCATCGATTGCACTGCCTGCGCTCGAGCAGTGTAATGAAGGAAGTCAGTCCAAATCAGCAGGAAATCGCTGCAGTACTTCATTTCGAGACTCGAGTTTTGGACTTAGCTTCCGACGCTGCATTGGGTCGAAGGTTAACCTTTAAATATAGCTCCACTTGTCCCGATGGCGGTCGAGTTCACTCACACACACTCTGTGCACTGCATTTAAGCTTCATTAAACCAACATATTTTCACAACACAAAACCCAGCCCGTTCTTCTAACGATAGGGCCATTTGCATCCGGAGAGAGCTTCATTTACGAGTTCTCGGTAAGCGCGGAGCTTTTTTTCCTGCTTCTTTCCATGCTAAACTCCACACTCTCGGGGATGTCATGCTGGCTCACATACACAGTCACATACATTGCTGCCCATATGATAACAGGCAAACCATACTTCACACAAAACATATACACACACACACACGATCGGGCACAAACCAGGCGCCATCGTTGGAAACAGTTTTGCACAAGCCCGCAGGAGCATTCCAGCAGCGATGCCAGCAATTAAAACTTAATCCCTCTTCTCCCCCATTGTCACCTTCCATATTCTCACACGTCTCTCTTTCTCTCTCTCTCTCTCTCTCTCTCTCTCTTTCTGGCTATTGTCGCTTGTTTATTATTTTCGTCCACAGGCCACATTAGCACCATTATTCCGAATCCAGGAGCAGATACCGCAGTTTAAATTGCACAGCTTAGAACCGGGCCGCGACTATCAGCTGCTGGTGTACGCCGTCAACGCAAAGGGCAAAAGTGATCCACCGTTCGTTATCGATAAAGTGCGCGTCGGGTCGGCGCTGGTACCACCGTACGGTAAGTTTTGCCCCGAGGACACACACACACACATGCATGGGCGCTATAATAATTTCGACCCGCGCTGGGTGATCTCGTGGGCTTTTCCCGTGAAACCGCTTTAATTATAACCAGTTGCCTTGCTAAGCTATGCCGACAGCGGCTAGCTGGATTGGTAGGCTCGGGTGTTGCCAGCAAAGGGAAGCAATGTAACGGGCAATGGGATGGGACATGTTTACATCTAACGAGATGCTCGAGGTGTGGGTACTTGTGAAACGGAGCTCGAATGCAATTAAGGTACTGGGATAAATTAATGCATGTAAGGTAATCAATACTTCATTCACTGTTGAAATTAAAGTTTAGGCCTTAGACTGCTGGTAACTTGTAGGAATTGCGTTTGGAGGTATCACATCCTCTTAATTCTCTAGCCAAGTATATAAAATAGGGAAACACTGCTTTCAGGAGAAGTGTACTCATTTTCTGCTTTTGTAACTGCAGTCTGGGAAATCATGATAGACGATTCATTAGTTGATTGTTTTTTTAAACTATAACAAAACCCAGAAAACTTGCTCAGATTCACATAGAGCTCTAAATAGTTGAAGATTCAGCACATACATTTTTGTTAATTAAAAAATAACTTATGGCACGTGTAATGTGTGTACAAGGCCCATATTGATGTTTCAGAATCGTTGTACACAAAATGCTCATTGACGCAAACAGTCGTGTGAAGCCAATAAAACAGAAATCTGCCAACACTGGCCAGCAATCATTTGCATCATCAAACCTGCCCGATCAACGCTATCCGCTTCAAACGAGCAGGACTTTCAAACGAGCACAAAACAGCAGAGCTGAAAAGCGGCGTGCAATCGTGCTGAAACATATGATCTCCGATTTGTGCGCCGAGGTAGAATGAATTGTACGGATCACACCGAAAACGGCTCCGTGACTAATGCAATGTTCCTGTCACCATTCGTCACGAGCAAAACGGTTCCGGGCTGCCGGAGTGTGGATGGGTTTGAAAGCAAAAAGGAGTAGGATTTAATTTCAAGCTGCTCCTCCGGTCGGGGCGGGAACCAAAAGCATTCGGTCGCCTTATTGTAAGCGTCTCGCTTTCTACCTCGTTCCGTCGAGGGCGAGATTGGCTGGTGGGTGTGGTTGTATTTTTTTTCCCTAGCCTTCCGCACTAGGGTCTTCCGGTGGTAAGGTGCTCGGATTGGGTTTTGGTGCGATATCCGTACAATTCGAGCAGCTACCCAGTTAAGTGTGAATGATTTTTCCCTGTCTTTCCTTTCTCGCACTCTCTTTCGCTGGATCGCCTCATGCCTCTCAGTTACATGTTTCTTCTTCCGGAGGTTGTGTTGTTGTGGGGGAAAAATATAAAAAGATACGGAAGTATCTGATGGAAAATGTTGATCCTTTTCACTCGCTTGCGCTCGTTTGTTCGTCACACCCAGACGCAGATGCGCTTGGCTTCGGCCGATTCAGCTATGTTTTCACAGGACAGAATCCTTCCGGTTTTTGCTCT
The DNA here is from genome assembly GCF_017562075.2 of Anopheles merus. Classification (NCBI taxonomy): domain Eukaryota; kingdom Metazoa; phylum Arthropoda; class Insecta; order Diptera; family Culicidae; genus Anopheles; species Anopheles merus. Next base: position 7,763,752 of record NC_054082.1, on the reverse strand, counting down.
CGTGGGATGGACGAAGAAGGACTTGCACACTTTGCATAGCCACGGCCGACTGTGAGCGCGGTGCTCGGAGCTGTTTCGATTGTTTGACCGTGCCCGGTTGACTGGAGGAATCAATTTAAGAGCACATTCTCGTGTCGATCCCCCACTGGAGCAAGGGAACTCTTACCGAAAGCCTTTCCCAGAAGGTTGGTCAGGAAATGGGTGAGCAGGCCAATGCCCCACCGGCAGGGAAAACATAAAGGAAAGCCTGAAACCCATACACGGCCGTGTCCGGAATCGATCGCTCATAGTATAAAATAACCATCAATCTTGTGTTTTCATTTGCGAGTGAAACGCCTTGACAGGTCTATGGGTACGGGTTTGCCTTTGCTGCTTCACTGACCACTCTCTCTCGCTCCTAGTCATATGGGTGTATGTGTGTGTGCATGTGCTAAAAGGGAGGAAAAGCCTCCAACGGGATAGGGTAGCACAGCGATCCCGTATGTGTTCGTGGTTTGCGGTGAAATCCGACCCCGTTACGCAAATGTTAAGCCACCGGTATGCCACTGGAAACCGTTGCATGCGGGTTGTATTAAGAGATTGAGTAATGGATAGATTAATCGAGAAAATATACACATTTTATCCCGCTCCTTCGGCATGCGGCACAGGTGCGCATGAGAATGATTTTATCCATTTGAACAGACTTGCCCCGCACCCACGCACAAGCACACACACTACACTCGTGGGAACACTACATCAATCGAACGGTTTCGCGGAAATGTGCAAAACACCCGCTTCCTGATTTCTCGTAATGCACGACGAGATGATTGATCTGTTTAAAGATAGATCGTCATCGTTTTGCAGTCGCTTAACGTTCACATTTCAATCGCCACTAACCGAGCACGAAACGTGTTCGTTGTTTCTTCTCACCTTTCTTTTCCCAACCGAAGTGGATGAAACCATCATCTCGGAGGATCCAACGCCGGCGGAAACATCGCACCAGGACAAGCAGAAGCAGCAATCGCAGATGGTAATGTTTGCTGCCGTTGCGGCTGCCGTGGGAGTCATCATAGCGTCCATTATCGTGGCCGGCTTTGTCGCGATATGCAGGCTGAAGCGGCAGAAACCACCTGAACCGCAGGAAGTACGGAAGCGCATGAGGTAAGTGGAGCGCTGTGCACAAGCAGTTACAAGCAAACGGAAAGCTGTGCCAACGATGGTTGCCGTGTTTGGTTGGTAGATCTTTATCGGTGTGGAGTGGTTGCCAGTATTGAGGGGCTTACTGGAAATGATTGTTCAAAACGTCTGGAAAAAGTTAGCATTCTGGAACGTGCAAGAAGGTTACACCTGTGGTTATTGGCGCACAAATGGACGCAAAACAAATTGAAGAATTCAAAACATTCCATTTATGTGGTTGTGCAATGTATTGACATCTGCAGTTTAGTCTACTTAATGTTGTATAAGTCCGACGAAGATTTTTAAAGCCCTCAGACTAGCATTTCGTTTTTAACTCAGTACATTCATTCTGTGAAATTTAAGATTTGGAACAAAAAAAATCTATCCAATAACAAAAAATAAAATACATAAAACATTGCTTCGTGTACAAAAACTCTCTTCACTGAGTAAAGCTGTTCCTTCTCCGTCGGCTTTCATAATTCCTTCGGAAATATTTTTAGCCTGATTTCCCACCGTCACGGGCAATCATTTATTTGTGCGCAAAATGTTTCAATAGCACAGCGATAACAAGCTCAAAAATCACTTCCTGCTTGTCTTCCACCCTACCAGTACCTCTAGTTAAAATAAGAGCCCCCTCATCCCTTGGTGCCTGGTGTGTGCCTTTTTTGTTGTTATTGGTTCTTCTGTGTCTTCCATTCCATTGCCCTTTTTGTCTGTTTTTTTGAGCGCATTACCTGTCCGACATAGTTGGTCCAACGGATTCCAACATCCCCAGGGTGGACGATCTCGCTCCCTCTGGGGTATGGAGATTTGTTCCCGCACCCGCGCATCGTTCCGTTCCACTCCTGTGAAGCCAGGGTGATTTTTTTTTTTTGCTGTTGCCCACCCGTAGCGAATGATTGCAGAATCGGAAACAGATCCGGAGATTCCCGAACCCCGAAGCGAACACGAAATAATGATATGCGTCATTTTCCATCTTCACTAATCCCAAGGGTTAATGATGCTGACCGCCGGGTCGATCCGCTCAACGTAGCTGTCGAACCGAACAGATGATTGTGCTTGCCGCTGCTTCTATCAGCACTACCACAAACGCATCAGGCGTGGCCACCGTGCTTCCACCATCCGAAAGTGAATGGCGGAAAAGCTTCTTTCACAAATAATTTTGTGCTTTTCATTTTCCCCCGTAGACACTGCACGAAGTAGCAGTGTGCGCAAGGATGAGTTTTCCTGAGTGCTAGGGGCCAGTAGCGTTCGCGAAAGCACCGGCGTCGAACGGTCGCTTTCAGGGACCATTAGGCTGCGTGACGAAGGGCACCGGTTGAGCTGGGCGCCCGAAAAAGACTGCTTCACTGCGTACCCGGGCCCGAAGAGGTGGAAAATCTTCTCCCCGGGGGTTGGCTGGTGGGTGAATGTGTTCGAGGGAGGGTTGGGGCGTTTTCTCTGCAACATTTTGCTGCAGTAAGCCCGCCAGGGCCCGAACAAATGACTTAGATTGTTTAAATTGATAACGTAATTTCTCTGACTTTATGGTTCAATGGTTCAATTGAGGCAAGTCAAACGGAGAAAGATTCAACCGTGGCACAGTCGAAATGCCACCATTTGCCTGCCCCGCTTTCCTCAATTCAGCCCCACTCTCTCGCCCAAAGATCGCCAGCATCGAGCAAAACGGTCCCGAGGAAATAGATTCTCGTTTCGGATGCTTTACGGCCGAACAAAATGAATTGCTGCCGACTGTGTAGCGAGCGCACCGCCCTCGTTTGAGCCCGGTTCTGTCACCCTGGCCCGGCGGGGAATAATTACCGCGCGTGTGCAGCGAACGTTGTTCCCTGTATTCCTTGCAACCGTTCCACCGGAGCCAGCTAAACCGTTCGACGTGACTTTTGATAGATCTGTTAATAACACGCTGGATTCGTCCGGCCACAGTGGTGTGTGAGTCGTACCTATCGTACCCTCCTGCTCATACCATACAGCAACTCGGAGCAAAGTGTGACATAATTACAAGTGCCAACGACTGGTTCACCCTTTGCTGCGAGCGAACGAGAGTGATAAGCGAACGGGCCGTTTCGGATGGGACGGAAACGGAGCAATTGCCATCTCGTTACACCGGCAAAGCACATCGTAATCGACACGGTTTGTGTGACGCGCCAGCGAGACGGGTTTTAATGCCGACCAAATGATAGCCCCAAGTGTTTTCCCCCCTATTACCCACTTTTCCTGCCTGCCACCGACGACCCGGTGATGATGATAATGATGGTGATGGTTGTCCGCTACCGTGCGACTCATGTACTGTTCTTCCTGTTAACTGGTTTACTCCCTTTCCCCTTTTGCAGACCTGCCCGAACCGATGTGCCATCGATGTACGCCGAGGACGATGTATTCGATGATGAGTATCAGCGGCAGCTGGATGTGCGCTGCAGTCGTGCCTCGTCCACCATTAGAAGTAGCCGTTACGTATCGGAAGGATTTGTACAGTATTCACAACCTAGTCTTAATGGTAAGTACAAATGACCAAAGAGGGAAGATTTAATACGAAGCTTCCAGGAATGGTGGGGCCATATTAGTGAAGAATTTACTTTGTTTTTGAAAAAACGGCTTGAATGTGGGAGGTTTATTGGATACCGGGAAAAGATTAGGCAATGTTCCGGGGAAAGAAGCATCAAACATGTTATCAATGGTTGCAGGGGTTATCTTCGCATCCTGACTGTGATCGTGTGGTAACGCATCTAGCCAACTTTGGCTCCTCTTTTCAACAGATTTTCGAACGACCGATGAGAAGATTCTGCGGCTGCTTGGTCAAGTCAAATTTCTTAGAACTAATTCTCCCGCTCGCATGACAGCTTCAGTAAAATGTCCTTAACCGATGAATTATCGATGCGTTGCTGCAATTCTTGTAATGGTTGCTTTGAAGAACAATCCCCCCCTATGCCTAACCTTCCCGTTGCTATGTTTTGCCTTCTATTGAGCCGCACTGCGCGAAATGCCACCATTTCCATAGACCCCCAAAAACCGGTTTCCTCCGGCAGGAGCTCGAACCGAAATAGAAGCGTGAACCTCCATCATAAATAACGCACTACAGCCGCTCGGCAGCTTTCGATTGTGCCTCCCACAAATCATCAGCCCGGGTACGCTGATGTATTATTTAAGCGGAACTCAATTCCACCTCCGCCAGCAACCCCCGTTCCAAGTGGGTTTGAAGCGGGGAAGCGAAAGAAGCGGCCGCGTGAGCACGGTTGGCACGGCCTGCAGCTAATGTGCGTCTGAGGGTTTTGGGCTCAGAAAGCTGCCGCCCTTGCCGGTGTATGTGTGATGCAGATGGCTGAAAGTACCCAATTTGGTTGGTTGCTCACACTCAACCCTAACCCTCTGGCCCGCCCTTCGGAACATCCCGGAAATATAATCCCACGCTTAGGCCCCACATCATCGGGCCCGGTGACGGGGGTCGGACTGTTCTTTTTTTTTCCGTTCCAGCATCCGTCTCGTTTCGTTCTCGGTTTGCATTTGGATCGCTCTTAATCGCTTCTAGCCAAATGAGGTGGCGCGGCGGGAGGAAACAAGGCCGGAGTGGTTTCTTTTTGCGTACCAAACAAAGTTTTCTTTCGGTGTTCTTTTTTATCTATAATGCAAAACCCGGTGCCAGGCCCGATCTATTTCGAGAGGCAAATGAGGATAGCAGCGAAAGCGATTACCCCATGTCCGCATGGACACTTGTTCGTCCCCACAAAACCCCCCCGATGATGAATGTGAGTTTTCAGTGAAGTACTGTGTGTGTGTCTGTGTGTGGGTGCTCAAGGGCAAAGGGAGTTTGGTTTCTTGGCTCCCCTCCGAAAGAACGCTCGGCCAGTGTGGGTAAGTGTGCATTTGACGCTCGATCCTATTAATGTGCCGCCTTGCCTTCGATTCAATCAATGACGATTGTATCATATATCAACAAGATGAATGAGGCGATAAACAACGTTCCCTTGCCATCTCCTTCGTATCGTATCATCTCGTATGTGCCCGGCCGCTTTGCCTTCGCCCTGGGGAGAGCTTTTTCCGCTCCGAGATATATTTATACACAGTCACAGCGTTTCGCCGATGCTGGTCTCGATGGTCCGCATTAGCATTGGATCACACTCACGGCAGGATGTGCAAATCCATACCAACTGTGCAGGCAAAGCGACAGGGGAGGGGCCGCTTCGTAGTGTAGCTTTGAGCGTTAGCAAATGGGAAAAGCGCTGCACGTCACTCGTCAAGCATCAACTCTTTAATTTTTCTCGATTGCAACGCTACCGACCACGAACGTTCGCTTTCGAGGAGTTTGCATTCCGAGCAGAAAGAAAAATAAGGAAAAAAAACACACACACACACACACATCCACTCCAAAACACGAATGCTTGCATTAATGCGTTCTGTTCCAAGGGTTTCTGCGGCGCTTTTCACTTCGAAGCGCATCATATTCCTCCGCACTCGCAAAACTGCTTCTCAGACCGACACTTATCCGAGCTGGTTTTGGGAAGTATGGCATGTACCAGAACATTTTCCGTTTTTCTCGGAATCCCTTCCGGCCCAAGGACGAACCAAATGGAATTCAGATTTGCCATCTCATTTTACTTAATTTCACTCCCATCACTCGGATGGTTCGGGTGGGCGGGGGCCTTCCAGCATCCATCAGTGCTATCCGCTTGTTGTCGACTCACCGTGCGACTAGCCGGGGCACTCACGGATGCCATTATTGCCTTCAAACGTACACCGTAAACATTGGGAAAGTATGAGAGGAAGGGGAGAAACAACTTCCCACACACACATACTCACCGGGCACGAACGCCGAATGTGGCACCTTCCGGACGGATACCTTTGGGTGGGGTGGGAAGAGGGAGGGGAGGGTCTGTTGGGGGGTGGACTAGAAATACGCAAATTCGATTACGTGATGATGATAATCCAAATCAATAAATAAATGAGATTCGGTGCGCCATCATCCGCCGACAGCCACGGATGTACGGTGTGCACCGGTCAGGTGTTCTTTCTCATCACTTGGTGTGTATGTGTGTTGTATGTGTGTGTGCGTGGGCGCGAGTACCAACGGTGCCATTAGTGCGGTATGCTGACAATTCTCCAGTTCGCTGTGCTGGGTTCTTTTTCTTCGCCTGCTGTCACAAAATTATGCGATGCGGCGACACTCTCTATCGACGCCACAGACATAGACGATCGATTTTAGTCGATTGGAGGCTGCGGATGGGGTTTGGTGTTTGTTGGTCTATCAGCGTCCTGGTATGGGGAAGGAAAACAAGACGATGCTATCAAAGTGATACTTTATGTCACCTTGCTCTCGTGGAAATACAAGTAAAATCGAGCTAGTGTGGTGTATTGGATTGCCGAAGAAATTGATGGAGACTGGTGTTTATTTGAAATTTAAATAGTTTCTAAATTGATATGAAGCATCAACATATACATTTCAGATCTTTGAACTTATTTCAAAGCAAATTAAATCTGCAAAAATCATTTCTTCTCAATTTCACCCCATGATGGAGACGAATGGTTTCACAATGGAGACGCCTGGTAGATCACAATGGCGGAGTAATTGCCGCAGCATCTTTGTTACATTTTCTGATAAAGGTGTATAGATGACTATTACTCCCAGCACGTTCAATGCATTTTATAATTTATTATATTACATATTATTACTCCTCACAGCCGATTGTAAAGCGAACACGACCATTCAACAGTATCGATCAAAAGGACATCAAATATTGGATTAGTACCGAGAGTGTGTACCTTCTCCTTTCTATACCATTCATACCGTCACTTTCGCAAACACTTGAAAAAATCACATCAAACTCGTTGGTCTCATGTAGAAAATGTTGCTTGAGAAACACCAAGCACACACTGACCGTCCCCACATGGACAACAAAACCCACCCATCTTCTACTTCTCTGTTGGGTCATCTGGGGCGTCTGGCAGAATGTAGTAAATAACTGCAGGCGTGAGCGTCTATCGTGTATGGAAATAGAAAAATTGATGAGCTTCCAAAATCGTCCACGTCTTCCGTCAATACTCCCACTGCACAGAGACCCAGACCGGGTAGAGAGGCAAGATGGCATACTGACAATCTCTGCCTATGGTAGCAAATGAATCTCTTTCTACATATACTCGCCCCGGAACGAGACGCAACCCGGGCTGGTCGGTGGGGAGGAAAACCCAATCAAACACTGAATCCTAAACAAATTCCCACACTTTCAGGTCGCAACTGGTTGGTCCATATCACTTATGTACACCCGCGTCAGCGTACCGGTTTGGTTGCGATTGAATGTGCTAGGTTGTACGAAAAGTTGCGCGTTTCTGAAACAGTGTATGTATTGAAAATGGAAAGCTTTCGAAACTCGACGCTTACACATTTGCGTTGCAACGTCTTGGCTGAGCCTCAAAACTTCCTTTGCCATACTACATACTGCCAGCGAAGTTTGTTGTTTTAATATGACCGTAAATGGACCAGCGAGCGACTGGTGCGTAGCCTCAAGGGTCGAGAAAAGAGCCAGACTCCGAAGCGAACCACCACAAAAGCTTTCCACCCCCGAATGGGTAATAAAGTTCGATCCAAGCCTTTTCCATCACCACATCCTCCGCCACACCGCCACAAACCACGCACCGCATCAACTTCACGCAGCCTGCTGAAGGCTCCTTTTGCCGTCCCAGGGGTTTCGTATGCAAATATGTAATGTGTTTGTTAGATGATTTGGAGCTACCTTGTCTCAGCCGAAGCAAAACGCTTCACTGCATGCTGGGTGTGTTTGGGAGATGTGTTTCTTTTTTGCTCCACTGTCCGAACCGACGACCAAGTAAGATTCCATTTTCATATACACTCGTCGTTTTTCCTTACCATTACAAGCTTCCCGCAAGCACGCACACGCACAAACACAAAAGAGGCCCAAATCTCGTTTCCCCCAAGGGGCACGGTGGTCCTTCTGCTTACCGGTCTGTGGGGGTCTCGGTCCGTCCATACAGAACCGCCCGTAGCAGCAACGCTTCATCGAACCTTTTCTCGGCGGGGAAAAAAACCCAGAAAGAACTTGCTCCATCATCATCATCTTGACGCCGGTTCGTGGAACAATGGGCAAGAGAGAATGGAAAGTAGGAATAGGTTAGGGCTTTGTTCTCAAGGTTTCCAGTTCTTCTTCTTTGCTGATGGTTGTTGTGTTTTGCGGTTTGAAACATTCTCAAAATCCTGCGATTTTTGTGGAAAACGGTGCCTCGTTTACTTGTTCGTAGTACGACGATACTCTTGGGTGTTATTAGCTGGGGCATTTTTACTTCTCCATAATATCCTGACTGATCGGAAAAGGGTGGTTAAGTATGATTTTTCTATTACACATACCGCACAATATGCCGGAAGGATCTAATAAGGGTAAAACCTTCACCTGATGCAAATCGCTGTAAATAAACCATTCTCGTGAGGAAGTTTAGTTTGAAGCTCTCAAGGTAGCTTTAAAGGCATTATGTTTTCATTCAAAAGTGTTTTGTGGATGTGATGAAGCTAGTATTTGGATTCTATTGAAAGTCAATGTGACATTCTCGTTTCTTGTCCGAGTGTGCCCAAAATATGCTACATTATGCATCCACTTTATGGGCTGGAATCACTCAAAAAGCCCACCCAATGTCTTTGAAGTGCAATGAGAAACATGTTCCATGTACATTTATTCTTCGTCAATTATACAATTGCCGTTCTCATTATTTACCGCATGTAGAGGACTCGATTCAATCGAGATTTGAGATCATTGCGGGATATTAGAACACTAAGCTAATGGACTGGCACTTGATAAAAAAGCCTATTCTACGCCATAAGCGAGCAATAACCGAACCGAATCACTCTTTACAATAAAATGTGTCAAACCAACTTATCAATCTCTCTTCTCTCACGTTTTTCCCTTTGCGTTCGCTTTTGCTCCCCTCTCTTTCGTTGCGCCGTTTTGTTATAATTTTTTCAGTTTATATTGCAGATCCCGATCTAATACTGCCGCGCGGTGGCGACATCGAGTTCACCACGCTATCAGGAGCTTAGCATAAGCTGCCGGCCGGCCATCGTGCAGTGGCCCAATCGGATGGAGCGCACGACGCAACCGATGGGAGCGATGGCAGACTCGGCGCCATAGTGTACGGTCCCGGTGCACCGCTGGAATACACGGCCGTACCGCTGCATATAAATATTGCAAGCGACCAGTCCATGGATGCAACTAACTCTTAATCAACCCGTAGAGCGAAGCGTACGTTTTTAAACCAACTTAAGCCAGGAATTCTCACACTCACAAGGGTAAGCAAGAACATGGGACAGCGGTAGGCATAGCCAGTAGGATCCAAAAGAACATACAAATCAAAAGTAGCTAATCAAACCAAATGAGTTAAGTACGGCATGCATGTATCTAAAAAATATGAAGGCATACAAACAAAACGACAGGAGACAAGGAGCAGACGCAAATCACACACAGCCGAAAAGATTTTAATCGATGGCAGCATTGATGCAATGTCCCACGCGATCGATGCGTAGGGAATAAAGGGAAGAGAAAAAGCGAACATAATCTTGTTGCCCGATCGTGATTCCATTGTAAACACATCACATGAACAGAGTTTAATAGGCAATGAAAGGGATGGCAGATGAAAGCCAGCCACAGACAGTGGTGGTGTGAACAGTTTTACAGTTTTCCGTTGTATTGAGTAAGCTCATCAAGATGACCTGGAATTTAGGAAAAAGCGAACATTCTCACTAGGCGCACGAGGTGAGGGATGGTTGATTTAGTTTATGTTATTGTATAAAAGCGTTAAGATTTAGAGCTATAGAGTGTTGTGAGTGCAAGAGAGAGAAAGAGAGAAAAACATCTGTAACAATGTACACGCATACATACACGACCCACAAACACAAACACACCTACAACCAATTGTAATAAAACCATAGAAAGAAAGGCAGTTAGAAAATCGCAAACAAAATGGCCAAATAGTAGAGAACATTCGTGTTTGTGCGTTATTCTGACAGGGAGCGTTGTAAGCGGAATATTTGCGATTTGAATCTAAGATAAACTTTAAACAACACCCAGCCACACACAAACACTGACAACAGGTATGATTGTTTTTGTTTCGGCAAACATGAAACAAAGGCAAACGCATACGGCAACCAAATGATAAAAACCAAATGAGAATAAATTAATCGTTGGTGGACGGTTACAAACGACAAATGAAACAAATCTTTTAGCGTGTATGGGCGAACAATAACAAGGTGTCGAGGTAGACGAGAAATGAAATTTGAATAATGTGAAACACAAAAAGAAAGAGAAAACGAGAGAGAAAACCAGGAACATAAAAAAAGAGGAAAAATAGCCCATACGAAACAAAAACACACACTCACACAAATACCATAAACAAAAAGCCACAGTTTTCGATGGAACAAACTAACTAACAATCAAACGAATAAAGCAAACCAGCAAACTGGATAACTTCGTTTAAATGAAAACACGTCTATTTCTTGTTTTGCTTTTACTTTACGAGCAGATGGTTTGTTTCGTTTCGAGTTGTTTTGATATCCCATTTCATCCTGCACAAAGATTGGTTCACGTCTCTTCCGTAACGGAAAAAAACGCTCGAACAAAACAAAAAAATAAAGAACGTCACTTTTACTACCAGTGCCCCAGCTTGTGGTAAGTATTGTGCCACACCGGTGCAGCGGATGGCAACCACGTGTCAAACCACTCAAACCGACCTTCCCAAGGGAACTAACCTGCCCGCCGCGCTCCATCCTGCTGACCCACACTTGGGTCAGCTCGCCGGGATGGTTTGTATTAAAATGCAAAACACTTGTTTAGGACACTAATCTCAGCCCGAGCTCGTGTTTTGGGGGTACATTTTCCGGGCCGGCAAATAAATACCCAACACGTGGAACAACTGTTAGTATGCGGCGGGCGCCCGTCGTTTGCTGACACCGATCCCCAAGGAGACACCGCACACGAGGGACAGGTCAAGCTGGGCGGGTTGGCATAGCACGTCCCCATGCCCGGGGAAAGGTTAAAAAGTCCTGATCGTTATTGTTTGTCCGCTTCATTCGCTCCCCGCCGTTGTGGCCGAAGCTCCGTTATGGGTTTGCTTCCGGTGGCACTTTTTACAACCACAAACTGGGATGCGAACGGGGGCCCGATCGTAAAGGTGAACGCCGCTCCCAGTGCGTCTTCAGTGCCCGCTCCAGGGAATGTTGTGATCCAACGCCTTCGTAATGGGTGATGAGCGGTCCGGTGGCGGCAGTGGGTTTGGACCAGTGGATGAGATTTTGCTGACACCGGCAGGAAAGCAGGAAAGGTTTTGCCACTCCTCGGAGGACTTTATGAAATTTATTACTCGTGTTTTTTTTGTTGTTGTTGCTGCTGGCTGTGCGTTCGCAGGGGATTTGAGGAGCGCTACACTCGGAAACACATAACTGCAAAACGGAAACTTGTTTAATTCGTGGAAAAGGGAAATAAAAGCCCTTTCGAAAGGACGTTCCCGCTGGTGGAAAGATCTTTCCGAGCTGATGGTTGTTGAAATTTGCAAAAATTAAGTACAACAATTACTTTGCGTCCCTTTTTACTCCATCTGCCGAGCAGCAGCGGCAGCAGCAGCTCAAAATGATCTCAAATATTAATAAAGCACCGCCGTTTCGTGCCGCCGGGACAAGCCGGGAACCGTTGCACCATTACACTCGGCAACCTCACATTAAACGTGTAATATCACATGTACAGGAAATGGCATTAAAATTATAGTAGTTCATAATGGGCGAGAGGGCGAATGACACAACAACAAAAAAAAACTCTACAAAAACAGGTGAAAGTCCAGCCTGACCGCAGCAAAACCATCGTATCGCAGGCACCGGAACGACATTGGAGCGTTGTGTGCATTTTCACCCTCCCTCTCTCTCTCACACTTCCTTCTTCCATCCACACCATCGCTTTGGGTCGCATAATTGCACATTTACGAGGGGCTCGTGCCTTATGAGGCGAATCTCGCTGCGAAGGTAGCAAACAATGGAAATAAAAAAATGATTTTTATAACAAAGGAGAGAGCGAAAAAAACGCGCACAGCGGACAAACTCCAACCTGCCCAGTTGCCAGTTCACCAAATGTCAACAAATTTGGAACTACCAACTATGGGACATGGGTATGGGTCACTCGGGCGGAAAGGAAAAATTATATTCCATTGCTGTTTGTGCTATTAAAACACCTTAATCGGTGGGGGCAGTTGCTCGCTTTTGCGAAGGAACTTGCCGACGAACGGTCTAAATGATGTTAAACTGTGAGCCATTAGAAAATGCAACAAATGGATCGGACCCTTTACGCCGGGTGATGCACGTGATAAGGGTAAGTAACATGAGTTTTAAGATAGAAAGGGTTCAACATTTCATGCTGGCAGTGATTGTTTTTATGTGAAAATATGCTTTGCGGAGTGATGCACACTATTGGTAGCTTTTTGAGGAGGGAATAGTAATCGACACAATGATTTGAGGCTTTGAGTGTGCAACAACGTTAAGCATTCATGACAACACGGTGCATCAATGTAAAAAAAACTTATAGATCATTAAATTATTTCATTGTTTTTAAACCTTCAAATGCATGTTATATTAAAAATTTACAACAGAAACTCCCTCACAGTTTCAATAAAAATCAACCCCAGGCCAAAAGTTTTCCCTCACCATCTCAAGGGTTTCTGGCTTGTCGTCACGCGTTCCGCGAATTCCTTCAATTACCTCTGTATCCTTCTGCAACAGCAAATACGCCAGGTAACGACCGACTCCTAATCGCAACACACTAATAGTCGTGTACGAAATTCGCACGAAATCCTCCATCATCGTCATCATCATCGTCATCGAAGGGGAAGGGGAGGGTGGCGGTGGAGGTAAAGCTATTGCTAAAAGCAATATTTTCGTTCGAAACGAGCTCGTTGTTTGCTACCTACTTTACCCAAGGTTGCAATCCAAAAATGGAACGAGATTTTGGCAAACAGCAAGGAAAGAAAACCATTCACGCTGTATCGCGCATAGGTGAAACACTGGCTGTGCAAGCGCCGTTTTCAGCAATGTCATCTGCCCGCTCGTTTGTTCTTGTTTTTATTCCAAGCCTGGGCTGCAAGGGGTTTTCCACCGTTTGAGCGCGTTGCAAACTTTTCTCACCACTACTGCTGCTGCTGCTGCTGCTGCTGCTGCTGATGCCGTTGTTTGTTTCCTGCTATGCTGTGGCCCACTTTGCTGTGTTTCAAATTTGCACCGAATGTGGGAAGCGAACTTTGCCAGCACAGCTATCCGGAACTAACATACAACGGGCGGCGACCGTTTGCCGGCGAACGATGGGAACGATGCTGGGAGGAAATTGAAGAAAGTGCTCGCCGGCCCGCGGAAGCGGAGACTTTGAGTATTGCTTCAAACAAAACTTTTGATAAAACACTTTCCACGTCTGTGCATCGTAGTTTAAAGCACCGAGCAGTGCAACGGGACAGCAGGTAAGCAGGATAGGAGGGCCGGGGGGAGATGAAAAAAAAAGAGCGGAACTTTCTCGCAGCTTGCCGAACATTTGTCCTTGCGGTTGTCGTGCTCGAAGACTCGTCGAGTGGGGCGCAAAGCTGCTGCTGCTGCTGCTGCCGCCGTCTTTGTCGTCGCTTTCTGGCTTGTGGCTGGGGTGGGCTCGGGGGCAGGGTGTTTTGTGATGGACGAAACACGGCCCCGGAAACGGAACCTCAAGTGGGCCGTCACTCGGGCTCTCGGTGCATTGTTTACTCGCCGTGGCGCTCTAAACAGCGGCACGGGAAACTACCAAACAGTTAAGCGATAATCCTCTGCTGCTGGATGCTCCATTCCACTCCTGCTGATGCTCCGTTCCACACGGTCGCCATATTTGCCGGACGAACTTGAGATACAGCTTACGGCCGGGCTCTGCTTACCGGGAAGCATCGATTCGTGTTCCCGAGAGCCAGTTCCCCATTGTAGCATCCATGCTATCGCGTACCCGCTTGACGCATGAATGCTAACAGCCGAGTAAAACACTGCACATGCGTCCCGTGCTTTCCAAACACCACACCATCGTATGTGAGTAGATGTGTGTGTGTGTGTGCTTGTGTGTGGCAAATGTGTTCACGAGCTTAAGTAAAAACAACAACAAGACTGCATACTTCACTACCGTTCTCCATCAATTTTCCATTCCGCTGCTGCACTGGTCGGCCCAAAGAGCGTTCCGGGAGTGGACGAGCTTTGAACGAACGTATGCTGCATGATTGGTGTGTATTTAAAGAAAATGGTACACGCATCACTTTAACAATAGTCTAGTAGAACGGTTGAAATATATTATAAAAATTATAGAAAAGTGTGCTTTCTACCACTGAATGCTTTGTTCAATCATTTAATAAAGCTTTTTGTAGACATTTTCATAAAATGAGAGAAACTCATCACCTTTATCTATAATTGAAACTCAAGCAAAATTGTTGTCTTGAGATTCTTTAAAAAAAAATCATTAAACTTCTTATTGTACGTAAATTTATGCAGTCTGGGCATAGTAAATTAATCCAACCAGTATTATGCAATTGTAACTTACCTTAACCAGCTCGCAGAAGTCTGTCAGCAGCAAAATAAACACGTTTTTGTTCCAGACGTTTGCTTTAAACTCACCCAAAGCTGCCAATGTTGCGCTCAACACTGTATGTGACCGATCTCATTTTGAAGCTCAGCGCCAACGCTCTCGACCAACCATCCACCGACTAAAGGGGTCATAAGAGCGTTTCAACGTGTAGACGAGAAACACTTACGGTTGCCCAACAAGCATGCAGAATGTGTGAGCGTGTAACTGTGTTTGTTTGAAAGAGAATATGCTTCCTGGTGCATTACCGGTCCAAGATTACGAGGGTTATTATAATGATGATTTGTTAAAAAGCACTTGCTTATTTTCACTCTCGCCATTACTTAGCGAGTTTTCTTTGCACCAGCAATGTAAGCAATGAATTTTTCCAAAGTTGAAAGAAGATTATTTTATGGAAAGAAAAAAACAAACTTATTGTACATACTGGCTGAGAGATGTTTCGAACTGGTGATTTAATGCTAATTTTAAAAATGCTATGAAAGTATCGACATATTTTGGAAGAGTAACAAATTCCTCTTGCAAAGAAATTATGCTTTTTTGTGAGGAAATAAAACAAGCGCTCCGCTACATCAAATAAACACACCAGGTAGCAGTAGCTTCACCGTAAATCCTGCCAATCAGTGCCATAAATCTGATATGCTGATGAAATATTTCAACGTAACCTAGCAGAGCTAAAAGCATGGCTTACTTAACGAGGCTACCTAGCAACCACTCAAACCCGGTACCTTTTGAAGAAAGAGGACCAATGTACATAGAAAGAGATTTTGCGAGTAAACGAGAGAGAGAGAGAGAGAGAGAGAGAGAGAGAGAGAGAGAGATGGGTTGAAATGAAAGGCATACCTTTAATCCCTCCCCTCGAGTGGCGTGAGATCTAAAGCGCGCCCGGGGGAAGTGCACGAGCGCAGAAAAGGCCATTATGAAAATGAAAGGATAGTGAGTATAAACAACAAACTCGCAAACAAAGTTTTGGCCGAAAGTTTTGCAATTCACGAAACAGGCTCCCGTCGAAAAGTGCAGGGCATGCTGCCAAGTTAATTTTGTTCGCTTTCCCATGTCCATGACGCACACACGCGCACACAGCGGCGCAATTTACAGGCCAAGGTTTTAGGTAAGGTTTTTTCGCTTTTTAAAATGCAATCGACCGGCAGTAAAATGTATGGTGCCAACGTATTTTTTTGTTCGACATTCGTTTGAATGGTCAAAAAAAGCAAACGCCGCGATACAAAACTTTTGCAACCCTTTCTTTGCTTATCAAACTTTTTTGTGCAGAGATTACAGCGATAAATGATTTTCAGATCAAACACTACAGAGATTCGTTTTCTATGCATTCGCTCCATCCTCAAAACCCTGATAAACACCATTTATATCACAGATTACATGCCCCTGTTACTGCCTCCCGATGCGTCAAAAAGCTAAAAGTCGCCGGTTCGACATCCACCATCTTACCCGGTTGAGCTCCCTTTTGCTGCGAGCTGGCGTACCCACCCACCCGACCTGCCGTCGTTTGAAGTGGGTGAGCAAAAGCATCACAAACTTTACACCTCGCTTATCTAACCCACTCGCTCGCCCACTTAGCCCACGCAGCATCCGAAAGACTGCACACAGCCCCGGCGCGTCAACAAATGAAAACTAATTCGTATACGAACAATCATCCGGACGCCCAGAAAAGGGTCTGAGCGCAATCGTTCACGACCGCACTGCAACGATATTTACCACGCTGCAGACCACCCCATCCCCATTTTATCACCCACCCAAATGGATCCGTTGATTGTACCTAACAATGTTAACGACGGAGGTTTGTTGATGACGATAATCAGGCCCCAAGTTGGGGCCCGGCTCCTCCCCAGGTCGTCCTGGTTTTCGAGCAATGCGACACGAGGACAATGCTAATCAGGCCGATGGTCGGTACGAGTCAATGTGCAGTCTAGCCATTGTGCATTTTTCGGCGAAATGCAGATTAACTTTATTATCCGCCGGGACCTTAACCTCGAACCTTCGAGCACGGGCACTGTCAGACGACGTCGGTTCCTCGGAGCGAGGGGAGCACATTGTTGTGTATTATTTCCGCCTTTCCAAGGGCGCGTCATTCCCGAGGGGCTGTGCACGAGCCATTGTGTTAAGCTCCGCCGTCGTGTTGACGATGAAGACTGACGCAGCCATTAGAATCAAGCTGACTGAAGGGTGTCTCTTGAGGAAGGGGGAAGCATCTTCCGGGCAAGACCATAAGACGGTGGTTTTCGCAGCCGACGGTATCCTTAACGATGGTAAGATTTTATGGACAGCATAGGCAACACTCAGACCGACACCCAAGAGATTGACAGGTTCGGCACGGCGAAGCTTATCAGCATTGAAAAAAAAGGAAGAAAAGAAAGCGAGACATGATATTTGACACTCATTGCATAGTAACCGGACGGATAACGTTGGGGATGTGGGGGAAAAGAACTGAATCACAGCTGAAAAGGAGGAAATAATATTTAGCAATTACTCGATGGCCACAAAGATCAGCTGAGTTTTGTGTTTGGTTTGTTCTATTTATTTACAATAAAGTCTACAATTGGTATCTAAAACGTTGACAGAAAATAACGTACGCATTGTTCGCTAGACGATCATATTTCAAGTTCACCCAAAACTCCCATTTCCTACTCGCCCGTCGTATAATTCGCAGTAGTTACAAAATGTAACGCACCGTTTGTCTCATTTCAATATTGCTCTTCTGTTCACATCACTTTTCACTAAACAGCTGTGTTCGTTTTCTCTCTCTCTCTGGTTGTTTTCTGTATCTCGTTTTCCCTTTTTCCAATAAATGGTTGTAAATATCAAGGACACTTTATTTCGACCTCTTTTGTGATCTGCATCACAAGTCGATGACATTCAAAGACTAGCACTGAATTCGCTGGAAGTAATTATGCTGACGATGTCCCACAACATCTATTGGAAAATGATAGCTTTCTCTATTAGCTACTTTGTTACATTAATGGTATTAGTATCTTAGTAAGAGCATCATGTTTACCACTTTGGCAAAACTAACCTCAGACGCAGCAGCAGGAGCAGCAGGAGCAACATACAGCAACATACAGCAGCAGCAGCAGCAGCAAACGGTGATTCAGCAACTTTCAGCGTCGGGTACAGCACTTCCGGTGTGTTTCCCGAAACTTTTCAACGCTCCTAGGACGAAAGTACATGTTGCACGCGCGGGATGCCAATGACGTAACTTTACAACGCCCGTTATCGAGGGAATCACTCCCAATTCCAAGCCCAGCCCAAGCCCCGACCCGATCGGTAATTAATAATGCACACGCGACACACGCGACTACGGCGATGTCGTGTGCTGGAAGTCGCAGGGTAGCATAATGATGAAGCATAGCTAATTAAATTTTGAAACTTTGCCGTCCTTTGTCTCGTTCGGTGTTCTGTCACTTTTCTCTTCAATTGTTACGGAAGACTTCATGTGGCGTTTCTCCTGCCTGCTGGGCAATGGCGGTATATGGTATTAAATAAAAATAAGTAGAATTAAGTGAGCTTTCAGCAGTAATTACAACTACAAAGAGCAGGATGGGCACGAGATCAGTCATCTGTTTGATGTGCAAAACTTAGCGACGTCCGATAATGACTTTTATAGGCTCGTGTAACACGGTCCGTTCTCTCTGTCTCTCTCGTTTGTTAAGTCGCTAATTAGCTGAGGCACCGTGAGAATCAAAAATACTATTATGCAGGCAAACTCGTCCATACCGAAATCGTAGAGCTTTGCTCGTGTGTTGAGTGCCAAACGGCCGGTAGCGTGCATCAAAACATGCATTTTATGAATTTGCACGCGAACTCGTATGTACCCAGCACAGGCCCCAAGAGCCAGCATTATCAAATCGGCAATCGCCTGACTTGTGGAAGCTTTAGGCTGAAAGCTTTGCGGAACACTATCGGAACACCGCTTGTATGCAATTTTAGTTCCCTTTTCCTTGGGGAAAGTCTTTGAAGACATGGAAAAGTATAAGAAAAAAGGGGTGAAATAGGCTGTAATTAGTTTCGATTTAGGTCAAGGACATTAGGGCACGCTCGCCCGGGAAGCTCTACCAAGTATAATGGGTCACATACTGACCTTCAACCTCAAACACGCACTAGAGCCTCTCAAGGACATGGAACGAACGAACATGATGGCCACCTCTGGCAGGTCAAGGAACGAGCGTTAATGCTAACGACCCTTAAAACACAAAATCCGACAGAATACTTCACATTATCGTCTACTTTCTCAGCAGCTACCAGCAGTGGTACAGCTCGGCAGACCTCTTCAAGTGGCCATGAACGAAAACAGAAGGAAAAAAAAACACACACACACACATGAGTGGAACGGGGAAAGTTGAATGAAAACGACTTCGTTTCTTGTTTGCTTTCTTTACTCTCTCGCTTAGTTTTGCTTATCGAAGGTACTCAACACAGACAGCACAGCGTTACATGACGCACCCATGGGCATGGGAAGAGCCTACAGACAGAGTGTCATATATTTACAGCCAAAAACAACATACACACACGCGCGCGCCCACATACGGGAAAGCCCACCAAACCCAATGCTCCAGTCCGGGTTCAAAACTCGGTGCCGGAATCTCATTGGCTCGTAGCCCAACCGCCGCACGGTTTAAATATTGTACCAGGTCGTCCAGCGTGCGGACCTTTCCGGCCCACCGAGAGCGCTAGGCGGGTGTAGCGCCCCGCAGGCTGTTGGTACCACCGGATCGTCGCTCGTCTACTGTGGGAAGGGCACGGGACTGCGACTGTGGCCCAACAGCCGGTGACCGTTGCCGTTCCGCGACTGGGGAAGGATGAGGTTGCTGGTGCTGCTGTTGCTGCTGGCTTCGTTGTGGGTGAGCGTTATCTTGGGCATCAGTATCTGATGGTTGCTCGTGGGACTGGCGCTGGTGCTGCTGTTGCTGCTGCTGCTGCGGTTGTGCTGCTGCCGATGTTGCTGCTGCTGCTGCTGCTCGTCCAGGGTCGGGGTCGCCTGTGGATGAACAACGAGTATCACCGTCAGTGGTGCCGTCCGGATTTAGGGTGAACGTAACATAGTAACGCTTATTGCTATCGAGCTTCTCCGATGGCAGTGTAATGACCTGCTTGCTGTTCCCGTGCGTCAGCTCCAGTGCGACCTTCCCTCCGGTGCAGCTGCGGTCCGTCGGGTGCGTTAGGATTTTCGGCAAGAAAAAGCTGCCCACCCCGGACGTGCTCGATTTGTACGGCCCGAAGCCGAGCTTCGGTATCGTGTGATGGTTCATCATCGGTACTGGGCACGGGATGGTCGGGTGGTGGGATGGGAAGATGCATCAATTAGATTGCGTTCGGTTGCAGTACGAGGCAGCCAATGGTGTATACTTACTGTACGCAGCGCAGGGAATGCCTGTGTAGGCGTGGGTCGCATGAAGACAGCGGTGTGTTTTGGTCGTGCAGTTCAGGGCACGCTCGTAGCGGCTCACGTCCGGGCTTAGCCTTCGTTCGGCCTGTAAAGTGGAGTGGGTGAATCA
Organism: Anopheles merus; assembly: GCF_017562075.2. Lineage (NCBI taxonomy): Eukaryota > Metazoa > Arthropoda > Insecta > Diptera > Culicidae > Anopheles > Anopheles merus. Next base: position 7,743,486 of record NC_054082.1, on the reverse strand, counting down.
AAAGCTTGTTATAGGCCGAATCTACGCAACAAATTCAAGATTTTCCCTGCCCAAAAAAGCGTTAGCTAACTTATATCTAAACCCATCACCCTGTCCGTGCGTTGACTTTTTGCGGCGGTGCGGACTGTTCGTGATTGCTATTTGAAATATTAAACTGCTCATCACCTAAGTGAAAACGGTTCGCCAAGACGTTCTCAGTGTGACGTGACACTTAACAGGACTACTGTTTCTCAGGACCACGGCTAACGAGCTCAACAGTGCCTTATGCTGGCCGAACGAATTTATGTCACTGACGTGCTTTTTGCTCCCTTGCCCCAGGCGAGCCGTTTTGGCGATGGGTAGCACCACAAACTGGCTGCCCTATCGGTTCTATTTATTCTTTCGCCCTTTCCAACCACGACACCAAAGTACACAGTTTCACTGGCTAGATCATTATAGCACTTTTCTACTGCTGCCACTTTTCCCACAGCACCAAACTAAACCTTTACGACCACGACGGCCATCCAGCACAAGCGTTGTGTCAATCGACGATGCTCCAGCGGCAACGGCACGGCGCGATTGCAACGAACGACATCAAAAAACCCCCCATGCTTGTGATCCCTGTCTCAGGGTAACGGGGTTTGAACGCGCAAACAAAACGGCACAAACGAGTACTGGCAACCTTCTGCGCCGCCTCCCGCATCGGACGCCATTCGGTCGGATTATTCGCGCGGTCGAATCTCAGTCGACGTTACGATGTAATTATGGCGACAGAAATGAAGGACTTATGAATAAATCTCGTCAAACGTCGACGAGGCCGCGAGCAGCCCAATGCGGACGAGCGTGAAAAGGCTGTAACTAATGAAGGCTTTCCCTCCAGCGAGCTTTGCTGCAATGTACTCACACCAAAAGCGAATGGAAGCGGATGGTAACGGGCTTGCTGGTGATAGGATTTCTTCCCGAGGTTATAGCCTTTATGTTTATAAACTGTTCGTTCGTTCGATTCTAGCGGTCCGCGGTAATTTATCCAGCGCAAAAACAAAACCTTATCCTCCTCTTTGACTCTACAACAGCTTAAACGAATCTCATCTTAAGAGCTTGTTCATCCCTCTTGCAAGCTAATCGGCCAAGCTTGGAGCTACACTACTTACCTCATCGTACACCTCCGAGATGTTCTGGAAATTGTACGTCTCGCGCTTCTGCAGACTCTTGAGCGTGTCGTACAGAAAGAGCTCAAAGTTCCGGAACGAGTACTCCGTGTACGGGTAGCGCTTGAGCGTGCTGCCCGTCTCGTACCCGAGCTCGATCGTGGACTTGTGGTAATCGTCGACGGCCCGCTTCACCAGCACCGATTCGTTCACTTTCGTCGACCGTATTTGCAAACTTTTCAGTTCTAACAAGTGTTGGAAAATTTTTCTTTCCATATAATATCTGGGAATAAGAGCGGGCAGTGATTGGGCGATTGATAGGTTTGGTTGGTTGGTTTTGGCTTTTTTGAGAGTTGTTGATGTTTGGTTTGGTTTTTAAGAGAAAGGGGAGTTTGATTGTTTTTTTTTTTTCTGTTGTTATCTAGACTTGTCTGGTTAAGCTGAACACTGTTTCATTGTTTCGATTTGCCGCGGCAGATGCGCTTTGATGGGAAGGGGTTGTTTCGCTTGTTTGTTGTATAGTTTGCGGATGATTAGTATGGCTTTCAGGATGTCGCGCTGCGGTAGCAACAGCAACCGTACGGCACTGATAGCGCTCGGAAAGGAACGTAAGCAAGAGGTTGCGTGGATGTTCGCGATCGCGTTAAAGCTTCTTGAAGCGCACGAGCAAGTGAAACGACACAGATGTGAGCAAATTAGTGATACTAAACAAAACATAAAACGCATAACGGTTTGACGGAAATGGTGCAGGACGAAAAGAAACATACATATTGATGGTGACACAAAAAAACAAAGGTTTAGGACATCGGAGAATGCAGAGCTTCACATACACAATGAATAGGTGAGTTGAGTGTGGGAAACTGGAACTGGGTAAGGAATGGAAGTAACCGTAAGGATGGAGTTTGGACCTTGGTGTAATAATCGTTTTGCTCAAATCCATGCTTTTCACTACTTGTTCTCTTCCTCTACTTACGAATTTTAAATATCGCTCTCAGTAAGCCCAACATCCCGCGCGCGCCCATTTACTAGGAGGTTGTTGTCTAACAAGGAACTATGTTACTCACTATTATTACTACCAAACTCTCGGTGGAAAGATACACTCTACAGTCGGTGGGTTTTGCTCACACAATATTGTCTACTACACAGTCCTACCCGTATTACAATTCTAGCCTCCTAACACTGTGGGCACTAAGGATACACGCACACACTCTATAAAACACACACAAACACACATGGGCGCACACAAAGCGTAGCGTGCTTACTCTACCAAACATCCTACACCTCAAAAAGGACATTAAGTGTCTTCTGAAAGCTGATCCTACAGCTACATCCCTACACACTCCTCACCACAGAGTACATATTGGTATAAGAAACGGTGTACACATTGAAGCTTGCATCATATTGATCATCATTCACACTACGAATCTAATGTCTACAGAAACTCTCGTTACTGACTACCTGAAAACCTCTACCTTGCTCATTAAACTGACCCTTTCTTCAGGAGATACTACGGAAAACGCTGAAGAAGTAGCTGGGTTTGGTGGTAGGTAATTGCTTTTAAAAACAACACCTTCCTCACAACCTGTCTGTAACTGTCGAAGACAACATTATCGATTCTGAGCCTGCCTAGTGGACGGGCCGGCCTGTTTCTGATTGGCCCCATCCGTTTCATCTCAGCTTCTTCAAAGTTGCCGGATGCGTTACAAATTCTGCAACTCAGGACTGAATGCTTCCGGTCAGTTCACACTCACTTACTCTTTCACACACACACACGGCTTCTCGGTTGTAGAAATGTTCATATCGGTGCACTCTCACTAAAGCTTGAGTAAGTTTACGGGATTTTTTTTGCAGACATGGCCGGGATGGCCTTTCAGTACTTGAGTTTGCTGTTCAGTGTGCTTCGGGGTTTAGTGTAGTTTCAATCTGGTGCGCACTATTTGTATTTGTATTAGTTTTTTTTTGTTCTTTGCTCTGTATGTGTCTGTATTACACCCTCTTGAACAATGCTCTTCTTGAGTGTGTTTCTTTACTTTTATCTGAAACAATAATACGGGGGAGGGGTTCGGCTTCAGAGTTAGGTCTCTTATTAGGCGGCAAAAACACTAGTTACGGGAGGCCAGGAGCAGGAGCTAGTTGGCAGGAACGGTGGTGGGAGTGGTGGGTTAGAAGGGAATGAATGCTGGCCACAGGGACCACACGTGCTCGCACTCACAAACACTTTCACACCAACATACAACACTCGCACACGGACGGACGGAAAGGATCTTTGGGACTCAGTGGGGAGGAACATTTTCAGTGAAAGATGAGCTATGTGAAGGTGGCCGACCTCTAACGGAGGGAGCTGACACTACGGGCACGGGCACGTTACACGTAGCGTCTGGTGGTCGATGTGTACTACGAGACTAGAGTGTGTTTCAGTGTGCGTGTGTGTGTGTGTTCGTGGTTGAAGAAAAGTGGGATCATTGCGCCAACCCCAACTGTTGCTGCCTACCTTCGAATGTTGCGATGAATCGACTGCTGGACGGTCGTCATGTTGACGGCGTTCTTGTCGCCCGGCTTGCGGCCCTCCGGCCGCGAACTGGCCGCCCGCTCCTCCACCATCGAGAAGGCGGCCCGGCGCGGCAGGGTGGCCGTGTGGGTCGGGCGCTCGAACACGGTCGGCTTGCTGCGTACGGCCTGCGGGCTCGGCTCGAACCCCGAGTCCTGATCCTTGCTGCTTTGCTGCTCCTGCTGCTCGTCCTCCTTCAGGCGCGGTTTCTTCTTGATTTTCTTCTTCTTCTTCTCGTCATCTTCAGCCGTGCCGTCCAGGCTGACGAAAAACCCGCGCGTCTGGTCGACCTTTGCCTGGTCCAGCGGTGGCGGCACTGCTGGCTCAACCGGTACAGGAGCCGGCACCTCCTCGACGCTCTCCATCTTCGACTCCATGGAACGGCGCAGCTTGGGTCGCTCTTTCGCGGGCTCTGGCGGTTTTGCTTTTTCCACCACCGGAGGCACCACCTCCGACACCTTCGGTGGCTCCTCGACCACCGGCGGTGGGGCAGGCTTTTGCTCCTCCTTCTCGGGGACTTCCTGCACGACCGATGTCGGTTCTGTCTCTTCGCTCGATTTCGACGGTGAACTTTCGCTCGATTCCTCCGGTGTGCTTTTCTGTTCCTCTTCCAGCTTCGTCGGCGCTGGAGGTTCTTCCGGCTCTACTAGTGGCGGCAGTGATTCCTCCGCTATTAACGGCTCATCTTCAGCCGGGACGCCTCCACCGCCTCGGTCCACTTCCAGGCCTTGGGGCGCTTGCGACTCGACCGTCGGTTCCGTCCGCTCCTCCACCAGCTCAGGCAGTGGCTCTAGCTGCTGTGGCAGTGGTGCTGGCTGTGGTTCCGGCTTCGGTTCCGGAACGGCGATTGCTTCAGGCTTGGGTTCGGGTGCCGGCTCAGGTGTCGGCTCTTTCGCTAATGGAGGAGGAGATGGAGGAGGGGCCGGCGGGGCGGCCAGCGCTTCTTCTAAAGGGAGTGCCGGCGGTTTCTGCTGCACTTTAGACGCTTCCTTATCGGACGACTCCGACTTGGAGTGGCTCTTGGAGCTGTCACTCTTGGCGGATTTAAGCTTGGAGCGATCTTTGCGTACCGCCTGCTGCTGCTGTTGCGCCATCTCTACCGCGTGTTCATCGCGCACCTCTTCGCGGATAGTTTCCGCCATCGGTTTGCTAGTTACGCGCGGTAGTCCCCCTTTCGCGCTACGCTCTTCCGTCTCGCTGAGGCCCTCCACGTCCGACCGGGTGCGCTGCTCGATCGTGTACGTAGCGTCCGTGGCCGCACCGTCGTCCTCCGTCGACTTGGACATCGATTCGGGCGCGGGGTGCACCTGTGCGTGCGTCACCACCTCGGTGACCGGTGCCGGCACCTTCGCCTGTTCCTCCTCGCTGGGCGAGTCGGACTTTTTGGCCGTCTTGGCCAGCTTCGACTTCTTGCCCGTGCCCTTAACCTTCTTCTTCTTCGTCGTGCTCGAGTCGGACGACTTGCCCTCGCTCTTCGCGTCCGACTCTTTGCGGATGTTAAACTCGGCCCGCGGTGGCGTGCGGGGTGACGTGGGCTCCTCTAAAAAATCGCTCAAACCCCCGGAAGCATCAAACCCACCAGCGCCACCGTACTGCAGCTGCACGGGCAGCCCGAGATGCGTTTCGCGTCGCTCGGAGGAAAACTTTAGCCCCGGTCCCGCCCGACCCCCTCCGTTCGCGGGGGAATCGTTCTCGGAGGAGCCGCTGTGCACCTGCTTCAGGATGATCTTGCCGCACCGCTCGCCCGGCTTGCGCGGTCCCGGCTCCTTCTTCTCCGCGTACTTAAACTCGTACTCCTTGAGCGCGTCCGGTGGCAGTGGTGCGTCGCGCGTCTCCTCCCGCTCGCGGTCCTTGTGCCGGTCGCGCGAGTGGGACCGCTTGGAGGAGCACTTCTTGTAGCACTTATGCTTTCGGCGCACGTGCCTGCAGCAGCCGTCCGAGGACGAACCGCTCGTGCTGGCGGACGACGAGCTGCTGGTGCGGCGATGCTTGCCCGTGCGCTGATCGCTGCGATGCAGCTCCGCATTGCTGCGCGACCGGCTGATGTCGTTCGAGCCGTCCCGGTAGAGGTACACCGTGTCGCTGCAGCTGCTCGTACGGCGACCCCGGTGGCTGCCTTTTCGCTTGTGCCGGCTCTTCCGGTGCGGCCGATCCTCCTGCGACTCGCTGTCCGAGTTGGAGTTCAGATAGACGATGTACCGCTTGGACGTTTTCAGATCGATCAGCTCTTCCTTCTCCGTCAGCTTCAGCGGCTCCACCCGGTCGATGTCGGGCAGGATCTTTTGCTGGCGCCCGGACAGCCGCAGCTTGTTCGCTGGCAGGCCGCCCTGCATCTGCAGATACTTGGCGGTCGACCGGTACCCTTTCGCCAGCGCGTAATCGAGCGGCGTTAGTGGCGCCCCCTTCGACGACGGCCGGTACAGCAGATTGACGTCGGCGCCCAGCTCCAGCAGCAACTTGCACATGTCCACATTGTCGTGCCCGGCGGCAATGTGCAGCAGCGTCCGCCCGTCGTTGCTCGTTGTGTTGATGTGCTTCGGCTTCATCTGGATCAGCCACTGAACGAGCTGGCGGCGGCCGGAACAGGCCGCATCGTGCACCGGCAGATCGCCCTTCGCGTTCCGCAGCCACAGGTTGCCCTTCTTCGCGTGCAGTATCTTGACCGTCTCCATCTGGCCCTTCGCACACCCGCAGTGGGCTGGCGTGCGGCCCTTCCGGTCCTGCCGGTTCGGATCGGCATCCAGCTTCAGCAGCAGCGACGTCGCATCGGCATGCCCGAGCGTAACCGCGTAGTGCAGCGCCGTGCAGCCGTTCGAGTCGATCTGGTCGGTGTGCGCGCCGCACAGGTTGATCAGCGTATCGATGCACTCGGTGTGGCCCCGCGACGCAGCACAGTGCAGTGCGGTCAGTCCGTCCCTGCAAGACGAAGACGAATGAAAGTAGCGAAAAAAATAGACATACCCGGAGGTAACTGAGCCTCAAACGAAAAAAAAAATGATGACAAAAACCGCCCTCCACACCCTGGCACACATACTTATCGGCACTTTCGACGTGAGCTCCAGCTTTTATCAAAGCCAGCACAGCCTTGGCCGAGCCGGCGGATGCAGCCCACAGCAGCGGTTGTCGGCCATCCTTATCCTCTACTTCCACCGAAGTATCAGGATGGTTCAGGAGCGTGTTCAGTATCTCGAGCGCCAGCTTGGCCGAGGCGCGTGCCGTCTTGCCCTCGTAGTTGGCACCGCACATCTGGGCGGCATAGTGCAGCGGGCTGCCCCCGTTAATGTCCGGCGTGGACACATCCGCTCCGGCGGCCAGGACGGCGCGCAGTGCCTCCACCTCGCCGCACACTGTGAAAGCGAAACGAAACAGACAGGGTTTAATGCGCGGTAGCCCTCCGCTGGCGGGTGTAAATGATGCCTTCCCTCCCGACGGAATGGTTGCGCTTTCGCACAAAACAACAACGCACCGCGCGCGCGAATATCGATTTAATACGGTTTGCCGTTACTCGGCAATGCTCGGCAGTGAGCGCACCACTATTGCTGAAAAGTATAAATTACTTCTGCTTTTGGCGGGCACGACTATAGCCCGACCCTACCATTTGATGAACAACTGTTTGCCAAATAATCTACAACACACAGACAGCGCCAGGAACCAGGTTTCCAAGGAAATGAGTAATTCGATAACAATAAGATGAACTTTGTAGTGAGTAAAATTTACTTGAAATTGAGATCCACACATACACACTGGGATGACTCCCGTTGGCAGGTTCCAAATGAGGTATTAATTTTCACTACACCAATCCACAAAACTGAGCCCACTTACCGGTTGCCCAGTGCACCACCGAGTGTCCCTCGTTGTCGAGTGCGTTCACATCCGCCCCGTTCGCTAGCAGCAGATTGACCAGCTGCAGGTTTCCCTGTATTACCGCCAGATGCAGCGGCGTAAATCCATCCTCGTCCGCGGACTCGATCAGCTCGGGCGCTACCATGGCGACGCTCGCGGCCGCAGCAATATCCTGCGCACTGCTGCAGTAGTGTAAGGCACTTTTGTTGCTCCGATCCCGTCGATGTACGGCGCTGGGCTGAAATTGGAACCAAAACCAAAATGCACTAATTAGTAAAACCATGCTACAAGTTTGATTGAACTTTACTTTTCGAATGGAAATAAATATATCTTTACTTTTATACACATTCAGCGGAACTAGCAGGAGTTCAGCAGTTTACAGAGCAGTTCGGACATCTTTTTTTTTTGCGGAAACCTTCGGAATATAGCAGACTTTTCAACTTGTTCCGACAAAACACCTTACTGTTTGGACGACTCACTAGCAGCTGTATGACCACCGATTACGATGCCGGAAGACGTGCCATCCGAATGCGGCACTGTGCGGCCGCTGTGTTTACTTCCTGGGAGCGCAGTGACATTGGTGACGCTCGACTCGACGAGTCGCCCAAATAATCCAATCGCAACGAAAACAGCCACCGACAACCGGTGCCTTTAAAGTGAACGTTATGTTAAGCTAAGACTCGGGACAAAATAACACATCGTGTGGGGACTGTATTCGTGTACGGCGGCCCCTGTTGTGCTGCCAGGCAACGGTTGCCAAGGGTGAACGAGTCGAGCAGTAGCAGCACCGTCGGCAAGTTTGTTTCGACACAAAACCCGACACCAAGCGTCAGCAAAACAACAAAACACCAGTCAGATTCGCGTAAGCTACCGTCGGCGAAGGATGTTGTTGGCTGGTTTGTTCTTCAAAATATCAGTTATTTGGTCGAATTAAAAAACAAATCTAGTTTTTTAGAACCTTAATGAACAGTGTATGTTTATTCTTATCTCATCAACTTATCCTATCCTATCCAGCGTCTTGACATTTGACAACGGGAACTCATTGAAGCAGTAGGACAAGTTCATCCTTACCGCATCCCGGCAAGGTTGGTACCGGTAAGGTTCACCGCGCTTCTCTGCCGTAAACCCGCTGCACGATGCCATTCAACGGCCTCGACCCCATAACGGCACCCGGCTGTCCTCGCCGTCTATCAGTCTGGGCGGTTATGGCTGTCAATGGCACCGGCGACGAATTGAAATGTCCCTATGAATCAACAAACGAACGAAGCAGCTGGCATTCCTCGCGAATGGCACGGTAAAAAGAGAAACAAAAAAAACACACCAGATACCTCGAAGCGGATCGTGCGGTAGTGTGCCGTGAATTATTAACGACCCCGGTTTGACGACAAACCCCGTACGGCTCGGGGAGAAAAAAAAACGGGACTACACCAAGTGCCGTGCAGTTGACGGGCATTATTTCCCACTTGCTCCCGTCGATGATGCGCTTTGGTTGCATTTTCCATTCCGCTTTTCATTCCATTTCATTTCGTCCCTCGGGTGCCTGGAATGCTGCTAGTCCAGCCGTACCTGCCCGGTATATCTCCTTTTGCGCTCTCGACCCGATTGCATGCCACTAGCACTAGCACCGGGGTTCATTCAGCCAGAATGGATGGATTTGAAGGTACACAGCTACTCGGTGGTATCGGCGGTCCAGCTCTTTAGCCATTCGAATGCCAATGCCAATCGAATTTAACTCACCGCCATCGCCACCGCCGAAAAACGGGGCTGATTGGTGTTTTTGACGGCATGCGCTTGCATATTCATCATGGAAACGCTTTGAAATTGCATTCCTACGCCAGTTGTGGTGAAAGGTAGTGAATGGTAGAAAATCGGTTCATCGAAATGCATCGCTAAAGAGTGCGAGATCTGTTCGGTGCAGGTGATGCGATACATCTGCTCGGTGCGGTTTGGTTTGCTTCGTGTTTATGAAAAATATATGATCAATAATTTCCCGGAATCAAGTGAAATGGTGCGAGAGTACAGCCGCTTGGTTGAATAGTTAAGCATCTAACGGGGGATTCATATATTGCTGAGCTTCGATTCAGCTCATGGATTTGATGCCATAAAAGTACTGCTCAAGCCAATAAAAAAACGATGCCACATAGTAGCTTATAACCAAATTAGTTTATGTTATAAAGAACCCTTTTAACGCCGTTAGTTATAACATTTACGCATTCACGGAGTGATTAAAAATTTTCTTTATCAAAATAAGCCATTTTTCACTCACGTATAACACATAAGTTGATTTAAATATGCTCAACTGTTGATTGATAATCAGCTCCGACAACGATCCAAGACTATTTACATCGCTTTCCGCCACTCTACCAAACCAAAAGCGCTACTAAATGAGACAGCTTGCCTCGAGAAGGTTTCGCCTAATTGGAGCGGCCCCTTAGCGCCAATCTCATCCGCCCAGTCTGAAGCGAAAGCTACACAGTCTGCTGCTGCCCAGACACAATTCAGCGGAGGATTGCCTTGTCAACTGGGTCATTCATCCTTGTTTACCATCAACAAGAGACCGATTATACCGGACAGCCTATAATTCAATACGCCTTCTTCGAGCCTTCGAGGCCTCCCTAGCCTGGGTCCGGGCAGCAATTCTGCCATGCCGAACCGAGCCAAGTTATCGAACAAAGGTTACACGCACCAGACAATAAGCAAACCGGTGACGGCAGAAAGAAAAGCGACCACGCACGACACTAGCCGGTGGCCATAAATAAATCTTAACCCCCTTGCTGACTTCCAGCGCTTGCCGAAAAGTGAGCGAAAGCCTATGCCAAATGCTTTGCAAATAATGTCTCGCGGGATAAATGAGCTTTTTCGCTTTTTCCTCGGTTTTCCCGGGCTCTGGTTTGCTCCTGTACACCAATACACGTTGACAAATCCACTGCGTGCGTCCATGGAGAACGTCTCGCTTTAGGACCGGCGTGCAAAATCCTGAAAGAATGATGCGATCCGTTCGCATACATCCATCAAAATGTAAAGGATATTATTGACTGGAGCGTAATTTCTTTTAATCGAACCGGACATCCTTAATCCGGTATCATCAATTAGGACGGGCAACAGCAGCAGATATGGTCTAATCTTACCACGAATCGACGCATGACCAAAAAACATAACAACCCTGCCTAGAGATTCTCTCGTAAGGCTATGTTCTAAATCAAATTCCACGGAATAAAGCGATTGGATTATGGCTCAGAGTGGGTGGGTAGCAACGATAACAAGCAAAAAAGAACACGAAGTGCTAGGACAAACCAACATCCAAGTAAAGGAGATTTTTACTTGCGACGTTCCGTTTTTCTTTAACGGTTGAGTGGGAAAGAAAATTGAAAAATTCTTCACTTTCTAGTCTGTTCCACCACTCCTGGAGAGGTTTGAAGTACTCTGTAGCTCCTACCGGAAGCTTCGAAATAGATAAAATCCCATCAATGTCGCCGGAAACTAACATAGTACAACGGTTCGCTTCCGCCCCTGGCGCAGGATGCTACTACGCTCACTTCTGGATGGACGAACGTTTATACCTTACAGGCCTGCGTGTGCACGGAAGTCAAACAAACGCTCTAGATTCGATCATACGGCGACGTGTTTGGATGTGGATTTTTATATCCAAACTCCTGTCTATATCATGAGTGTGCCCGGATTTTTGGGCAACCAACTTTGTAGCACAACAGCCACTCCCGGATTCATTCGTAACATCCGTGCAGTAAGCAGCGCCAATGACCAACTTGACCAAACAATGGTTCGGCCGATGAATGCCGTTAGTGCTTCGAATGAAATGGCGGTTGAAGACATATGCGATGGCCACCTCAAGACCCGTGTGCACGTAGTGAACCAGCATATTGCTCGACTGGGGTTTTTCGGTACCCAGTGTCCCCCTAAATAACTCCCCGTGGACAAATCTGAACGACAGAACGGTGTATTTGCTTCTGAGTGATGCAAGGAACATCACGTATCCTTTTTTCTGAAAACTCCCCATTACTCTTCTTGCTCTCTATCGCGCTCTTTTTCTCTTTGCATTTCTCTTTGCCCTTCTCTCTATCTCTCGCGGATACCAATACGCCCAACACTTATAAAACGGAAAATGACCCCCAAAACAAGGCTTGTTTTGTCAAACTCCTAAACCAATTGATGTAATGGGTTTCCGGACGGCCTTCGCAACCAACTTTGACTATGCTGGTGCGCCCGAGGTACTACTGTGAAACCCAGCACTGCCGGTCCCAGGACGGATTGGAGTGCCTTTCCTGGACAAACAATGGAACAGAAAGACACACCTACATTTGCTGTAACAAAGCAGCCACCGTCTATTAGCTCTTGGTTTGATGCCGTCCACACCGGTCGTCGTCCATTTCATGTGGGTTCCGAGCGAAGCAAGCTAGGGACTCTGTTTGTTTTGTCCCCGTTTGCGTGGCGCTTCATCGACAGTAGGCAACCCTTGCTGTCACCGATACTGGAGCAACAAGGGACCTTGTACGACTGCCCTTAGGAGATTGGAGATTGTGTGTGTAAAAGGAGTAAACGGTGAGTGCTAACTTGTGTAATTTACGATACATTACTATTGTCTACGACGTTGCGATCGGTTCGGCTACGGTTTGATTGAGTGTGATGACTACGAGACATTATGAAGTCATGTGCTACGAACAATAGAATCTCTCTCGTTTCAATTTATTCTTAATTTTCTCGTTTCTCTTAATTTCGATGGAAAAGTTTGTTCTGTTTAAGTTTTTGAATAACAAAATTAATTTTCAAATAACATCTTCTAATGTGTTCAAAACATTTGCTCGACAATGCATAAATCACTTCTGACACTCAAATCGCTTTGCAGTTCAACTCCCTCTTGTAGTGATCATCGTTTCATGCCTTACCTTCCTGGAAGATTGATTCAATTGCATCACTCAAAACATTTCCCTGCCATACAACTTTGCCAAAGTAACTCTAACAACTGCACCGATTTGCTTGCCCGTTTTGCTAAGCATCCTTTTGAGAAAGGGTGGAAAGGGAAGGTATCCGTGGTAGCCAGCACCGTCAAAATATGACCCATGCACCGCAATCCACCTATACGAGGTGGCTTTGCGCACACATGAGGAGAGGTTTTTTCCCTCCCCCCTTTCTGACAATCCTCATGCAAGATGCAAACGCGCAATGCTCGTGAAGCATAAAAGCGGAAGATTATCGATAAAATGCTCTCCTGCTAGTGGTGCGCTACCGATGTTACGTGCCTTGCAGGCTGGGGCGTTCATGCGAAGAATGTATCGTTTTGTAGCGTTCCATTTTCATCGATACCCGGGAGCTAGAGATGCCACTTTGATCCTCACAACACACACACACACACACAAACGCCGGAGCGGCAGTTACCAAAGATGCAAAGATGCAACGATAGCGATTGCTTCAACGTAACGGCATGAAAGAGGTAGGTAAGGCAATGCGTAGTGTGGGCATCGATCGAACACGATTACGCTTCGCATACCAGAAGTCATCGACTTGTGCACAACGGTGGAACGATAAGAAGCCTTTATCTCCCTCTCTCTCTCTCTCTCTGCTTCTCTCTATTTTCCTCTTTCAGCCGAGAAATAGATACAAGCACCGGAAGCGAAACGATAAACGATGTTTGATGTAATCTTTCTATTTGTTGACATACGCACCAAAGGAATGGTAATGTAAGGCTGTTTCGACTTCTCTTTCAAAAGCGAGTCTGTGCTGCTGGCGGAAAGGCACCATTCCATCCCACTTAGTTTGGCATTAGGAATAAACGTAGCTTATAAACCCTTTATCTCTTCCACTTATCGTATTTTTCATCGCAGCAATCGATGGATCTGAATCACAAAGTTCTTTCAGTTTGCATCAAATGTTTTATAAGTTTGTAAATACGGTGACATATAACATAAGATATTGTTGTTGAAAATGTGTTGGTTCCACATAAAGACCTCAATTAATCGACCAACAAGATCAACTCAATGGAGGAAATTAAATGCTTGGTTCTTCTTCTTCTGCTACTTGGTGTAACGTCCTATGAGGACATATCGGCCTATGCAGTTTTTAGAGACTTCAGTACCACGCAGCCGAATTGACATTTCTTGCTATGGAGGAGCGGTCCATTCTAGATTTGAACTTACGACGGGATTGTTGCTAGTTTTTGTGAGTTGATGACTGTACTACTGAGCCAACCCAAGCTCGGTAACGATTTCCATATCTGTTCTATTTCACACGTTTCTACCATCTACTACCTAGCAGCAATGTTTTTATATTTACTCTCTGTATTGCATCAAAACTTTATGAAAATTGTATCCGTTTACTACCTTTTCTGCCTAAAAACAGCTTCTCAAATGAAACTGATAAAACCTCATAGTGACAGCTGGCACTACATATGTGTTGCTTTGTGGGTGAAAACGTCAAATAAAATTGAATCACAGAGTACGTCACATCCGCTCTTGAAATGAGACGTGAAGTCAGCAAAAACAGCAATCTAATAATTTCTGATTTTATTTTTATTTTACCGCTAACAATACGACGGTGACAGTAAGTTCATATGTTTTTTTTCCCTACAATTGTACAATGTCATCTTGCAAAATGACACTGTGTGGTTTTTTTCTTAATCCCTTTGGAACGTGTTCCAACGTGTTCTCACAACTGTCGCTGAGAGTGATTGACTTTAAAATCGTTTTATAGCGATATAATAAGCGCTTATTCACGTGACAACTACAGTAGAGGTTAGAGAAGCTTCCAAGAAAACATTATAAGAATAGAATTGCTTGCTAAAGGATGACACGCACCTCACATTCAATGAATTTATCCATTTCGATAATGCAGTATCATTGTCCTGATGCTCCAGCGAGCTCCAATAAACTGACAAAGTTGCTGTTGTCGTAACTCAATTGTGGAACGAACCTATATTTTCTTGTTGCCGTGTCCACTTTAACAGAATTGCTTAAAACACGGAGAACGAAGAAACGAAATGGATTCCAATAATTGCAAAATAGACTTTGAAGCTTCCCTGTGCTCGTTTTTCCTTCTGTTCTGTGGAGTTCTTCATTCCTCCTATTGGCATTCGGACTAACTATTTCCACAACAAAAGCTGAATTCGCAAGTGGATCACGGGCAAGAACGCTGATTAGGAAATCCAGATTGATGATACCGGGTTTAGCTGCATGCCCGCCGTGTCCGAGTGATTCAATCGCCATTTTACTTATTAAAGCTAACGCGTAGCTGTCCCGTAACCGTTCGAATCGGATAATCATTGCAGGATTTCCCGGGAAAGGATGGTGGAAAAGTTTAAACGTCTGCACAATGCCCACAGCGGGACAAAGCGAAAAGCAACAGCGCTAACGAACGAAACGAAAGGGGAGCAGAGTGGGGTGTGGGAGGGGGGGAGCAAAACAGAATATCTCTCACCTTTTGTCGCAGCTCCTTCAATATATCACCGGTAAGACCCTGCTGGCAGGCGTACATTAGCGAGGTACATCCCTCGGCCAGCCGCTGGCTGTCGGCCGGTTTTGCCGTCCGTTTCGTTGGATCCTTCTCCTTCGGAAGCGCACGTGTATCGGTGGTCGGGGGCTTTTCGCCGCCGGATTTGGGCCGCTGGTACGAGACGCTCGTGATCGGCGGAAGCGCAAACGTTACGGCCGCCTTGGGCGACGGTTCGGGCGAGCCGGGCGACGGCGACGGCGGCTCGACCGTCACCACCAGCACGTCGTCCCGCGCCTGCTCCTTAAACTTGACCGTGTGCTTGGCGGTGGACTTTTTCTTCCCCTTCACTGGCGAACCGGCCCGGCGGGTTCGGGGTTCACTTCGCGGCTCCATTTATCGCCCCTGCTACCGCAGGCGGGCAGGCACTTTTCATTTTCTGCCTCACGGTTGCTGCCTAACGCACGCTGGGAACGGGACACGCACTGCAGTACACCGGTTCGACGCACACCGGTGCCGTCCCTATCCATTTAGGATGCTCATGCGGAATGGGAATTGGGTGGGAAAGGAGATGGCAGCGTGGGAAGAAATAATTACCTAATTGCACTGTAAACGGCAACAATCGGACACTTCTTTTGTGGGACGTTTGATGTACATCCCTGGCAAAGGCACTATTACGATTGCTGCTTTATCAGTCGTTTGGAGTTTCTGGTTCTGTACACTTATTGTAAACTAAAATGCTTAACTACAGAAGCTTCTGGCCTGCTTCAGAATAACTTACAACAATTTCACAAGAATGTTATTCTTGCATGTAAACACTGTTACTCTTTCATCGCAATAGATAAAATTCCTTTTAAACACCGCAAAAAGGAACTGCAAATTCTAAGCTTTCCACACATTATACATCGCTAGAACGTATCACATCAATTTGAAACCTTGGATTGAGAAATGCAACGGCTCTGAAGGCAAAACAGTTTGTAAAAATATACAGTATGAGCACCAGTAAAAGCTTGGTAAACTTGTTACAAGAAGAGTTTACATAAGGGATATGATTTGAGAAAAAATAAAGCCTTTAATTACGATGACGTAGCTACAGTAAAAGTACTTGCAATAAATCGTCTTGTTGATATCCCCATGTAAACAGTAGTAAGCTTTCTATTTCCATTAAAATTTCAATTTATCTTCAATAGTATGCAACCAACTTTCAACACTTTAATGCACTACTGACCTTCTAGTTGTATCCGCGCGTAAGCCCCACTAGCTGCACAGATAATCCTACACCAGAGAACATCAATCAACTACGAAAATGTGTGAACAGCATCCTAAACCCACCGCCGGGCGAGCACTGCAAGCACCATTTCTTCGGCAAATTGTAATTAATACCGTCCGTTTTCCCATTCCGGCGGGTTTCGTGTGCTTTTACGACCGCGCTTACCACCACCTCCGCCTTCCATATCGCTTCCGCGCAGCCACACCAGCCAAGGCGAGACTTAAGAGAGCACGTTCTATCGCTAGCCCGGCAGTAGCGTAAGAAACGCTTCGCAAGTTCTCGCAGTCGATTAACTACGAGTTTAATTTATCATCATTATCGATGGCGATCAGATATTATTTGGCGCTCTTTCACCCCCCCCCCCCCTCACCCACCATTCAAACCACGCCTGTCCAGCTCAAGGACCGCTAGTATGCACTGCCACCGGGTTTACAACTTGCCGTACTTTGCTTCACCGTGGACTGGGTCTGTAGCGCGAACGTCAGCGCCATTTGGATTTGTGCTGATGACAGCAGACACTCCCCCCCCCCCCCCCCCCCCAAATTACTCCTTTCCTTCGCCCCATTAGAGGTCTCGTTGTTTCGACCGTGGTTGAAATATGTTACACTTTTGGCGAGCAGAAAAGGGGGAAGGGATGTTCTACATTCTGCCTTGAGGCCGTGATGTAACGCGCTCTAGCCCGCAGTTAGTCCACGAGTGGACGTACTGGTTGTCGGCTGTCAGGTGGTGCACGTGTGCTACATAAATATTGATTCCGAAACCATCATCAAGGCACTGATTAAGAAAAGGGAGTCAAGGCTATCCGTCCGGCGAGTGTTCCGTTCGATGCATCCGATTAGAGCCGGCCACCCAGCAGGCGCACGAGCGCCTGTGCCCATCAAGATGCGGAGCGACAAAAGCTAAACCTGTGTACCGGCAATTAACCTATATTCAGGGTAGGTGTATTCAACAGCCCCGGTGCCCCCGGTTGGCCGAGCACGCCGAGCACCGACGTAGCCTTGTTTGCTCTCCAAAAACATAGCCCCCCTCCCGGAGGTGTAGGCTTCATTATGCAAACCGTTCAAGGGTGCCCAAATAGCAGGTCGACCGCAGGCGCTGGTACCAGAAACCCTCCGACACCGGCGGACTTCCCGCAGGAAGTGATAATTCACTGGAGACTACACTAATGCTGCGCCGTTGCCGATCGGGAACTGTGCCACTACAGTGCACAGCAATTTTACAGCCCTCGTTTTGTTGTTTCCTCTCCAATATTCGTTTCGGACTTCGATCGAAGTAATGCGGGATAAGTGGGGCGTATTTCGGTAAGCCTACCATAGGGCGCATTGAGCAAGTTGCATCAGGCGAACATTGTACCGCCAACGCCCGTGCACTCTCTGCTCTGCTTGTTTGAAGATGGTCAAAGATCACAAAACTAACTTCACTCCAGCAACCCAACCAACGAGGCCACTCATATTTCCGTATCACCGCCAGTAATCGACCAGATACATTAATTAATCGATGGATGGATTATGTTTGAGCCGGATGGTTATGCTCGCCGGTTCTTACTTTCCCAAACCCACAGTCTGCGGTATTCGATAGCTGGAAGCTCATGCTTCTCGTTCGGTTCAGTCGTAGTGGGTTTTCGGGAAGGATGGCCGGATTCGATTTCTGCTGTACTGGCTGAAACGACTCAGGGAGAGCAAACTGCCGGAAGTCGATCGAGTTGAGTCCTCTGGATGGTCCATGTCCGTGCACGTTTTAGTGGCTTACAAGTGACACTGTACGCTGCACGGTACGTTCGCCGAGCTGGAAAGCAAATTATGAATCGATACAAACGATATCTTACGTTGGCAACGCAAATGCAACTGATCCAACAGCTATCGATCACAATTAGCAAACAATTATATCGGATGTTTATTATTATTGTCCGTCGATGGTTGGTTTCACTACTTGTGGCTCTCTGCAAGGAGAGTAGCTTTGTGAAAGGAGTGATAGTATTACGATTTTAAGGCATTGCTTTCAACTTGTGAACCGACTCATTCCATCAAGTTATTTAACAGACAATGACAAACATTCTTTTAAATTACAAATACTTTATTCCCGTTCTACTCCTCTCAGGGCACAGGAAGTAATTCTCATTTAATCCGTTTTACTACATCAATAGCTTTTAATAACTAGCTTCATATATTTGCTCGCTTCCTGCTACAAGCGTTGGACCTAATACCGATCCCTTCGATTACACCGCGAGGAACATCAGTGAGTACACCAGTACGGAAGCGTCCCTTATGAATGGGCAGTAAAGCATCGATGGAAGAAAAAACTAAGTTATTAAATTCCAGCAGATGTATTAATCCATCGGTTATTTTTTTTCCCAACGCATACCGAAAGCGCACACCAAGAACAGAGTCTTTACAACAAAAAAAAAACCAGCATCGGGTTCCGCGATGAGCCACTACTATCCGGAACAGATTAAGCGAAATGCGATCCGCACCAAACTGCTCCGGCCACTCGACTCGCAGCCGGAGACGCACAAGGGCCAATCAAGTACGAAGCGCGTGGAATAAGCAAACTCCCGGGAAAAAAAACCGCCCGAGAGCTGGCGAAAGCTTGCATCATCTCCGTTCTAATTTTCTCGCTCCGAAGATGAAAGCTAAATGTTTCGACATCCTTGCGTAAAATGTTTTCCACATGCCCTCCCCTTGTCCGACCAAGCACGGCATGTTCATGAGTGAACGGTGAATTGTAGACATGCTGTAAATCTTTAATAAATTCCCATTATGTTTTTAGTTTTTTTTTGTATGTGTGCTCCCATTCTTGTGTCAAATACGCTGAAAGAGGATCGGGTTTTCGAGCGAGAAAATGAAGCTAGTGAAAGGTGCGCTAAGCTTTCGAGCGTGAGAAGAAAGGGAAAAAACTGCTGGCAAGTTTTTAAGCGTAAGAAAGTACCGATCCATTCCGATGCTACTACCTTTGCCGTTCACTACATTCCGCAGCAACGGCAGCGCCAGCAGAAGATGAAGCTACAAAAAAGCACCCACAAGCGAGAGTTTCTACTAAGTGAGCTACAAGAATGAAGCATCTGCTAGAGCGCTTGCATTATTTTGTGCAGGAAAATTCTCCATTAAACTTGCGTCTGCGTTCGTTTTTTTTTTCTATTTTCTGCTTTTTCCTCAAGAGTATTTATTTACACAACTCGTGGAATAACTCAGTGAGCAGCAGCTTCTTCTTTGTCGTTTCCGTCGGGAGCATCGCACCAGCTACCAACAATCAAGCTGCGGAATGTAAAACGTAGCGGCTTCCCACAGAGGTAATGCTTTAAATTTGAACCATGCACCAACAGCAGATTATCATGGCTTCTGGGTGCAGAACGAGAGCTTTGCTCGCTCGCCACCGTCCTCGCACAGCTGCGGTGACATTCGGTGGCCCCGATAAAATACGAACCAAACGGTGCGCTCTATTTTCAAGCACCATGCGCGCTCCAGTGCTCCATTCTTCTGCAATAACCTTTTCGAGAATTCAAACACGTGTCACTGCCGTCAGATTAGCCTTTGATCTTTCTGGTGCGGGTATCGTTTTTCGATAGTGTCGTGCTTGTTCTGCGAAACCATGTCGGAAACCTATTTCGAGACGTGTAGTGTTACTTTCGTTCGGTGGAAAAATAGCGTAAACACCCTTCAAACCGGCACTGGAATAAAGCCTGTCACCTGTGCAAATGACGTACAGGCACGCTGACTGTGACTACGATGTCTTCGAGGCGCACATATCTCAAGCAACGTGCCATTTATATGAACTGGTTTTATTTTCATTTTGATAACATCTAATCCTGTGGAAAATAATACCACCTATCACAATAATAGTCTTATTACGCTGCGCGTATTTCTTGCGAGACCTCGTTAACCTGATTTCCCTTTCACAATGTTATCTGCTCATCCGAGGCGAAGAAAGCTACACACATACTGTATCGAAACGCAAGCCTCATTGCTGCACATTCTATTAATTATTCACCTTCATCACATCATAGCTTTTATGGCATTGGGAGACGGTAGTCAATCTTCTCCACCGCAGCAACCGCGCAGCACCATAAATCACGGAAAAACAGACACACACCGAATATGGTTTCGGCCAGAATTGTCCATCAGCAAGATTTGTATCTCCGTCCGATGCAAACAACATTGACCAACTCCGACATGACAAATCCTATTTTGCCGCTTTTTTCTCCACTCCCTCGGCCTCCCCCCGTCCTGTATTGTACATATGGTGCTATTTTCCATTCACCAATTCACCAACCGGCCAAAAGGCGGCAGGAGAGCAAAATGAATAATTTATTTCACTCGAAGCTATACGCCCGGCGAGCTTGGCGATGGAAAACAAGATGATGAATATTTCTCTCCTTCCTTCCCTTCCCTCTCCTTCATTTTTCCATTCTCTCCTCCCCTTGCAACAATTTTCGCAGTCTTCAGTGTTTTGGTACTTTTTTTCAGTGTGCTGTATGGGATTTTTTCTTTCTGCCCTGTTCCAAAAATCTATTTCTTATTTCACGAATCCACGTTATCTGGTACATCTGCTTTCTTGTCCGCACTGTTTTGCGCTGCTGATTTCGTTTATCCTCCCGCTTTTTTCGCTTTATCCAGCTGCGTATGTATGTTGATTTAACAATATGTGTGTGTGGGTGTGTGGTTTTGTGTGTTTCTCTCATCGTCGGTAGGGAACGCTCGCTCTCGAAAATCATCAAAGTCAGTCCCGGGGTATAAGGGAGCTTAAATTGATGTTGCGAATAACACACCAGCCGAGGGAACACGCTCGGCCAAAAGTTTTGTCATTTTCATTGGAAAGTTTGGTCCATTTCGTGGAAACGGCAACGAAAGGGAAGGAGGAAGATGTGTTTTTGTTTAGATATTTTTCAACCACCGAAGCTTGCCCATGTACCCTCCTTCATGTACTGTTTGATTCTGCTTGTTGCCAGTGTTTGATCTCGCGAGAGTAAGCATATTTACAATGCTGTTCATGACATAAAATGCCATCTTTTTACGAAGCTTTCGCTATGTTTTTACAAACCATTACAGTATGATTGCTGTACCACAACAGAAATCAAAGTAAATAAATCCTAGCACATTGTGCATCAAACCTCGTGTCAAACGAAAATATATTCAATAAATCTGGTTGCATATTGTTTGGAATAAAGAAAATCTCCCAATCGATTCATAACTTGGAACAAAACTAATCCGCCACGCTTTCTGCATGCACTACCGGGCGTCTCCATCCACCGGAAAGTTGGTATCGTTTCGTATAAATCTTTGCTTTGATTAAACATGGGAACGAACGCTATCCCTGCCGATGGGTGTATAAGATTTACAACGCAAGCTTTCTTACTCGACCACACATACTTGTATGTGTGTGTGTGTGTGTATGTATGTAAAAGTTTTCCCCGATGTGCGCTTGTGGAAAGCAATTTGCGCTCGAGGCGGAAAATATCAATGCGATTTAGGAACATGCAAAGTGGGTCGAAGTCAACCAACTATTGAGACTTGGTACGGCAGGCTATCAGTGTGCCTTCTCCATTCCGATTAGCAGCACCATCCCTGCCCACCGGGGACGATTGTCTGCGTACCGACCTCGACGCACCGCTTGCCTGTTGGTTGCGGCAGTGCGCGGTGCGTTGATTATACTCTTGGGATGAATTATACATGCTTACAGCAGGTTGAATAATTATGAACGAGATATTTATAGTTACATTGTGCCCATTTGTCCATAACCATACGGTGTGTGCTTATTAGCATGGAAATTTATCAAATAATAACTTATCCAAGGTAATTTGTAATAAGAGTAATTGTAAAAAAAAGAGAAACGACCAGCTTCAATTGGTGAAATATTGCATTGCAAAATTTAAAAATATATTGCAACAACGCACACATTTATTACACACCAACGACGGCGACAAAACTTTGCCAAACCTTGCTAACTTTGAGCAATATTTCCTTGTCACCTTGCAAGCGCGGGCGCGCATTTAGTTTCGTTCGAAAACTACAAACTATCGCAATACCTTCCCAGCAGATCGTCACTGGCTCTAAAAACTATCGCAATACCTTCCCAGCAGATCGTCACCGGCTCCGCAAGGGGCACCGTTTCGTTATGCTTTGGAACATATTTCCCACCCAATACATAACGTGAAATATATCGCCCGTTACAGTGTGAACACTGCAAGTCCTTTTATAACGAGCCAAACAAAACAACAGCAAAAAAAAGGATCAGAAGAAGCAAGAAACAACGCACACCCTCACCGGTAACGGGCCATTCGGGCTACATCTTTCTCCGTATCCGGTGGCACGGTGCTTCAAAGCAAAACCATTTTTCGGTGCCCCTGTTTGATTGTCTGTTTGGCAAGGGCATGGTTGATTTTGCTTTCCCGACAAACATACCCACGCACACACACGCACACAAACACACACAGCTCGCACGGGAATTTCGAGCCTTTACCTTGACTGTGGCCCTTTGCCGAGCCAATAACTGGCAATCGGCTGACTGTCAATTCGATATATATTCTGGAATTTTGTGAATCACGACACACGGGCCTCGTACGCCCTACAACCTGCAAACGAATTCCACCTTGAGCTGCTTTACCAGCCAAGGTGTGCTTGTGGGGGAGTGGGTGCAGTTCAGGACCACATCAGCAAACGTGGTTCCGTGTGCCGTAAGCAGCGTTTTGTTTGAACTTCGCCATTGAGGGGGGCCTTGCTGACTTTACGTTCGCTTTTTTGTTGTGCCCTTTCGCATGCAAAAAACCCGCGGCATAAAAAATACGGTAGGCCTGCAATGGCAAGAAAATAGCATCACAGCAACACGCTCACAAACACAGTCACAAATAAACCGGGCGAAAGAATTCCGCCAGCCGAAACGGTACCGCTCGTACCGTATGAAAGTCCGAAACAAGCGTGATGATTGTGTTTGAATCAATTTTGCCAAGGAAATTGGCGAGCAACAACCGCATCCATGCTGCCGTGGCAGGTGACGGAATCGCGCGGAATACGGGTGTAAATAAAATACATCCACAGGCACGGGAAAAGCTTGCCGTATCTTCGAACGGAAAACGGTAACAGTTTGTAAAGCAACATCATGTGCCATATCGTTACATAAAAAGGCTCCGTAGTGTGAGGATAATGCCGATACAAGCAAAAAACAAAGAACGAAGCAGGAGGCAACAATACCTTCAATTCGCAAATTGCAAATTGAGAAAATTCTCCTGCACTTCATCATTCCACGGTAGGGGGCGGGGAAAAAGTAAATCGCGGCCTAATATTAAATTGCGCACACTGCGGCGCACAGCGCAAACTGCCCCAGATACATTTTTGGCGTTTCGGGCTGCCGTTGGTGCTATACACGGGGCTGGTGCTTTTGCTTACCGAGGTGATAAACGAAATAGGCGGTATCAGTGCTAGTGGTAGACCTCACCGACTCAAAAAAGAGTAACAGAAGGAGAAAAGAATGCAGAAGAAGGAGAGAGTGAAAGAATAACTTGCCTGACTTGCTCACCTGTAGGGAGTATAGCGTACACAAAACGAGTTCAAAGAAAAGGGAAAATAAAGCCTACGGTCACAGAGGATCCGGCGAGGGATCCGCAGGCACTAACTGGATAACACCATTTTTTTTTTTGTTTTATGGTTACAAACAAATATCAAGCAAAACTATGCCACCAGCCCGAAGGAATCGAGCGCTGGACAGCGCGTAATTGGGTCAACTACAGTTCCCGGCATGGCCGTGCTAAGGTTCGATCGGAAAACTCCCCTTTTGCTGGACGATTCAATCGATTAAGCGGTTTCGCTACGGGAATCACTAGCACAGGCGAACTACTCACTACGACTACACTGTACCTTTTTATCAACACGCTTCCAATGCTATTTACATTATCAAACAGTTTGGAACGCTTCACTTGTTTGCAAACGTTACTGTTGCAATTTGTTACAAACACTACAACACTTGATTTCCCTAAATGACTTCACAAAAGCTTTACAAAAACATTCCTTTTGTTTCTGAAAAATCAAATCCCTTCCCACTAGGATGCACCAACAATCCCTCTAAACAACAGATTAAAGTTGCAGCAAAATTGCCTTCATCGAACACATTGCCTGTATCACAATACACCGAGGCACACATACACGCAGGATGTAGAAAAAAAAACAAGATCACTCACACACACACACAGCACAGCACGCGCGCGCGGCCACTATTGGAAGCACACTGTACGAGCGAGCGGGCATAAAACACGGCCACACCAGGCAGCACACCGCGAGGTCCGAAAGTGAAACCCACCCGTCGTCTAGTGGAGTAAACTTTTGACTGACACAATTCGCCGCCAAAGTTCAGACAGCGACCGATGCCGACCCAAGCGCACCACCGATGCCGACCCAGCGAGGAGACCTCCGCGAGGCCGGAACAGCCGAAGTACCGACCGCGGCCACCCTGCCCCCCGCAACAACAACAACAACAAAAAAGCCGGAAGCTTCGGTTGTTGTAGTTTGTGCGCCCGCAGCGTGCTGGTGTTGGTGGTACAGGGTACCCATCCCCTGTTTCTACTACAAGTGGCGCCGTCCCACTGAACTTAACCCGTGTGCAAACGGTGCCCTTATTCGCTCACGGCCCTAGACTGTATCGTTTAATCAACCTGCGAGGGGTGGGTGGCACAAGCGAGACAGCTTGCTCGCAGCGCGCGGAAAGCAACAAACGGAGAAAAATCGAACCCATCGATGGGGTAGCCCCAACCGGTGCCCAACCAACCAGCACTAGTCATCGATGAAAGCGGAAAACTTGCCCCGGAAGCCTGTGCCATTGAGAGGTGTGTGTGAGGGGGTGTTTTTTTTTTGTTGTTTTTTTATGTACGGAACCGTTCAAGGAAAATGGTTGCTGCTCCAACTGAGACCGTGAGCCCCATGCCCCATGCAAGAGCCCTCAGCATGCCGACACTTCAGCACACACAGGTGTGACAGGATTGACAAGTGCGTGTAAGAGTGTGTTTTGATTTACCCACACCCACTCAAACGCATGATTGAAAAAGTCCTCCAAAGCTTTGGCCCACAGTTACTGCGTGACAGGTGCCTGGGAGTGGTGCGCGGAAGACCTTAACTGGCAGCGGCAATGAATGCAAGACTTTTCGCAAAGGAAATTTTGTGGTCGAGGGAGGGAGGAAGGGGGGGAAAATATTTGCATAATCTCATTCGCAACACCTGGCGCCGCACTAGTCCCACTGGAATCTGGTTACACACACTGCGGCACTGTGCTACACAGCGTCCAGTAAGTCAGCATTGTTTTAATGAAAGCACCCCGCGCACTGCACCTTTGCTTCCCACGCGAAACCTCCACACCTTTTCCACTACGGCACCCACCCTGCCCGAAAAGGGGTGATGTTCACTTCGTCCGTTTTGTATGCAAAGTAAAGCGCCGAGTTTGCCGTTTTGCTACAAAACGACGTGTAAATATGTTTACGAAAATTACTTGAACGTAGTGTAAATTGCATTTTAATGCTGGCTTGCGTTGGGATGCTTTTCTGGGACAGCTGGCTTCACCTTGCTCCTTCCCCTTTGCTTTACCACCTGCTTAGAAACTCGCGTGAAGTTCTCGCCAACTTTCACTCCCACCCGATTGCCCGATTCGGTCGTTCGGGAGAAGGCGCGTGAAAACGCGGTCACCTGCGCGTCCGTTTTGTTGGTCAGCCTGGTCCAAACACTGGGTAGCCAGGCAACACACCAAGCGCTTCCCCCGTCCATTTCGGACCTTCGGTGCTCTCCGGGAGTGTGTGCGCGCGTGTGTGGCCCGTTAGTGAGTGGCCAGAAAAAGGGTACTACACTCACCACACACACACACACACGCAGCCACCACTATCGAGCGGGCCTGACCATGAAAAATCCGCCCGACATTCGGTCCAGGCAGGCCTGCGGCGGACGGCCACCAGCTCCAGCTCCAAGCGGGCGATGAACGCTTAATGGAGCTTTCCATCCGTTGAAGGTGATGGAAGGTAGAATACATTATTTCTGCCTGTTGTGGCCCGTTGCAGTGAACCCGGGCGCAACGGGCCCGAGATAAATATAGCAACATGGGACGGTGACGGGATCGCTGCGTTAACTTTAGCTTCTTGGTCGTTCAGCTTTAGCTGCTGCGATGATGTGAAGCGTTATAAAGATTACGGGACGGCGCTCGGTGAATGATGGTTTTATTGTGTTTGATTCTATGAATCCTCAGCTAGGCTCTGTAGTCTTATTGATCGACTCATACGTCAACAATCATTCTTCAATGAAGGCACAAATACCACTCAACAAGCTTACTGTATTTCAAAAGAAACACACAAACTTACAAGCTTTTCAGAACCTTGCATCAGGAGCCTATTTTGCTTCTGTACATTTTCTGCTTAGCTTCTTCTTGTGGCTCAACAACCGTTGTCGGTCAAGGCCTGCCTGTACCTGTGGGCTTGGCTTTCGGTAACTTTCTGCGTAACTAACCAAAATTAAAACAACCAAGCAATTACAATCAGAACTCTTTCTCATCAATCAACGTTTCAAGTGGACAAAAATGTTTTGCCAACATATTATTACTGAATAATGGACTTCATTATCTTCCGCTTTCTACGAAACTTCCATATCGTGATAATGACATGTTCGGTCGAAATCGTTCACTTCTTTGAAGCGAGTGCATCGATCGAAATTGTCAAACAGCAATCACTATCCATTGTTACTTTTAATTGCTTTTCCAATCATTTCATATAATCGTGCGCACCACTGACAGTTATCGCGCTATCGTTGTGTGCGGTCATGCGTATGACACAATTGCCTTGCTATCAGACATGATTCGGTCGAGCAACAAGAGCAAATTTAAAAATTTAATTTAATTAAGGAAGTAACATTTAAAAAATCTGCAGCTTGCATTCCCGTCAATCTTTCCTAAAAGCTTCCAAAGCCATACAGTATTATTCAAATGGAGTGCATATCATGCACAGAATCACTACTATAAGAAGGTTTAGAATACTGGGTTTTGTGCCCTTTTTTCAACGCTCTCTGCGGATTTGGAATGCACGCTATCTGCATGCCACATTTGATAAACATTACTGCGGAATTGAGGTGAGACTGCACTGCACTGAACCAGCGGCATGCCGAGTGCCACGGGGACACTCTATTTGCATCCTACGGACCAATGAAAAATGTGATAAACCTGGACATTAATCTCTCACTCAAGCTCTCAAACGGTTGGGCTGAAGACCGGGACAAGCTGGGTTGCCTTTTACCATAACAACACGTTCACCGCTAGCCAATCGGTCCTATAGGTTCAGAGGTGTGTGTTGCTCCAATACCGTACTCGACCGCCCTGCCTGCAGCTTTGGGTAGCAATTTGCCTTTTCGAATTATTTGGCTGCAGGAGGACCAATGTACTCCAATGTTTAACGAACGATAAAACAAATATCCGAGCGCAGAGATTCAACAGTGCGTCCAGCTCTGCGATGTAAACTACAGCGCAGGCATGCTGAGCTGTTTTGAGCTCCGCAACGGGGTTTTGCAATTGCCAGGGGTTACGGCTCACAGCGCACGGAAATCGGCATGAGGTTTCCTTCGGCTCTTCCGTGCCAGATTCAGGTTGAGGTCGAGCGGATGTTACTGTCCGGTAGGTTGGGCTTTCGGGCTACAGCAACACAGGGAAGGCAGACAGCAGCAAACCAAACCATTGGTGGTTAATGTTTCCGATCCAACCACCGGTTTGTGCTAACTGCCAGTAAGCGTTGGCTCTTGGGCTGTGTAAGTGTGTAGCTTTGAGTGTCAGGAGAGCTAGTCAATTTACTTTACGGAAGGAGTCTAGTAAGAGTTTGAAAAATTGTCTATTTTGAGTCGAAATCTCTTCCAATAGGCCTTTAGGACGCTTGTTTAAACACTGACTAATGTAAGTACTTCTAAATCTGAAATAGGAACTCAGTAAACAATTGAATTTGCTGTGCCTAATACTTGCTCGACAAAGTAAAAATAGTTCTCTTGGTTGTTTATTTTCGAACTTCTATCTGTTCATGCCGTCCTTGCGTTCGATTGGAAAAGCGCAAACAGCCGAGTGCGAAGCAAATGGGAGAGGTGGAATAAATTTCGGACGCTTCAATTTCGGAGGTAATTTCTCTCCCATTATTTGTGGATAGGACGGAAGGACACGCGCTCTGTTCCTACGTAGAGTAATACCACCCGGGGCCTAGGTTCAACAGTACCACGCTCGGTTGGGCTGGTGAGTTTCTCCGATACAGCTCGAAACGTGCTAATGATGGCCTTGTAAATCGTTTACGCCACGGTAAAATGATAGGCAACCAAAACGTGCCAAGGTTGCAAGTGGGTACATCGTTCGAAGGTGGATGAATGGCGGAAGTTAGCCCGGGTTAGTTATGCCAACGAGGTCGATGGGGAAAATTGAATACGATGTCAGCAAAAACGTCTAATTCCGATAAACGCCTAACCAGTTTGAGGGTGAAATGGTGGGTAAATGGAATGTTAAACAGAGTTTTTTTAGACCATCCGATTGCGAAATTCCAGCATAATAAACTAATTTCTCGTTTTGTGGAGCTGCGTTTACGGTAGACAATGAAGCATGGAATCTAAGACGCTGTTAGCAATCGGCCAATTAAAAGTTGTTTCAAAGATTTTCTCATCAATATCATTTCATATTTTAATTTTAATATTTAATTTTTAACACATTCTCCTCTTACTAAAATGCACACATAATACCGATGTATATGTACTCTATAATCAAAATACATAAACTAAAAGATATCGTATAAATGCAAATTTCTACCCACAGGATTGTGAGCGCTTCTGCAAACGCACGATTTTCTCCCGCAGCACACACTGGCGGTACGCTGTAAGTAACCGGGCAATGAAATGATTAATCGCCATAATTTTTCATTTCAGCAAAATATTCGCCTTCCGCCCTATAGCAAACCGATGCACGCTCCCTGCCACCGTTTGGTGCTGCTCCCTTCGACGGCCCGTGTCAAACGATATGATGAATGGCATTCCGCTGCAGAGAAGCACTGCCATCTCCCCCAGGACCACCATTGCCAGTTTTGGCCGTGGAATCGGGTTTAATAAATGGTACCTAATGCCCGCCAGACGCCGGTATGCCTCAGCATCGTCAGCAACTCAACTGGCCGGTTCTTGGGCGACGAAATCTCTGACAGGCACTTGTTTGATTTTTAACCCAAAAATTATATCGATCCCTTCCGTACTCCCGGACGGCCGCCAGGGTGACTGTTGGCGATGGTTGAGAGAGAGAAAAAAACAATCTCAATGCAAATCCTTGCAAAAATGTCAAGGACAGCCAGTCTCATTCATCACCCGGTGGTTGAACATGCAGATAGACTCGGAAGGCATTACAATATTTTACTCTCCGTTTAACTGTGGCACTGCAAACATATTTTCTTTCGCATCTAACCACAACTCATTTTCAGTAGCTTCAATTTGCGTAAGCTTCTCTCCTACTACGTGAAGGCGTGAGCATCGCTCCACCGTATACAGGTATGATGTATTTTTATTGACCCATTCAAGGACTACGCTTCATTAGATAGCATCACGCTCAACGCCCTCGTGATTCATTTCAAACACCCCTTACAAAGGTCGAACGCCTTCTCACGCTCGCCATCTAAATCTCCTTCAGCAACATTCCATTTCGGTAGCATTGACCCAATTCCGCCTCGTCTTGGACGCGGGAGGAAACTCACGGCCTCGGGTGTGGTACGACCCCGGTCGTTCTGCTTTACTGGCTGCCGGGAAACACATAATTGACCGTATTCCCTTCCGTCCGGTGTGCTCCCGGCCACAGAACTGCCCACGGGAGCAAAAACCCCGGCCCAGAGCAAAAAGGTAATTTGAATGTTTCCGTTCATCATTTTATTTCCTTCCCGCCCCTGGACACAAACACCCACCTCCGTGGGTGGTTTGGTGTGTGATTTGCTGCTTCCTGCCTCTCTGCCTGGAAATGCGAGAAAATTCCGTTCCTCTCACAGTAAACGCTGCCACCGTGTGCATGCACGCCTTTTGCCGACGATTATCATCTTTATAATGTTGGGTCCAGCTAAAAGAATAACCTAGACACTGGTGGGGTTGGGTGAGTGCTTTGAATCAGGGCAGGTGGGCGAAGGTCAATTATGCTGTCACATGCGAGTCCTAGATCAAGCAACCGGGCGGGTCATGGGAGGAAGTTCTCCGGCTTGCCTCTGTTTGGGGCGAGAAAAGATGGATGGCGTTACAACCACCGGAGCAGCAATTTCCCACCAGCAACACGGAAGGTCAACACGGGACTGTTCTACGGTGGGTGAGCATTCGGTCCAGCACGAAACAACCCCCTAGCAATCATCTTAGCCTTCCAAGACGGTCGTGACAGTGTACCATTCTCGTTGGGAGCTGTGAGAGCTTCTTCTGTAAGCCTAGCTGGATTTTAATGTACTTAACATTTCCCAGTATAAGCGCGTCATGTACGTCAACAACGAGACAAAAAATAGCAGATTAAGTGTCAAAGCCAAGCGAACGAGCCGAACGTCACGTCGTACGGTGATCTCACGCTCGATGCATCAACGCCCGCTCACTCGGAGTGCGTCTTAAATGCTACGCAAAATTGCATCCTCGCGTAAGCGTCCGCAAATATCGGGCTTTCCGCGAGTCGACGTGAGTTCGTGCTCGTTTGCCAGGCACGGCAGCATTCCTGGAGCGGTCAACACAGCGCCAGCCAAGTGCAAGGATGAAAGTGCTCAATCCAGCATCAATCGAATGTACGTGGTGTGTACCGGTGCTTCCCAACCCGTTTCACCTTTTTCGATACACGGGCTTCAGAGTGACGGCTTCAGAGCAAGCTTTAAACGGATTCGATTGATTGAAAAATGACCGGAAGAACCGCGTGAGAGTTAACTTTGCCAATGCTCTTGCGAGCGGCTGTAGTTTACTGACATCGATGAGCTACCAATCAGAGGAAGAAAAAAAGTGTCACACATCCCTAATGGTCACGTGAGACGTGTCCTACTGACATGCTGGTACGT
The DNA here is from genome assembly GCF_017562075.2 of Anopheles merus. Classification (NCBI taxonomy): domain Eukaryota; kingdom Metazoa; phylum Arthropoda; class Insecta; order Diptera; family Culicidae; genus Anopheles; species Anopheles merus. The sequence goes on along the minus strand of NC_054082.1, from coordinate 7,712,248 downwards.
GGAACATTTCCAGGACTATTTTTTGGTGTACTCTCTGCCATTTCAAGCATTCAAGGTTAACCGTGCACAATCGAATCGGTAAGTTGCGGTCGGGGGCAGTATGCTATCGTTCATTCATTCCGATTTCCCGATCGGCCTCTCCCGACCGCACACATCCTGCCTCCCGTAATCCACGATCTATTATTACTATCCGCTATCTCAACGCACCCACATGCTGCCGGCGCGGCCATTTTATCACGGAGCACTTCCGCTCACAGCCATAAATCAAACAGGTTGCTTCTACGCACACACACACACTCTACCGCACGCACTCTTCACTTAATCCCCGACACTGGACACTGTCAAACTGGACCAAGGTTCCACGGCCGGAAATGCTGGAAATCCAGCCCCATCCGCGTCCCATTTCATAAAGCGCTTTTTGGGTGGGGCGGCTCGTGGCAAATCCCCCGACTGGAGCACATTCCACCAGCCCCGGGACGGAAACGCGCATTCAGGGGTTAGAAGGGAATCTGTATTATGTTTCTCGGCTGCCCAGCGTTTCCTGCTTTTTGCGGCTGGAGGTGATCTTTTTTTTTTGCGTTTCCTGTACACAAAAGCAGTAGCAGTGACATGTGACTGGGTTTGTGGAATTTTTCGATCGCCGTGCATGGGCTTTCCGGTCAGTTTGGGGACGCGTCGAGCTGTGGGGAACACGCAATCATCAGCGGTTATCAATAGAATGTACAGCCAGACGGCATTCGTGGGGAATGCTTTAAATGTGTTTATTTTAAATGCTTTAAGCAAGAGGTTAATGGCAGTACAGGGATGATTTTGCTGGATACAAAAATACGATAAATTACTGATTGAAAATACATTTGTATAAAAACAATACGTTCACATTTGTATCAAATGTGGCACAGGCAAATGTGCAGATCTTCATTCTCATGCGAGGCGCATAATGCCTTCTTATGCACTAACAGAAACGTTAAATTATAAATCGTCATTTTAATAAATGTGAACAACGAATCTCTCGCCACTTTCTCTTCCAACCACTTCACAGTACCGTCACACATAAATAATCTACTCACAATTTGGCCCGCAGCGACGCTACGAACCTAAGCTGTGTGAACTACTGTTCCCGCTCCCGCTCGTGAGCTCGCGCCCCGTTCCTTATCATTCATTCGCATTGCAACACAGGCAGCATCCGTGCAGAAACAAAATAAAGCTCCTGTTTAATGTTATATTCATGCTGTAATCGTCACCCTCTTTCATCACTGGCGTTGGCAGCAAACGCGACATTCCGGACACTTATCTGCACTTCAAACATTTAAACCAGCCGCTGAAAGCTTTAAGCTTCAAAGTATTTTGGATCCCCTTTCCTTTTGAGAGGCGCATTCGAAAAGGGTAAAGTGACAAAAAAAGCCCAGCTCCAACCCTTCACGTCACGGGAGGCTGAGCACCGAGCACCTACACCAGTCCCTCGCCGACCCAAACCTCTCCCGCGTTGCCTTATGATAATTGCTTAATTTCCACACGAAAAGGGTTCATTTTTCTAACGTTTTCGTAAAAAACAAATACCCGAGTGTTTCAAAGGGCTCATGTTTTATGTTTTGCTCTGTGTGTTTGTGAGTGTGTTGCAGTAAGATGAAAAGGCATGTTCGCCTATTTGATATTCCTCCCCGTTCGAAGCAAGCGAACATAGTAAAAACAAAACCAACGAGCAAAAAAGTACACAATCGCTATTAAAAACATGCAAATATCTCCCCCCCATTCACCAGCCATGGTGACGGGCGCATTCCAGCCAGCCAAGTTTTAAAGCATTTCATCACGTGTAGGTGTCTGTATGGATGTGTGTGTGTGTGTGTGTGTGTGTGTGTGTGTGTGTGTGTGTGTGTGTGTGTGTGTGTGTGTGTGTGTGTGTGTGTGTGTGTGTGTGTGTGTGTGTGTGTGGTGTGTGTGTGTGTGTGTGTGTGTGTGTGTGTGTGTGTGTGTGTGTGTGTGTGTGTGTGTGGTGTGTGTGTGTGTGTGTGTGTGTGTGTGTGTGTGTGTGTGCTTGCGTGGGCAAACGAGAAGGACACATTGCGATAAAATGGCGACGATAAGCGTCTTCGTTCGTACCCGTCGCCCAGGTCCGAAGGTTTGCTCCTCCTTGAAGCCGATGCACACTGGCGATGGAGAAATAACAATTTTATAATCACTTTCAATGAACACACAGCGGCACGCCACACGCGTCATTGCATCGCATGACGAACGCAACATGTTCACACACGGTGTCGGCAGGATCCTCGACCTCTTTCGACCGAAAACCATTCGGAAGGGCCATAAAACAGGCGCTGTAAACGCACCGGGGCTCATTCGAGCTACTAAGTATAGCGAGGGCCGCTGGCACGGTGCGGAAATGACAATGAGAATAAAACGGTCCGATTCATTCCCCACTTCACAGTGTGGTGTAAATTGATGCGTGCACCAGAGGAAGTGTTGTAGGCCTTTTTTTATTCCTCTTCTTCGATCGTCCTCTGGTTTTGATAAATGGTTTCGACTTTTATGCATTTAACCACACATGCACGCACGTACGCCCGCTGGTGTTGGGCGGGTGAAAAGGGAAGAAAAGGGCCACGGACGAAAGCGAAACCGACTACGCGCCCTTCAGCGAACCGTCCTTCAGACGATTTTGCTAGACTTCCTTGACGCGCCACGGCATGATGTGAGAAGCCGTAAAGGTAATCGTAAAAGATTGCCAAATGATGATGCCATAGGGTGTCGATTTGTCTTTATTGCCCGGCCCGGAAGCAGTTACACTCGATCATATACGGGGATGGAAATTTGATTTGGTTTCGACAGCGGGGAGTGGGTGGAGCTCATTTTTTTTCTTTAAAGCGTATTCCCATTCCCCATTCGGGTTGAATGAACGATCTGGGTGGGGGGGTTTACAGTGCTGCCAGTGTACCATAAACGTACATTTATGATGGTATTTCTTCCCCCCTGCCTGCTTGGGCAATGTATTTTACTGTTCGAGGATCCTACATCCGCTGGATGTGTACAGGAGTACAATTTAAATTGAGGAATGTTATGCATTGAACGGCCTATCGAGCTGGGGGTTACTGGTGCTGTAGAGGAACAGGTGCACGAATTAAAATTGTAACCATCAATTTCCAACACCCGATACGTAGAGGGGACCGAGAACAAAGAAGACTACACATTTTTGTGCGAAAACAATTGTAATTCATCTGAGAGCAGCAGAGACGAGACGATGTTGGTATGGGAAATGGTTTACAATCTTCCCATGAATGTCTAGTTCGTTATCATTCCTTTTACTGCAATAGCAATATTCAATTTCAGCTCCATGGTACCTCAACTGTTTACAACCAGGCTGAAATGCATCAGTGATACCAACAGATTATACAGATTAGTCGTACGAATAATGTTCAATAAATTTGGGTCCAGGATCACTGTACAGCTCTGGAAATTGCTATCGTACGCACTTGGTACTTGTAACGGATTGAATGAAATTATGATGCAGATATTTTATGAATTGGATCTAAATCGAAAAAGTTTAATTACATTCTCAGCAGAGATCCTCGCACAATTTTACAGCAGTAAGGATCATATCTATGACGAATTTAAGTGCATTTTAACCGGTTCTCCATTCACTATCATTCTGATCATGCATCCGAACACCAACTGATAGCATTCTTAGGACCATGCTAGGCAACATTTATTCAATGCTATCACTGCCCTCTCAAGTTCTTTATGATCACATATAAAACAATTCACCCGCTACTTACCCGATACAAACGCTGTGGGCTGCGGTACATGATGCTGTTGATCTGAATGCGCTGAGCGTTGCAAATCGTTTTATCGCTCCCCCCTAGTAAGCTGCGTTAGAAGTTCCACCCGAATCCAACCAACAGTTGTCACAAATATTTGAACTTTGTCAGTATGCGAGGAATTTGCCAGTATCCTTTCGATGCATTTCTCAGCATTCGTACCACTTCAGCGCGACGTTGTTGTGCACACGTTCTTCATCATTTGCTTTTGGCGTTCAATTGCAATTCTGCTTGTTTGGATTGGACGTCCACGTTGTCTCATAACACAAACACGCGCACGCACGCACACCTGCACACACAAACACACACCCGCACGATGAACTGAGCTGGGATGTGTTGCCTATCGCAAGCACATCGCGCTGAAGCTGTCTGCCGAACCTGTCAGCGGTCTGATTAATACTAAACTGCCGACCGTTCCCTGATCCGGGAGGTGCCAAAAATTGAGTTTACACCTCGCGCACCACCCAAAGCAAACTGACCACACTATCATCACGACCGCGTGTCGAACGGTTTGCTCTTGGTCTTGACACCACAAAATCACGATCACGAACCAAACAAATACAAACACAGCTCGTTGATCCGTCAGCAAAAACAAAAAAAAAAGCACGCAGCCACTTCGTGCGGGCGGGCGCGTGTCGCGAGCTGACCAATCGGCCGACCAAACCTTCCGGTGGAGGTCAATTGCAAGGTAGGTTGGTTAGTGGGGTCGCAATGGTAAGCGTTCGGCTCAACTTTCGGCCCCGGTAGCGGCTCAAGGATAATTGCATTTCTTATTTACTTTTACATCCTTTGGAGTTCGTTTGGGGCTTAGTGAGGCCCGAGCTGGTAGGTTGGTGGTAATGGCCCGTGTTATTGTAAGTCACTATAGGGGAGAAACCCTACAATAGAGAACTTTGAAATTTTATTCTATTTTTCTTATGTGCTACAATTTAAAACACGTCAGCGGATAAGTTAAAAAATTGTCGAAATTTGTTCTCTTCTACACTCTGGACAAGATTGAAAACTTGAAACCTTTTCGATGATGTTTTCTTTAATTCATCAATTTTGAGAAATGTTTCCACAATCTTTCCCAACATCCATTGGCCAGTCAAACAACCTCCAATACACACACATAAACCGCCAACCAAAGCATGAGTACGAACGAGTGCTAAGAAATGCCCGCACATTCCTTCTTTTTCCTTTTGCTCTTACTCAAACAGTCACGACCCACCGCTGACCGAATGGGTTGAATTCACGGTTACACGTGGTTACCACCGGACCATTAAACAAGACCTTCCTTACACGCGTCATGCCGAGCAAGTCGTCGTCGTCGTCTAGCTCGTCTAGCTCCGACGACGAGCAGTTCGGTGGTGTGTAGCCGCAAAATCAAGGATAATGCCGCGCCTTGGATGACCCCAGCCGTCGTCGTGTGGACGAACACCCCTTTTCGTGAGCCACTGTTGCGCGCGCTCTCCCTCGCTAGTAACCCTGCTCCCGTTTCGGGCCACAGTGCCTTTCCCAGAGCAACAAATAATGCGACCATAACTCAAAATGAATCACCATTTATATTCCGTGTATCCTTGATAAGACGAAGGTTTATCGGTTTAAGGTCCTTTTGGCTGGGTTGGTGCGCTGGTCGCACACACACATACACAATCCAAGGAAGTTACTGGTGGGAGTTCCCACTGTGTTAACGTTTCTTTCCTTTAGTTCTGCATCCGGTTACTGCCTTCCAAATCCTCCCCGGAGGGCAGCTTGCTCAGCAATCGGCCGGAAAAACGTAGCCCAGCCCCTTCGAGACTGCGGCGTTCCTACGTGCCGCTCGTTTCCCTCCACACGGATGTGTGTGCGTGTGTATGTGTGCAGCTCTAAGCCCGAGTGACGCTCAGACGATGAAATAAATTAAAATTACTCGCATAAACTGCTCCCCACCAGAACTCCCCATTTCCTTTGTGAAATCACCGGAGGGAAGATGCGGCTGCTGCTGCTGCTGCTACTGTTACTGTTGTTGTTGCTGCTGCTGCTGCCCATCTTCGCGGCCACCGCCACGGTTGGCGGCCTTGACGACGAACGGAAAACCCCCAGTCCGGATGCTTGGCGATCCACATTTTTGAGGCACCCCGTGAAGGTGAGAAAATTAGCACTTTTTAAATGCAAACAAATTAATCACTCTCGAGTGAGGCATGATTTATTCGATTTAACGCGGCATCACGCGCTTTGTGAGCTGCCGGGTGGGTGTTGGCCGGGTTTACTGCGAGTCCTACAGCCCCGTTGGAACCTTGGAATGCAGACCGAAAAACGACGCCAGTGATAAATGTACCCGGTTTGTTTGGCGGGGAAGGCAACTGTTTCGAACGCCCTTTTTTTCCTCCCGACCATCCCGTGTATGGCGTCCCACGACCGTCACGACGGAAATTTGCAGGTAAAAGCGACAGGTTGACGAAAAGGACGTCAGTGTCTGGGTGTTTTCGTGCTTTTTTTTGTTCTGTGCACATCGCACCGGAGCGTGCTACCGACACGGCGCTAGTTACGTTTGCCTTCGCTAGGGAAAAGTTTGCCGTTGCTTTTCATGTGCGAATGGGACTGACACAGCCGCATCATACCTGACAAGTGTGCACGCTGGAAAAAAGGGATACAATTAATTTCGGCATGTTTCGTTTATTCCACGTCACCCTTTTTGAGCCCGTTCCAGTGCGAGCTTCAACAGTCGTAATTTTTGGATTGCATGTAAAGACAAATTTTGTGCCCGATTTTAAGTGGATGTGAGAGGTAAAACGTGAAAAAAGATTTCATTCGTTGGGGATTTATGTATGGGAAGCATATACAATGTGCGATATTAAAATACAACAATCAGTCATTCCGGTGCCTTGAGATGATTAACGTCTCGTTTTTCCTTGCGACTAAAGGGTGCTCAAATGATAAGCCGTAAGTAATACAATTTATACGAATAAATAAATTTATAGTGTTTTTTTTTTTTTTTTTTTTTGATATCTCTACGCTAGTGGTGGGAGCTCGGAATCGAAACACGATTCGGTAACAATTCCGGAGCTAATTCCGATTCCGAAGTCGATTCCGATGTCAATTTTGGAGCCAAATCTGGAGTTTCGGATTTTTGGGGCCAATTCTAAAGTCGAGATTCCGAAATCGGATTGGACTCTGGAGTCAGAATCAACTCCGGAATAGGAAACAGAAATTGAAATTAGCTTCAAAATCGGAATCAGAATTGCTGCAATGGTTCTGGAATTGGAATTGGCTCCGGAATCAGAGTCAGTTCCAAAACTGAAATCAGAAGTTTTAAAAGTCAGTAAATTTGGATTATTTGCGTCTATCGATACAATCTTAGTTGTATATCAACCAAATGCCAATCCTCATGAATATCTGGAAACCGACTTCAATTCCGAGGTCAATTCTAATTCCAGAGCCAACGCCGATTCCAATATCGGTACTGATTCTGAACCCGCAGCCGTTTCCGAAGTCGATTCTGATTCCGGAGCCGATTCCGGAGCCGATTCCGGAGCCGATTCCGGAAACTAATCCTGGACCTACTATCCAAAATCGATTCCACAACAAACCGGAGCTAGTGGGAATCGGTTCCGACCAAAATCTTTATTCTTTCCATCACTACTCTACACACAATTACACAAAAAGCATATTTTCTTATTGTTTCAATCAGATCCAGGGTTATAACTGTTACCTGCAAACGCACGGCTGGCAAACAAAGCCCTCAGATTCAATGGAAACGGTTTGAGCTTTCTCGACGTTCATCACTCAAATAGCATCCACCCACTCCAACACGAGCCAGCAAAAGGGTAAAAGCACTCTCGAAAAAAGTGGGCCACCACCCAGGAGCGTCATTACGGTCGCTCTCCCCCCGCCGAGGGTCGTGCACATAAACTTATGACGATCGTACCGCTTATTGCGTCCGGTGTCCGAAGCATCGGGCGCTTATTATTACACACACTCCGTCTCTCCTTGCCGCACCACACAAAAAAATCACAGCCGATTTGTTGATGGAAGGTGATGGCAGGCACCCCAAACATAGAGCAACCCCCTGCTGAAAGTTAACCGCACTGGCCAAAAGTTGGTAACCGGTACAGAACTGGGTTAAGGACAGTGGCTGTTCGTTCCGTCCGGTCATCAAACGCGACCTTAAAGGTTAGACCTCACTTTCTTTTCGCTTTCTCTCTCTCTCCCTCCGCGGTCATTCTAGCACTGCCCTTCACATCCGGGCGTCTAGCGTTATACGGGGGGGAGCGTGGGCCGATGGGATACTTCTTATTTACCTTTTCGCATCAGCCCCACCAAATAAATGCGCCAAGTGCTGGTTAAACTCTTATGCAACATGATTGCGTTCTAGCGATAAGGTAAGGCACAAATGAATTGCTTTCCCTGCTGGGTGGTCCTTCTTTTCTCTTTCGGTCTCATTAGCGAACGAAGCGAACATCATTTCCGTTCCATTCCTCTCGCTAGCCACCAACGACTGCGACCACCGTTCTGCATTGGTGCTCGAGTCGTTCGGTATGCATTCCAACGCCGGCAGGCCAAACCGTACCAAAGCGGGTCAAGTTTACATTTTTCGGGCTAGCCAGCGCCAGCGCTGCTCCAAGCTTAAAAGCTCATGAATATGTACATCACGCTGCCGCGACGGTCATTCACGCGATGTTTGGAATGTTCTGGCCAGACAATGTACCAAAGCCACCAGCCCATTGATGGCAGCCACCGAGCAATGGAAGAGATTGCTTATCGTTGACATAGACACCCCGAACCACACCCCCGTTGTAAGCGTCACGGTCGGCGGAAGTTGATGAGTTTCGGATCCGAACGCGCGCGGACATCCACATTCGCGCACCATGGCCGCAGTGCGAACGATTGCTGGCACGCAGTGAAAGTGTTAAAATGTAGCTCGCTTTAGCAGTGACTTTACACGCTATGTGGCTTTTGCCAGCTCAAGGCTGATTCGAGCAACACTTCCTTCCGGCCGGCTCGTTAGGAGATGAGGGAAGTACTTCAAACCTGTCGACAATTATTACGTCGCGCAAGTTGATTTATCATACTGTTTGTAGCGAATAAACTTTAATAACACGTGCCCATTCCACCCTCCCAACTGCTTGCTAAAACTGGGTCAATGTTACGACGGAGAGAGAGCGAGAACAAAAAATAAGAAAAGCGAAACCCCTTAGCAGCCCCGTTTTACTTAGAGTGGCCTTTGTGTGCCTTCCTCGTGCGAATGCTTTTTCCGCTGCCTCTGTAACGCTCTCCAACTACCAGATCCATTGATTAAGATTGCCACTTGTTTATAATACCGCTCCACCCCAACACGGGAAGGAAGCAAGTTTGAGCGGAAAGGGGAAAACGGTAGCCGTGACATGCCCTTTCAGCCTTTCATCCTCTCTCTCGCTCTCTCAGGCTCTCTGTGTCTCAAGAATGCTGTGGGTCTTTTGAAGCGAACGGTAAACGCTTCACCCCCTGGTAGACAAACGTTTAACAGTGCAATTTTGCTTCCACGGTTCCACGGTGCTCGGCTGGAATGTTGCCTCGACGCTTCGATTGGTGTAGTGTTTTGGGGAATGCTAATCTTGTCACGATCAGGAAGGCTCGTGGTCCCTTTCGCACGAGGCTATCAATTTTCGGGAGAAATCGCTGTGGGTGCTTTCGCTTTGCCCAACGGGCACGGATGGCGTGCATGGATGACATTAGCATTGAGCAACCGCATTCGCCGTATCGCGGTGATTCAATCAGCATTATGTGCTTCGGCCAATGCCCGCAGACGAGCGAAAGTGTAAACGGTGTGGCGTAAATTGCGTACAGCAAATGGTACCTACCAGAGCATGATGCTAATAATAAATGCCCTCCCGGCTGCTCTTAAATGATCTGACCGATGTTAGTTCGCAGTCGAGTGTATTGAACAGTACAGGAAAGGATGTCAAGATTGCGAGCAATAGTAGGTGCCGTTAATGCACCATTCATATGTTTTTAATTGCCTCTAATACGCAACCCGTTAACAGCTTTGGCCTCCATTTTGTCTCACTTACAGCGTTTAGGCAGCGTCGATTCGAATCTCGTCGATTGCTGCCCATAAAACGACACATTTTATCGATACGTACAACCTGTTGAGCAAATTGCCGCGGTTGGTAGCATTGGTTTCAGTTTTCAACCAGCTACCACCGCGTCAATCCACAAAACCCGTGCCCGAAGAGGTTTATGAACTATGCCTTTGTTGTTTTATTCCTCCTCGTCCGGAGACCTCAAAGGACCTCCCGCACTGCCAAAAATGTATCGGCAAAATGAATCGTAAATTTAATCACCACCCTTTTGCCGTGCCAGGCGCGACTCCCGTTGCGTCCGACTGGCAGCATTGTGGTGTGGTTTATGGTGATTTTGTGTTTTTTCGCAATCATTCGCTCATTTTCCGCATAATGTGTGCGGTGAGGGGATTTTATTTCTTTTTTTTTTCGCAAAACAAATGCGTTCAATGCGGCGTTGGGTCTGAATTCCTTTACCTTCACTGGAAAGAAAAGCAAAGCGAGAGCAATAGTTCCAATCGAACGAGGTGTGTTGACTCGTAAATTCGAGTACATTTTATACACAGTTTCAGTTGCAAAGGAAAATGAAAGAAACCTTCCAAAAAAACCAGGCGGCTCCATCATAGGCCGGATGGAGTACAAAAATGGACGCAAAGAATGGTATCTTGCACCAGCTTGGAGAAAAATTGTGTGAGAGAAAAACTATTGATATAATAACACATCAATACGAAACCCACAATGCTGTTGGTAAAACTCAAAGCAAGAATTATGCAAAGATTTAACACAATTTTCCCTCACACGCAAGCACGCATTACAGTTCTTCTACATGCTGTCAATAAGGGGCTCACAGCCAATGACAGCCCTTCTTACCGCGAGGAGAGGCACCACTCTATGTGCCGGCCACCCGAACAAATGATGTACTCGGAAGTAAATTACTTGCCAAGGCGCGAAACGAATCGCTTCAGAAACTCCCAGACTGGCATTATACACGGAACAGAAGTCTGCACAATGGGCTAAGCGTGTTGCAAGAGCCTTCCTTCCTTTCCACTCGCACAGTAATGAGCAAACCTGTCTTTAATGGATCGGATTATTTGTAGGAGAACCGAAAAAAGGCGAAAAAACAGGAAACCCCTTTATTGGAATGCAAAGAAACGTACGGCAGTATCGTACTGCACCAATCGTATTTTCCCGCCATTTGCGTGTTTTTTTTTCGTACCGTGTGTGTGTGTGCCTCTAACATACCTTCAGCAGATTTTTCGCTGATTGAAGTCTTCCTTTTTCCTAAAACCCCGATGGCAGGGAAGTCGTAAGCAGACAAGCGAAACAACACACACACACCCAGCACACACGTACACGGTACAGTTCGGAAACACTTCCTGTGGAAACCAAACAATCAACCAGCAACGCTTCCCCGTATCCAAGGCAGTGCGCGCGTAGTAAGCCTTGGTGTAGTTGTGCTACTCCACTACTGCACGGTGCAAAGCAGCGGGCGTTCGATTTAAACTCGAAATTAATGCTCAATACCGTCCGCCCATTGCACGTTTGCACCTCGCCGGGAGCAGACGCACACGTTCCGGTGCTAAGTGTGTTCTGGTGTTGGATTGTCTCCGAGCGCACCAGTCAGTGTCAGTCCAGTGTCCAGCGTGGAGATCCAGCGTGTCCAGTGTGTGTGTGAGTGTGAGTTTTCTGTGTCCCGCTGACCCTTCCGGCCGGTGCTGCGATGGCGGAGGAGAAGAAGAAAAAGGAAGAGAAAGAGGAAGACCCGTGCTCGGCGTTCGTCGGCCGGTACGTGCTGAAGACGATGCGCCTGAAGGACGAAAAGTGGCAGAAGCTGATCGGCAACGAGGAGCTGCGCACGATCGTGATGGACTGGGTGCTGCAGCCCGCCGTGATGAAGCTGTTCGTAACGCTCAACAATGCTGGGGCGCTCGTACCGAGCTACCATTTCACGTCCACCGCCAAGGGCAAGATATGTTACTTCGTCAAGATCTCGGAGATGGCTGTGGAGATTGGGAAAATTCGTGAGGTAGGTTTGTGGGCTCTTGCTGGGGAGGGGGGGGGGAGGGGGGTTAGAGGTGTGGAAGAGAAAGCGAGGCCTGAAATGGACGGGTTGGTGTTGTTTTTGCATTAATGGCCGTAACGGACCGGGGGTAGGACTATCGCGTCGTCGCCATCGCTCCGTTACCATTGGGAACGACCATGGCTACTGGGCCCTTGGAGTTGTTTATGCGTTTGATTGTGAAACACCCGCACACACACACGCCTACACACACATTCGTATTGATGCGTTAGAAGGTTAGGGAATTGTAGGTGTTTTCTAAAATTGGTACTCTGTACCGCCAAAATCAAGGTTTCGCTAAAGAAAAAGCTCAAGCCACCAACTCCCCTAGCTACCGGCCCCTTGTTCGATGCGTACGCATTACCTGTCTGGCCTTGTCTTTGATTGCAGGTTTAAAAATTACCCAGCCCAATCTGTTTGATATGATAATTCAAAGCACACGTTTTACAAATCTCCCCCTCACAGCATCGTCCACTTGCTGGCAAAAACCGTGCTTTAAATACGTTGCTTGTTTTCCCGCGAGCGACGAGCAGGGTTTTTGCTTGCGTGGCAAATGCCATTTACTTCACACTTTGTCGTGACCACGATTTTAGCTGCGAGCCACGGTAATGGCCCCACAATGGCCCGGAATGGCTCGTCGACTTGCCCGCAGCAGTGAGGTGCAATAAAATTTCTTAATTTAGGAACAATTACGACGTGTGTAATCTTGTGTTGCGATTTCGGTTTGCGGTATATTTCAGCAACGCATGCAACACACGTGTTTTGCTGTTTCGGTAACGGCATGTACAACGGCTTGTTTGAGCAGCTTAACCTTGTTGCGGGACAATAGTGTCGGGCTGCTGACAAGCTGCAGAAATAGTACCAAAAATGGAGTTTTATCCCTCTTTGTTTTGATGCTTTCTGGTCAATTAGTGTCTCCTTCTTGTCCATAAGCTCCATTAGAATATGGTCGCTTCAGGCTGCCTATCGATTGGAATTATCAACTCTCTTTCCTCAACCTCACTCCGCGCAGCAAATCATATACGGCGATCTAACACCGAACCCTATCGACGATCTATCGATTCTGGTGGATGAAATCTTCTACCCCATGATTAACAACCCACAAAACCAGGAAGGATGGCCTACCGCAATCGTCAAGGACATCGATAATCACGTCCAGGAGCTGCGGAATATTATTTCCGAGGTATGTAGGCGGTTGCTCGCCAACGCAAACAGAAAATAGCAACAAACAATTATGACTAACACATACACGTCCCGTTCCCGCTACCCGCAATGAAGGTGAAAGGTAACATCATAAATCAAACGCTTCTGCCGATGCCTATTTCCATCGACAACATTATGCAGGTCGGCGAGGAAGTGCTGCAAGGGTAAGTTACAACCGTCCCAGGCGGCGCAAGCGAAATAAAACTTTTTCCCGCACTTTCCCGACACACGAATCATCATTCACGTACACCATTCGTGTGCTCGCTTTTGTTCGTTCGCCGGTAATTTGCAATGGCTTTCCCGTCCCGTCCGCCCAACACAACACCCGCCACCCGCAACAGCAACATCGATGCATGCAGTCTGAAAATGAAAAACTCCCTCGAGGGCATTATAATTAAGTGGGCCTGCCAGATTAATGACGTACTGAAGGAGGACTCGTCGCAGGCGTTCAAGGACGGGCGGCACCCGACGCCGGTCGAGGAGATCAGCTTCTGGGAATCGCGGCAAAAGAATCTACGCAACATCTACGCCCAGCTAACCGAGCCGAAAGCGCGACAAATTGGCGTTATACTCGAGGGTATCGATTCGGTCTACTCGTCCTCGTTCAAGAAGACGTTCAAGCACGTCGTACAGGCGGTACACGAGGCGGACGACATTTCGCTCTACTTGAAGCCGCTGGTAGGACACACAAATGGGTTTGCTGTGTAATCGCCTTTATTTTATCATTTTGGTCTCTGTCTGCTTGTGTGTGTGTACTCCGTTTTTCAGCGTAAAACATTCGAAACGTTCGAGAGTACCGATTTCACCGATTCAGCGGATATGATTTCCCCGATGCTTCATCTCGTGTGCCTGGTGTGGGCCAACTCGTGCTACTACGGCATCAACTCGCGGTTAGTGATTCTGTTCAAAATGATAAGCAACATGATGATAGCGGAGGCGAGCAAATCCCTCGACCCGGGCTCGCTGTTCCAGGGCGAGGTCGATGAGTCATTGATCAAAATTAGCCAAATCATTGATTCGCTGGAATTTTACAAGTAAGTGCCGGTAGCGGTTTGCGCTTTGCCGTACCGAGGAAACCCATCTATTATTATACTGCGTTCCGTTCGTCCCACACACAGATCCGAGTTTCATGACTTTCGCTCACGGTTGGGCGAGTTCGAAAAACCCAACACCCAACCCATCAACTGGACGTTTCGCGCGCGGGACATCTTCGACCGGCTCGACATCTACATCGTGCGGTTGAACGAAATTAAGGACATTTTCACCACGGCGGCCGAGTTTAAAAAGCTCGAAAAGGTGGAAATCGGTGGGCTGCGGGGTCGAGCGATCAGCCGCAAGATACAGGAGATCTACGACGACTACAACAAGCTTTACCAGCGCTGGGGATCGATCCAGTACGATCCGCTCGATCCCGACCCAAAGTTGCCGGGGTTCGCCAAGGACCGGCAGCGCTACATCGAGAAGGCAAGCGTGCTGGAGCGACGGCTGGCCGCTCAGTTCGTGCTTGCCTTTGAGGAGTGCTTCAACGTGGAGCAGCTGATGAAGCTGGTGCAGGTGCTGGGCAGTCTGCTGAACCGGCCGCTCATACAGCCGGACGTTTCCACCAAGATCGAAAGCATTGTGGCGCTGTTCGATGCCGATCTGAACGCGATGCAGCTCATTTACGAAACCGGCTGCGAGGAGTACCGGCAAAAGGGCTTAAAGGGAATTCCCATCGATGATGGATTCCCGCCCGTCGCTGGTGCAATTGCCTGGGTGCACAAGCTGCAGGATCGCATCAAAAAGCCGCTCACGGAGCTGGCGATGATCGATCTACCAATATTCGGTAACGAACTGGGCCAGCGTGTGCTGCAAAAAGCGGACCGGTTGAAGGAACAGCTGGAGGACTTTGAGCAGCAACTGTTCTCCGCCTGGGTGGCGGATGTCACCAAGCATATCGACAATTTCATGAGCAAACCACTGCTCAGCCGTACCGATCCCCGGCTGCTGGAAATGAACTTCAACCAGGTGCTGCAGACCATCATGGCCGAGGTCCGCTACTTGAGGTGCATGAAAGCGGTCAACATACCAGAGAAGGCCCAGCAGTACTACGCAACGGGGGAAGCGCTCTGGGCGGCCCGCATGAAGCTGTCGCGCATCGTGGAGTGGTACAACGAAATATGCAAAACCTGCGCTCCGTGCGAGTTCGAGCTGATCCAGAAGGAGATCGATGAAATCGATGTGATCCTCGGGGATGCGTGCTCGGGTCGGATCGATTGGAATAACTTCAGCCAAAGCTTCATCGACGGGCTGTACGACAAGCTGTACAACCTGTACTCCCGGGTGCTGAAGGCGAAGGCAAACATCAAGAAGGTACAGAACAGCATCCGCAGCTGGGGCAAGATACCGCTCTACGAACGGTTGAATGGAGATAACGCCTCGCTTATCAACATTGAAAACCGCTCACTGATCGTCCAGCGGCGTCTAGAGGCTTGCCTGGAAACGAAGAAGCTTATCGAGAAGGTGATGGATGAAAACTTCAAGCTGTATTTCGACTATCTTGTCGCTTTGTCGGAAGAGAAGCTATCATCCACCACCAGCGCTACGGGCTCGCAGCGTAGGAGCAGCATGGCGTTGCCGGTAGGTGCTGCTGCGGAGGAACAAGAGGAGCAGCGACCACCTAGTGTAGTTCTCGATGCTCCAGAAGCGGAGGAAGAACCATCGGGAGCTGATACGCTGGACGATGTGCCGTCCCTCGACCAGTCGGAGCTCGGAAAGAACCTCTCCCAGCTGGAGCTGTTCCGTCCGTACGAAGAGTATGTGGATTCAATACTGTCGAAAGAAATTATGGAAGCAGTACACGTGAGCGTGAAGTACATCAAGTTTGAAATGGAAAACCGCCTCGGGCACAACACTCCAATCTTCGAGATCAAGTACGAGCTGCATCCGCCTGATACGCGCTTCTGTCCTTCGCTGGATCCGTACGATCCGGACGGGTTCTTTGCTTTGGTTGAAAGCATGATCACTGACATCTACTGCATGTCGGACATGATACCGAGAGTTGCCCAACCGGCCGAGAGTGAGCGTACCGACGAGGAAGGGAATGTATATCCGGAAACGTATGTGTGTGAGTATTCTGTTTGATCGTGTGTTTGATTCCTTTGACCTCTTCAAGTGTGCTATCCGTTATATTTGCAGCTCACTTAAGCAACAACGACGCAATCGAGCGTATGAAGCACTCGATCATGCTGATGGTGATTCAATCGACCCGCGATGCCGAAAAGTACGTTAAACAGTTCGACAACTACAACTATCTCTGGCTGGACGATAAGCACAGTGTGCTGGCCCAGTTTCTCAAGTACGGACGGCCGCTCACGCAAGACGAGATGGAAATGTTGCTTTCCACGGAAACGCCCCTCAAGGAGGTCGCCCCAACGCTGGAACAGTTTAAGGCCCAGATCGACAGCTACATCGATCTGTTTGACGAGGTGTACCAGACGGAGGTGTCGCACGTGTTCGACACGTGGCTGCTGGTCGACTTTCGGCATTTCAAGCACAAGCTGCTGCACGAAATAGGCAAGTGGTCCAACATCTACAAGCAAACGCTGATCGATCGCGTGGTCATCAGCTTGCAGGAGCTGGAAGAGTTTAGCATCGAGTGCGACGAGGTGCTGGGGCTCGAAGCGGCCGAGGAGGACTTCCCCACGCTGCTCAAGATACTGTCCGTGCTGAACAAAATCAAGGAGCGGGAGACGGCGACGGACAACATGTTCGAGCCGCTGAAGGCGACCGTCGATTTGCTGAAAACCTACAACGTAGAGTTTAACGAGACGGTCTACAAGCAGTTTACCGAGCTGCCCGAGCGTTGGCTGCACATGAAGAAGACGGCCCAGAAGGTGCGGGAAAAGATTGCGCCGGCGCAAGCGTACCAGGTGGATCTCATTCGCAAGCGCATCAGCCTGTTCGACATCCGCATGAAGCTGTATCGGGATGGGTTCAAGAAGCTGCCCTGCTTCAAGGTCCCCTGCAAGAGCGTGTACGACATTTGCGATCAGGTGAACCTGGAGCTGAACATCATGGAGACGCAGTTGAAGAATCTCAGCGACTCGGCGAGCCTGTTCGAGCTTAGCCCGCCGGACGATACGAAGCTGCGGCTGTGCCGGAAGGAGGTGAAAATGTTGAAGCAAATCTGGGACTTTGTCTACACGGTTGAATCGTGCGTGAACGATTGGAAGAAAACATCGTGGAAGAAGATTGACGTCGAGGCGATGGACGTCGAGTGTAAGAACTATGGCAAGCAGATTCGCCAGCTGGACAAGGACATGCGTAACTGGGCACCGTATCTGCATCTGGAGGCGATCCTGAAGAATCTCATGACATCGCTGCGTGCCATTACGGAGTTGCAGAATCCG
The DNA here is from genome assembly GCF_017562075.2 of Anopheles merus. Lineage (NCBI taxonomy): Eukaryota > Metazoa > Arthropoda > Insecta > Diptera > Culicidae > Anopheles > Anopheles merus. The sequence goes on along the minus strand of NC_054082.1, from coordinate 7,694,787 downwards.
GCCATCCGCGAGCGCCATTGGTTTGAGCTGATGCAAGCTACCAAGGTATGTAACTGGATACGAGCTTCAGTTGATTGTATCTCCTTTTAGCTTAAGAAGTCGGTAGGTTCATGTTGTTTGTGTCGTTACAAATCTTGACTCTTTTTTTTTTTTATTCAATGCTTCAACCACGCCAACAACATCGACATAAACGACAACGCGGGACACTGTTCAGCTGATACAAACATATGGGAAAGAAATGCTGGTTTGTGATGGTTTTTCATGAGTGTGATAATTGGTCGTGTTTAATCTCTTCAGTTTGTTGCAATCTTTGCGTTCTCTCAAGCGCACTGTAAATCTCTAACCGCACCTATAGCAAAGTGTTGTAAATTATTTGAGGTTACTTTAGTTTTCTTATTTATTTATGACATAATTTCTTTTTCCAAGCATGATGCAAACTCATCGCTTATCGTTGCGAAAAGCGTCCGTTTCTAATCACGATTCCTCTAACACGCCCTAGGTACGCTTCCAAATGGTAGACTCAACCACACTGGCCGACCTGCTCGAGCTGAATCTGCACAACTACGAGGAAGAGGTGAAAGGTATCGTCGACAAATCGGTCAAGGAGATGTCCATGGAGAAAATGCTCAAGGATCTGGAGGTCGCGTGGAAGGACCTGCAGTTCGAGTTCGATCCGCACGAGCGCACCCAACTGAAGCTGTTGAAAATCTCGGAAGAAGTCATGGAGATGCTGGAGGAAAACCAGGTGCAGCTGCAGAACCTGCTGTCCTCCAAGTATGTCGCCTACTTCCTCGAGCAGGTGTCTCGCTGGCAGCTGTCCCTCTCGAATGCCGACTGCGTCATCACGGCCTGGTTCGAGGTGCAGCGCAAGTGGATGTACCTGGAGAGCATCTTCATCGGGTCGGAGGACATCCGCAACCAGCTGCCCGAGGACTCGAAGCGCTTCGACAACATCGACAAGGAGTTCAAGCAGCTGCTGGCCGGCATCGTGGCCAATCCCAACATCGTCAAGGCGACCAATCGGCCCGGGCTGTACGAGAAGCTGGAGAGCCTGCTGGACCAGCTCATACTGTGCGAGAAAGCCCTCAACGACTATCTGGAAACGAAGCGGCTCGCCTATCCACGCTTTTACTTCGTGTCGTCCGCCGATCTGCTCGACATCCTGTCGAACGGCAACCAGCCGGAGCTGGTGGCGAAACATCTGACCAAGCTGTACGATTCCATCGCCAAGCTGCGGTTCGACAAGAGCTCCAACAAAACCGCCATCGGTATGGTGTCGAAGGAGAACGAGGAGTTTGTCCAGTTCAAGGACGAGTGTGACTGCGACGGCAAGGTGGAGATATGGCTGAACCGCATCACCGACTCGATGCGCATCACGCTGCGCGACCTGTTCGAGCGCTCCGTGACCGCGTACGAGGAGAAGCCGCGCGACTCGTGGATTTTCGACTGGCCCGCCCAGCCGGCCCTGTGCGCGACCCAAATCTGGTGGACCACCGAGGTGAACGTGGCGTTCGCAAAGCTCGAGGAGGGCTACGAGAGCGCGCTGAAGGACTACCAGAAGAAGCAGATCCTGCAGCTGAACGCGCTCATCGTGCTGCTCTGCGGCGAGCTTAGCCAGGGCGATCGGCAAAAGATTATGACCATCTGCACGATAGACGTGCATTCGCGCGACGTCGTGGCCAAAATGATACTGCAGAAGGTGGAGACGGGCCAGGCGTTCCAGTGGCAGAGCCAGCTGCGCCACCGGTGGGACGATAAGCTGGGCGACTGCTTCGCAAACATTTGCGATGCCCAGTTCCGGTACGATTACGAGTATCTGGGCAACACGCCCAGGTTGGTAATTACGCCGCTAACGGATCGGTGCTACATCACCCTCACGCAGGTAGGTACCACAAAAAACCACAAAATCAGCGCCTTCATCTCGTGTTTACTACACTTTGGGAACAAACCTTCACCGCCCTCCTCCCTCTGATTGGTATTCTATTTACTGCCCACGCCAGTCGCTGCATTTAATCATGGGCGGTGCACCGGCCGGACCGGCCGGCACGGGCAAAACCGAAACGACCAAGGATCTGGGCCGGGCGCTCGGCATCATGGTGTACGTGTTTAACTGTTCCGAGCAGATGGACTACAAATCGTGCGGCAACATCTACAAGGGCTTATCGCAAACCGGCGCCTGGGGATGCTTCGACGAGTTCAACCGCATCTCCGTCGAGGTGCTGTCCGTCGTGGCGGTGCAGGTCAAATCGATACAGGATGCGATCAAGGTAAGCGACACGACACCCAGCCCGCCGACGGACGCAATCGGTTGTACAAAATCTCTCAGTACCCACACACACACACACACACACACTCAAACAAACACAAACACTTTTGGTACCTTTACTCGCCCTGTAACTGGAAAATCCCTCCGTTTCTTTCTCTACTTGGTGGTTGAATAATGTGTTGTGTGTTTCTCTGCACATGTGTGCGTGTGTATGTATATGTGTGTATCGCGTGGTAATGGTGTGTATAGGGAGGGAAAAAGTATGCAACCCTTAGCGATAGCAAGGTAAATTTGGAAATCGATTCTATCGTTGGATGTTTTACGTTCAAGCAGCACTCTCGTCCCGGCCCTCCCCCGGTCTTTTGCGGGAATTTGGAAATTGTGGCAATGTTTTTTTGTGGTTTTTCGATTTGTGCATGTATACTGCTGGTAGATGTATTGCTTCATCTTGTTTTTCACTACATTTTAACGAAAACGGTAAAGTAGCTGTAGGGTTTGTGTGCACCAATCGAAAGGGTTTTTAATTAATGTTTAATTTCGGCTTGTACTTTGGAGTTTTTTGAAGTAGTTTGAGATCATTTAAACATTTCACTTTAACCATTCTGCTCGTCGCTTGAATCATCGTAATTGAACAGACTGCATATTTGCCTCAAGCACTCAATTTTACTTCTGCATTTTAACATCCTCTTCCCACCACCATTTGCGTCATCTGCCCACCGCGACCCATCATCATCCATCCGTTTTTGTACTGGCAACTGAAATAATTATCCAATTTCCCTACCAATAGGGCAAGAAAAGCATATTTAACTTTATGGGCGAAACCATCTCGCTCATTCCGACGGTGGGAATTTTCATCACCATGAACCCGGGCTACGCCGGGCGTACCGAGCTGCCGGAGAATCTGAAAGCGCTCTTCCGGCCGTGCGCGATGGTCGTGCCGGACTTTGAGCTGATCTGCGAAATCATGCTCGTGGCGGAAGGCTTCCAGGAGGCCCGGCTGCTGGCCCGCAAGTTCATCACGCTCTACACGCTGTGCAAGGAGCTGCTGTCCAAGCAGGACCACTACGATTGGGGACTGCGTGCGATCAAGTCGGTGCTGGTCGTGGCGGGATCGTTGAAGGTAAGTTTGTTGTAGCTCATCATTTGAGTTTCGGCTTAACTCTGACCCGTTTGTGTCCCTTCACACCCTAGCGAAGCGATCGCGAGCGGCCCGAAGATCAGGTGCTGATGCGAGCGCTGCGTGACTTTAACATACCGAAAATCGTCACCGACGATGTGCCCGTGTTTATGGGACTGATAGGCGATCTGTTCCCTGCGCTCGATGTGCCGCGGAAGCGATCGCCCGACTTTGAGAAGCTGATACGCCGCTCGACGCAGGAGATGAAGCTGCAGCCGGAGGACAGCTTCATCCTCAAGGTGGTCCAGCTGGAGGAACTGTTCGCGGTGCGCCACTCGGTGTTTATCGTCGGCAATGCCGGCACGGGCAAGACGCAGGTCTGGAAGGCGCTGTTCAAGACGTACCAAAACCAGAAGCGCAAGCCCCACTTTAACGACCTCAACCCGAAGGCGGTCACGAACGATGAGCTGTTCGGCATCATCAATCCGGCCACGCGCGAGTGGAAGGACGGGCTGTTCTCCGTGATCATGCGCGACCAGGCGAACATGCCCGGCACGGGACCGAAGTGGATCGTGCTGGACGGCGACATCGACCCGATGTGGATCGAAAGCTTGAACACGGTGATGGACGACAACAAGGTGCTGACGCTGGCGAGCAACGAGCGCATTGCGCTGACGAAGGAGATGCGCCTGCTGTTTGAAATCTCCAACCTGCGCACCGCGACCCCGGCGACGGTGTCCCGGGCCGGCATCCTGTACATCAACCCGCAGGATTTGGGCTGGAACCCGTTCGTCGCGTCGTGGATCGATTCGCGCGACACGCAGGCCGAGAAGGGCATCCTGTCGGTGCTGTTCGACAAGTACATTCCGCCGCTGATGGACGCGCACAGGCGGTTCAAAAAGATAACGCCCATCTCGGAGATCGCGATGATACAGATGACGTGCCATCTGCTGGACTGCCTGCTGACGCCGCAGAACCTGCCGCCCGAGTGTCCGAAGGAGTGGTACGAGATATACTACGTGTTTGCGGTGATCTGGGGCTTCGGGTCGTCGCTGTACCAGGACCAGCTGGTCGACTGGCGGACCGAGTTCCACAAGTGGTGGATCAACGAGTTTAAGGCGATCCGCTTCCCGCCCGGTGGCACCATCTTCAGCTACTACATCGATCCGGAAACGAAGAAGTTCAACCCCTGGACCGAGCTGGTACCGTCCTTCGAGCTCGACACGGACATTCCGCTGCAGTCGATGCTGGTGCCGACGACGGAGACGACGCGGCTGCGCTGGTTTATGGACATACTGATCGAGGACAAGCACCCGGTCATGCTGGTCGGTGGGGCGGGCTCGGGCAAGAGTGTCATCGTGGCGGACAAGCTGGGCAGCCTGTCGTACAAGTACGCCGTGACGAACGTGCCGTTCAACTTCTACACCACCTCGGAGATGCTGCAGCGCGTGCTGGAGAAGCCGCTGGAGAAGAAGGCGGGCCGCAACTACGGGCCGCCGGGCAACAAGACGATGGTGTACTTCGTGGACGACATGAACATGCCGGAGGTGGACACGTACGGCACGGTGCAGCCGCACACGCTCATCCGCCAGTTCATGGACTACCGGCACTGGTACGATCGGGCCAAGCTGTCGCTGAAGGACATCCACAACTGCCAGTTTGTGTCGTGCATGAACCCGACGGCCGGCTCGTTCACGATCGACCCGCGGCTGCAGCGCCACTTTTGCGTGTTTGCCGTCAGCTTCCCGAGCGGCGACCCGCTGTACCACATCTACTACTCCGTGCTGTCGCAGCATCTGTCCAACCCGCTGAACAAGTTCAACCTGGCGACGCAGAAAATCTGTGCCGCGCTGGTCACGTGCGCCCTCAACCTGCACACCAAGATGGGGCAGATGTTTCTGCCGACGGCGGTCAAGTTTCACTACGTGTTTAACATGCGCGATCTGGCCAACATCTTCCAGGGCATGCTGTTCGGAAATGGGGAGACGTGCGCCGAGCCGAACCAGCTGATCCGCCTGTGGGCGCACGAGGCGACGCGCGTCTACGGCGACAAGCTGGTGGAGGAGCGGGACATTGACAACTTCAACAAGCTGATCGTGGACGTGGTGAAGAAGTCGTTCGAGGAGATGGACGAGACGAAGGTCTTCTCCAAGCCTATCATCTACTCGCACTTTGCGGAGGGTCTTACCGATCCGAAGTACATGCCGGTGGCGAGCTGGGAGACGCTGAATAAAACGCTCGAGGAGGCCCAGTCCAACTACAACGACATGATCGGGGCGATGAATCTGGTGCTGTTCGAGGACGCGATGAGCCACATCTGCCGGATCAGTCGCATTCTGGAGGGACCGCGCGGGAACGCGCTACTCATCGGCGTCGGTGGCTCTGGCAAGCAGTCGCTGTCGCGGCTGGCCGCCTTCATATCGGGCCTGGAGGTGTTCCAGATCCAGCTGCGCAAGGGCTACAGCATCGCGGACCTGAAGGCGGACCTGGCGGTGCTGTACATGAAGGCGGGCGTGAAAAACGTCCCCTGCATGTTCCTGATGACGGACGCGCAGGTGGCCGAGGAGTCGTTTCTGGTGCTGATCAACGATCTGCTAGCATCGGGCGAGATACCGGAGCTGTTCCCGGAGGACGAGATCGACAACAACATCATCAACGCGCTGCGCAACGAGGTGAAGCAGCTGGGCATGATGGACTCGAAGGAGAACTGTTGGAAGTACTTCATCGAGAAGGTGAGGAAATCGTTGAAGCTGGTGCTGTGCTTCTCGCCGGTCGGCTCTACGCTGCGCGTTCGGGCGCGCAAGTTCCCGGCGATTGTCAACTGTACGGCCATCAATTGGTTCCACGAGTGGCCCAAAAATGCGCTCGAGTCGGTGTCGACGAGGTTCCTGTCGGAAATTGAGGTTTTGCCGGTAAGTGTGCTGAAAATTCATGCTGCATTTGATTAATCAGTCGTAAAGAGTCATTCATATGAGTACTCAATGATGTGTGATTCGAATCTGGAGTCGAATATCTAAAGACTCATGTCATTGGAGACTATTGAATTTTTGAAGATTCGTGAATCTCTGAAGATCAATTCATAAGAAATAATTGAGTTAGTCTTTAAAGAATCATACATCTCTAAGGCTTCATATAAATATTGAAATAATCAAGGATCTTAAGGAATTCAAGAATCTATCAGCGAAAGATTATTTACAGATTCATGAATCTTTGAAGATTAATATGATTATTTACAGATTCATGAACCATTAGAGACTCATTAATGTTTGATTATTACTAAGATTTCTTACTGATTCATGAATCATAACAGATACAAGAATCTAACAAGAAAGAGAGAGATGAATCCTTGAAGATTAATAAGATTTCTTATTGATTCATGAATCATTAGAGATTCATGAATATTTGAATGTAATTATTTACTATTTTTGTTTAAATTTAATGAATTTATGGATAAGAAAGATATATACGAATCTAACGAGAGAGAGAGAGAGAGAGAGAGAGAGAGAGAGAGAGAGAGAGGGAAAGAGAGAGAGAGAGAGAGAGAGAGAGAGAGAAAGAGAGAGAGAGAGATGCATCCTTGAAGATTGATAAGATTGCTTACTGATTCGAGAATCTCTAAAGATTCACAACAAGTTTTGTTGATTCTTGAATCGTTAGAGATAATTGAATCTTTGAAGTATCTTGAATCTCAAAATAAGATTCAAAGTCATTGAATCATTTTGATGAATCACTTGGCAATATCATGTATCTGTATCTCAATGACAATGCAACACTAACACACACGCCTTCCGTTTGTCTTGCAGCCCGAGCTGGTTGAACCGATCGCCGTGTTCATGTCGTACGTGCACGGTACCGTCAACGAAATGTCGCAAACGTACCTGCAGAACGAGCGGCGCTACAACTACACCACACCCAAGTCGTTCCTCGAGCTGATCTCGCTCTACGCCAAGCTGCTGACGGACAAGACGCTCGAGCTGCACGATCGCATCCACCGGCTGGAGAGCGGCATCCTCAAGCTGGCCGAGTGTGCCAAGCAGGTGGACTCGCTGCAGCTCCAGCTGGCCGACCAGGAGATCGTGCTGAAGGTGAAGAACGAGGAGGCGGACAAGCTGATCAAGGTGGTCGGTGCGGAGAACGAGAAGGTGCAGAAGGAGAAGAACATTGCCGCCGAGGAGGAGCTGAAGGTGCGCGTCATCGAGGAGGACGTCGGGGCGAAGGCGCGCGTCTGCGAGGAAGATCTGCGCAAGGCGGAGCCGGCCCTGCTCGCCGCCCAGGCGGCCCTGGACACGCTCGACAAGACGAACCTGACCGAGCTGAAATCGTTCGGCTCGCCGCCGGACGCGGTCGTCAATGTGTGCGCGGCCGTGCTGGTGCTGTTCTCGCCCAAAGGGAAAATCCCGAAGGACCGCAGCTGGAAGTCGTGCAAGATGATCATGAACAAGGTGGACGTGTTCCTGAACGATCTGCTGTACTACGACAAGGAGCACATCCATCCGGACGTGATCAAGGCGCTGCAGCTGTACCTACGCGATCCCGAGTTCGACCCGGACAAGATACGGGCCAAGTCGATCGCGGCGGCCGGGCTGAGCGCCTGGGTGATCAACATACACCGGTTCTACGAGGTGTACCAGGTGGTGGAGCCGAAGCAGCGCGCACTGAACGAGGCGCAGACCGAGCTGAAGGACGCGCAGGACAAGCTGATGGAGCTCGAGTCGAAGATTACCGAGCTGGAGGACAAGCTGGGCGTGATCGAGGCGGCGTTCAACAATGCGCTCGCGGAGAAGCAGAAGTGCCAGGACGAGGCGGACAAGACGGCGTTCACGATCGACCTGGCGCATCGTCTGGTGAACGGGCTGGCATCGGAGAATGTGCGCTGGCGGGAATCGATAGCCATGCTGAAGGGCCAGACGGTGACCCTGCCGGGCGATGTGCTATTGGTTGCCTGCTTTATCAGCTATGTCGGCTGCTTCACCAGACGATACCGCGTCGAGCTGCAGGAGCGGCTGTGGATACCGACGTTCCGCATGTCCCGCCCGATGATACCGTTCACGGAGGGCGTCGATCCGCTCAGCCTGATCTGCGACGACGCGATGATTGCGTCGTGGAACAACGAGGGCCTGCCGTCGGACCGGATGTCGGCGGAGAACGCCACCATACTGACGTACTCGTCCCGCTGGCCGCTCATGATTGATCCGCAGCTGTAAGCTGATTCCCGCGAAGAATTGGGGCAGGAGTGAAGCATTCCTTTTTTCTTACATACGCTTGTTTTCTCTTCCATCTCGCAACAGACAGGGCATCAAATGGATCAAGCAAAAGTATGGCGACGAGCTGACGGTGCTGCGGCTGACCGTGCGCGGCTACCTGGACGTGATTGAGCGGTGCGTGGTGAACGGGAAGATACTGCTGATCGAGAACATCGGCGAAACGGTCGATGCGGTGCTGGATCCGCTGCTCGGCCGCATGCTCGTCAAGAAGGGCCGCTGCCTGCGGATGGGCGAGAAGGAGATCGACTACAATCCCAGCTTCCAGCTCATCCTGCAGACGAAGCTGGCCAACCCGCACTACAAGCCGGAGATGCAGGCGCAGACGACGCTGATCAACTTCACCGTCACGCGCGACGGCCTCGAGGAGCAGCTGCTGGCCGAGGTGGTGAAGGCCGAGCGGCCCGATCTGGAGAAGCAAAAGGCGGACCTGACGACCGAGCAGAACCGGTTCAAGATCACGCTCAAGCTGCTGGAAGACGACCTCCTCAGTCGCCTCTCGTCGGCGGGCGAGAATGTGCTGGAGGACGCCTCGCTCGTGCTGAACCTGGAGAAGACGAAGAAAACGGCGGCCGAGGTCGAGATCAAGGTGCGGGAGAGCCGGAAAACCTCCGAAGCGATCGACGTCGCGTTCGAGAGCTACCGGTCGGCGGCCGAGCGTGCCTCGATACTGTACTTCATCCTGAACGATCTGCACAAGATCAACCCGATCTACCAGTTCTCGCTGAAAGCGTTCACGACCGTGTTCAAGGACGCGATCGCGAAGACGCCGCCCGCCGACAAGCTGAAGGAGCGCGTCGCCAACCTGATCGAGTCGATCACGTTCGCGGTGCACATGTACACGACGCGCGGCCTGTTCGAGAAGGACAAGCTGATCTTCATGGCGCAGATGGCGATCCAGATACTGCTGCACGCGAAGGAGATCGATCCGGGCGAGCTGGACTTCCTGCTGCGCTTCCCGTACACGCCGAACCTGACGTCGCCGTTCGACTTCCTGTCCAACAGTGGGTGGGGCGGCATCAAGGCGCTCGCCAACATGGACGAGTTCCGGGCGCTGGACAAGGACATCGAGGGCTCGGCCAAGCGGTGGCGCAAGCTGACCGAGTCGGAGTGCCCGGAGCGGGAGAAGATGCCGGGCGAGTGGAAGAACAAGAATGCGCTGCAGCGGCTGTGCATCATGCGGTGTCTGCGCCCGGACCGGATGACGTACGCGATCCGGTACTTTGTGGAGGAGAAGCTGGGCGCGCGGTACGTGGAGGCGCGGACGGTTGAGTTTGCCCGCTCGTTTGAGGAGTCGAGCTCGAGCACGCCGGTGTTCTTCATCCTTTCGGCCGGCGTCGACCCACTGAAGGACGTGGAGAAGCTGGGCAAGAAGATGCGGTTCGCGTCGGACTACGGGAACTTCTACAACGTGTCGCTCGGCCAGGGGCAGGAAGTGGTGGCCGAGGCGGCGATGGATGTCGCGTGCAAGGAGGGCCACTGGGTGGTGCTGCAAAACATTCACCTCGTCGCGAAGTGGCTGCCGACGCTGGAGAAGAAGATGGAAGCCACGCAGGAGGGCGCACACGGCAACTACCGGCTGTTCATCAGCGGCGAGCCGGCCCCGTCGGCCGAGTATCACATCATACCGCAGGGCATCCTCGAGTCGGCCATCAAGATCACGAACGAGCCGCCGACGGGGATGCTCGCGAACGTGCACAAAGCGCTGGACAACTTCAACCAGGAGACGCTGGAGATGTGCGGCAAAGAGGCCGAGTTCAAGGCGATTCTGTTCTCTCTGTGCTATTTCCACGCGGTGGTCGCGGAGCGGCGCAAGTTCGGCCCGCAGGGCTGGAACCGCTCGTACCCGTTCAACGTGGGCGACCTGACGATCAGCGTGTACGTGCTGTACAACTACCTGGAGGCGAACAACCGGGTGCCGTGGGAGGACCTGCGCTACCTGTTCGGCGAGATCATGTACGGCGGCCACATCACGGACGACTGGGACCGGCGGCTGTGTCGGACGTACCTGGAGGAGTTCATGCAGCCGGAGCTGGTCGATGGGGATCTGAACTTTGCCACCGGCTTTCCGGCTCCGCCCAACCTCGACTACGCCGGCTACCACAACTACATCGACGACAATCTGCCGTCGGAGTCGCCGCATCTGTACGGGCTGCATCCGAACGCGGAGATCGGCTTCCTCACCACGCTGTCCGAGCAGGCGTTCAAAACCATCTTCGAGCTGCAGCCGCGCGATTCGGGCGCCTCGAGCGGCAGCTCCATCAGCCGGGAGGACGTGGTGAAGAACGTGATTGACGATTTTCTCGACAAGCTGCCGGAGGAGTTCAACATGCTGGAGCTGATGGCGCGCGTCGAGGACCGGACGCCGTTCATCATCGTCGCGTTTCAGGAGTGCGAGCGCATGAACATACTGGTGCGGGAGGTGAAGCGGTCGCTGCGGGAGCTGCTGCTCGGCCTGAAGGGCGAGCTGACCATCACCACCGACATGGAGACGCTCGAGGGGGCGCTGTTCTTCGACCAGGTGCCGGACAACTGGACCAAGCGCGCGTACCCGTCGATGTGCGGGCTGCAGTCGTGGTTCGCCGACCTGCTGATCCGCATCAAGGAGCTGGAGGCGTGGTCGAACGACTTCAACCTGCCGTCCTCGGTGTGGCTGGCCGGGTTCTTCAATCCGCAGAGCTTCCTCACGGCCATCATGCAGCAGACGGCGCGCAAGAACGAGTGGCCGCTGGACAAGATGTGCCTGAGCTGCGACGTGACGAAGAAGTGGAAGGAGGACTTTAGTGCGCCGCCGCGCGAGGGCGCCTACGTGAACGGGCTGTTCATGGAGGGCGCTCGGTGGGACGTGAGCGTCGGCTCGATCGCGAACTCGCTGATGAAGGAGCTGTTCCCCCAGATGCCGGTCATCTACATCAAAGCCATCACGCAGGACAAGCAGGAGACGAAAAACATTTACGAGTGCCCGGTCTACAAAACGCGGTAAGTGAGGGTGCCGGTGGAGGTGGGAAGCGAAAGCGGTGAACCGCTTCAATAGCGACGATGGCGACGTGTGTGCTTTTTTTTTATTTGCAGAGCCCGGGGCCCAACGTTTGTGTGGACGTTCAACTTGAAAACGAAGGAAAAGTCCGCCAAATGGACACTCGGTGGTGTTTGTCTGCTGCTGCAGGTTTAAGCAAACATCCCGGGCCCAGCACCCGGAACAAATTGTGCAGTGCAAAATGGAGCGTATCGCATGTGTGTGTGGTGGAAAAGTAAAGTAATTGAAATGGATTTTTGAGAATTGATGCTACGGGGCACGCTATGCTTCAACGTTGGGTTGAAATAAAATGAAAATTTGGCACAGTTGTTAAGATGATTGAATTGTAATCACTACATTTACTTTAAACATTATTGGAAATAATAATTGTCACTCAAATGAAAAAGAATAAATGCAACGTAAAGCTCGTGCTGGAAAAGCGTCCAATTTAAATCGAAGCGGCAGTTGATGTATTGCAGATTGCATACCAATCGGGTATGAAGTTTTAGAACAGCAAAATAATTCTAATTTTAGAGCGGATTGCATACATATTGAAAGCTTGCACACTCTACAGAAAGGTGTCGCATGCTTAGTTCTCATTTTCATGTACTGATGGCGCTGCTGATTTTGAAGAGGTAATGCGAATCGCATACAACTTGCACAGTGCATGACATACGCATTGCATACTCTGTAGGCGGATAACCATTCTGTATCATTGCATACCTTTTCGAAGTTTTGTTCGCATATTGCATACCGTTTTTAGTACCGAGCAATACTTATCGATTCAGATGTAGATGGCGTTGTGTATATTTTATATGCATATATTTGGGAGTAAAGGTGTGATGCAAAATGCATACCATTTCGAAAACAAACCTTTTTTTTTTCAAAAAAAAAAGATCTACCACGGCTTTAACAGATTTTGCTCGCATTTTACAAGAAAAGCTTAATTTTCTTCCACATTTCAGTTTATTATTGGGCCTGCATTGGGTCAGTCCATTTGAAAATTGTTCGATACACTATTGCTGCTCGAGTTTTTAAACATGAGATCAGGCTTGGAAATCATAGACAATATCAAACTTTTTTATGCAGGTTTTGCTACAATATTGTGTTTTAATTTCTAAGCTATAAAGCTAGAAATATGTATCCAGCCAGCTAGCAGACGATGGGGGCTTTGTTAATACATCTATCATACTCTTCATTTTGAACCAATTCCATCATTTCAGAGCATTTACAGGTAAGTTCATCATTTTTAGAGCATTCTGTTTGATCCAAAGCTTTCCGAAAACAATATTTGTTTGCATGTTGCTCGGCTCTGTCGGATGTATCATATTTACGTGGTGAAAGTCTCTCTTCCCCTTCCCCTGCACCCAGATTACCCTTCAATCGGTGCTCAATTCCTGATAGTGAACATGCACCACACCCTTCCTTTTCTATGTGTTCGTGCGTGCGTGTGTGTGCTCACATTCTCACACTGTCTACGCGTGTATACGTCGCCGGAATCGGATGTGCAAACAGAGCTCCAAAAATTTAATCAAATAAATGAATATATCCTAGATCCTTTCAAGCTAATGCGCGCCCTCCCGTCCTTTGCCCATGTCGAGCAGTGCGTCTCCTCCTGTTCGTTGATCCTACCTTCTTCGCCCTCCACTGGTCGCTGGACGCTTCTAATAATCTGTCCAACCGTGAACCTTTTAGGCAAAAGTAAAAGTAACCAATCGAAAACAAAAAAAAAAAAGGAAAAGCCAAAAGCGAACACGGGAACGATGCGATGCTTTCGTCCTGCGTAAAACTCTCCCAAACCCAGCCCGGGGAACAGGGGAACCAGTGGCGCTGTGGGAAAGTGAGCACTTTCGCAAATAGAAAGATAAATATGAATGCGATATTCTTATACTGCTGCATCCGGTCAGATCAGACTTCGTCCCAACCATGACCCATTGGTCAGCCTTCATTCCCTGCCTGCTAGTCCGAGCGGAGAGCATTAATTATTGGCCGAAGCAATTCAATTTCGGGCCAGCTCCGAGGCCATCGCAATTATTGGCAGAGTGCGGAGATGCTTTTTGTCCTTCGACAGAGCCTTGTGCTCTCTCCATCCTTTCCTTTCTCCCATCGCTTGCACATCATACATCATCATTCGTCATGACGCCATCGTCATGGTTGTTGGGTAGGGGCTGGCTGGCTGGCTCCAATCGGTCGGGTCCAGTCGCTTCAAAATGTGTTCGCCTACACTGGTCCGCCACCCGCCGTCCTAATCCTTACCCACACACACACACACACCGGACAGGGACACCGGACGAGGCCAGTGACCGGGTGGTGGTGGTGGGTGTCCATTTTAATTTGATATTTTAAAAGCTTCTGACGGCACCGGAGGTGGTCACACCGCGCAAATGGCTGATTGATCCGTGTCACCCACCCATTGGGGAGGGAGGGAAAACGACTTCGCTGCACCCCTTCGGGTGAAGTAATTCGATATTGCTTGCTTGAGCTTGTAACTTAAGGCCTGTGCGTTGCAATTGGCCACACAGCGGTGTGACACAGCAGCAGCCTCGTGGCCATTTAGGTTGAATATCCTTTTCTTCCCCTTGCGAGTGATATTTGGGAGTGTCCGGGCGGTCGAATTTCATGGCAGGGGGTGATCGATTAGCTCGTGCCATTCTGGGGCGGTGTGAGTGTGTTGGAGTGGGTTTTTGCTTAATAGGATTTAGTTGCTCGGTTTGGTCAAAACTGAAGATACTGGATATGATTTAACTTCACACGAGCAGCTAAACTTTTTAGAGTCAATTTTGGTCTCCAAAGGATCTATCAGAAAATGGTTCCAGTGATACATGAGAAAGTTGTAATAACTGCGCCATAATCCTTAACAATTGGAACAGTTTATACGTCGTAGCCATTAGCAGGAATAGTTTATGCATTGTAACCTAAAGCCGGGAACGGGTATGCACATTAAAACCCAAAAACAGGAACATAGAGGCAAGAGCCATCGTTCTTGTCAACAAAAGACAAATGGAATTAACTTGATGAAAACAACACCTTTCAAACACACAATCCCAAGCTAAATGTACGAAACCCATCGATCATGGCAAGTGAGATTCGTTCAGACTGTCAGGATAGGACTATGCCCTAACTAAATCGATCGACTTCTCATTTATAGAGCTTGAATATGTCTCCCTATCCCTAAGGTAAGGCTCTTCTAGACTCCAACTTTTCAGTGAGGGTCACTTCGTAAGAGTTTCTATGATCACCTGGACGATCAAGTGTCAAGTAAAGTCCGCCTCGAAACAGTATCCATCTCAGGGCTGCTTATTTCGGCAATACGATGACTTTCCTTAACGATGTTTGAAGGCCTTCCCTGGCCAGTGCAAGTTAAAAGTTGCTACAAAAGATCATCTGCCTTTATTAGATCGTCTTTAGTCTTTCCAGAAAAAACATACATTGTTGAACTAAATGTAGACTCGTTTCAGTCATTAAGATTGCATGATCATTAAAGATACATGCATTTCTTTCATTTCGAATGAAAACTGTTGGTTGATCAAGAAACTTGAGCTACAACATTGGTACTAACAAAAACACTTGGTATCAACTTCGATTCTACGTGCTAATGTATATTGTATTCCATGGATTTGAAATGATAGTCTCCAATGTATGAAAGAAGGCATTCCGAATCTTTGGAACGTTTAATTTTACTTTAATTTATCACGGCTTGTCGTCCCTTCCGTCCTTATGGATGACTCCTTACATAGATTTTATGAACGACTGCTTACGTGCAATAATATCGATGGTGGAATTATACAGAACAGTGTTCGAGAACGATGCAGCTTCTCGATCAAATCTCCGACAGGCCCTGCTTCAGCTGATCCAGCCATTTTCAATTCAGCTGATCCATGTTCTTGGTCCTCAAACCGACCACTGTACGAATGTCTGATTCCTATCCTCCGCTCGGACGTTCCAAGACTCCAAGTAACTCCATAAACGACTACCGGACGCATCAATAAGCAATATATTTCACATTTTGTGCGTTCTTGAAGCCTTCTAGATCTCAGCCTACCGATTCGATTCATTACCAAGATCTTTCTAATGTCCTAAAGCAGGGTTCTTCAAACATTAAAACATAAAACATAACATAAAACCGTTTTTATAGAGACTTTGAGTCGATTGGCCTCATTCGCATCGTTTAAGCATATAATGGTGTTGAGAGCCATTTTTCCGTTGCCTTGTTTGCATATGCGGACGTTTCAATTTCGTTTTTTTAATAAGAATATACTAAAGCTAATGTGCTCAATATAGCTGAATTTGCACAAAAGTTTCTAAAAATGTTTAATTCATAGTCATTCGGTTTTGTTAGAAAATCGACATTAAACAACACATTGAAATAGATTTTTAAACACAAAAAACCCAATATGTTGGGGTCCTCATGTCGTAAATTTGTCGTAACCATTTTCGTGCTAAGAGGAACTGATCATTCTATATGTTTTGGCTTGATTAAGATTGAAAGGAGCCGAGCCAGAGGTTTATTTTCAGAAAATCAATGGAACGATGTTTCGAGCTAATGTATGAAAAGATCACAAAAAAGGACATTGTCATGATAGTTTCACCACTTGCCAACGGAAACTCCAGTAACTGGACAACGAAAGGGCTTGAAACGTGTACCAAGCCATCAACTACTTGAGGTA
This sequence comes from Anopheles merus, assembly GCF_017562075.2. NCBI lineage: Eukaryota > Metazoa > Arthropoda > Insecta > Diptera > Culicidae > Anopheles > Anopheles merus. The sequence goes on along the minus strand of NC_054082.1, from coordinate 7,678,460 downwards.
AGGGTTTCATTCTTTAAAAAAATAATAAACTTCGTCCTTTGATCCAATGCCGTACCTGTAGCCGTGCCGTATCTTACCTCGAATTCAACTTCAAAAGGACACACTTGAAGCGATCCCGGAAAGCTTCGTCCACTTATGCTGCGAGGGATAAACAAACAAATCGACCGATAAAGGTAAAAAAAACACACACACACACCACACTGCTACCTGCCTGCATGAATGGCGAACGATTAAGCCGTTTCATAATTAATACCATCGACATTAATCAAAACACACATGCGTGTTCGATGATATCAACACCACCGACCGACCGAACGACCGACCCGCCGACCTTTTGCCGTCATCGCCGCCACCGTCGCATACACACACGCACACACAGTAGCACATAGCGAACGCATGTCGACGGCCTGTTTTCTTTAACATCCAACGACCATCACCGGCCGCGACGATACGGCCCCAGGCGGGGAGGTCCATAAAGCTTTGTGGTAACAGTGTACGCAATTAATCAAAGACACAGCCCGCTGTCCATCGCCGCGTTACCCCGCTCCCTGTCCTTTTTCGACACGGAATCAATCACTCGTCAAAAGGGATGGCCCGGCCCGGATTGCTGCACTCGTGAGATCGCGTGATCGCCTCAGCAGCAGCAAGGTGCAGTGGCAGCAGCCGATTTCACACCTCCACAGCTACGGGCCCACGACGATACCGACGACTTTCATATAAAAGTAATATAAAGACTCTTGTCAATGGGCAACCTGCTGCGGCGGGCGTAACTCAGGTGGCATTGGATTGCGTACATTTATGAGGTTTATTGGTGAGACCCGAATGAAGTTGTCATCCAGCGATCTCAGGCACCGATGAAAAAGGTGCAAAGTGACATTTTATAGCACCGGGAAACGGGACTGCCAACACAGTCAAAAGCTGGTGGTTGGTGAGATTGTTCTTGTATGTGAAGCTTTCTCAAACACTGACTGGGAGCGTCATTGCTCCGATCGCTATTTGCTATTAGCAGTAGCTAGATGGTAATTTTAAACAAATTTACTACACCACTGCACATTACCGATTTTAGCGCCCTTCGATCTAGCCACAGCAGAGAACTGAGCAAGAGTCTGGTGTGCAAGTGCGCAATCGCATATCGCAAAGCGCATTAGCAAATTATTTCTCACAAGAGTGTGAAAACCTGCCACCTTCTGGCTGAGGTCACTCTTGCCCTGCCCTACGACGGACGGGTTGTGAATGCATGCCAGTATGTGTGTGTGTGTGTGTAAGACTCGTTGTGCAACGCTAGTACCGCTCTATCTCCACCATCCAAACTGCCACGTGACCGGAAAGAGGGTCCCGACACTAATTGCTCCCGGTTGAACCCCTGTTCGGCAATTGGTGGTACAAAAAACAGGGCAAAAGATTGAAAAAAAAAACCACTAACCAACAGTGTCTAAAACACAGCCCTCTTTGTAGTACACGGAACTGTGCTTTGTATTGCGCATCGTGACACGTGTACGGAGGTCCTACTTGTTGCTCGCGATACAAATGCTCTTGGGCAGTTGTGTGCATCGTCCCAGTGTGCACGCACGACCGTTTGCATGTCTTGTCTGGCTTGGTGAACGTACGCACGTAATTACAATATAATGGGTGGATTGACATGTTCTATCTACGGTGCAGCACATAATGCAGCACCCCAAACGCAACACGAAACGCGTCTTCAATTGCGATTGATGGATGGGAGCCCGGACGGACGGAGAGTTACCAAAAGCAGTCAGTACAATTTCTTCGTAAAACTGGTGAATCATAACATAATCAATCGATTGTTGAAATGAATTATATTTTTACTAGTTTTTTCTTTAAATTACCATTCTTATAGCTGTTGCCACCAAATTTTTGCTCTAAGGCATCAATTTTGGACAGTGTGCATCAATGTTTGCTTCTAAGGCACCAATGTTTGACTCTTGTAGGAATTATGATAAATTTACAAGATATTTTTGCAGATTTATGAGAGATGTAGTTTTCAATTTTAAAAACATTAAAACAAATCGTTTATTTTGATTACTTTTCTGTTGAAAACATTTATAAAAATAATCATGTTTCTCAATATTGTTTACACCTTAATATACATGGGAAATTTGTTCACTCCATTAAATCATACAAAATTGATTTCAAATTCCATAAATTAAATAATTAGCTGCTAAGCTTAATTTACAAAATTTTGGAAAAAAAAACTTGCAGACATAAAGTTATTTTTTTTAATAAAGCAATTGACTAACAGTCAAAAAGTGATGCCTTAGAGACAAAAATGTATGCGCACTGTCAAAAGCGATTATGCATATAAAGGGCCAACTTAGTGACACGCTGTCGAAAATTGGTGCCTTAGAGATAAAAATATGTGAGTTAGAGCACAACGACTGTGCCAAAATTACCGTCAACGACTGTATTTGAGAGTAGTTTATATCATTGAAGTTTGCTTGAAAGTTTAGTTAAATCGTGTAAAATATTGGCAATTTTTTATTTTAAAAGGCAACGAAAGTCTACAATTAAATGAAACATTACCCACACTATTTATTCTTCCTGCATGAAAGGATATACTTAACATCTTAGAACATCTAGGCAAGAAAAATCACCATTAAATCAAATAAAAATTAAAAATTAAAAATTCAGTTATCAAATTTTAATAATAAAACACATGTGACGAATGCCACATGACTTCCTTGCGACCGTTTTTTTTTCTCAAATTTAAAACGTTCCTTTGGGTAAATAATGCTTGGACATGAGCAATCATTTCTATTACCATAACTGGTACATAAAACTACTGGTTTGCTTATGCTAGCAGTGATATCTATCGATGGATAACAATATCTCGGTTGTAATATGTTGCTTTTTATTGGTTGAAACATTTTGATTGCTTAACAATGATTTTACTTTTTCATTATAATTCATGCTCGAGTCGCGCCTGATCATATTTTTCACTTTCCATATTTGCCTGACATTGGTGCTAATCCAGTGCCAAACATTGTACAAACCCATTCTATTTGACTAGTGATAAGAATAACTTCTTCTTTTGCTGCTAAAATTGAACTCTTTACTTTGACTCATCTTGTAGTTCATTTTCAATTGAGTTTAAACTTATTTCTCCCCCTATTTCTCCTCACAATTGACCCTGAAGACCCCTTCGATCGACCGATGATGATTAATCAGTCCCTTCCGGCGGTGACCAGTGGGCACTCACCTCAATTCCAACGCATTTTTCTACCGCAGGGCTGAAGGTGGAGGAAGAAACAATTTTCAGTCAAATTTACGGATGGATCCGCTCATTTGTGACACGCGACTTCATAACCGTTTCCGTTTGACCCTAATTTTTTGGAGGTCCACCCTCACTGTTCGAACAGATAAATGGAGCCAGCGAAAGAGAGACAGGTAGAGAGAGATAGAGAGGAAAGCAATACATGCATAATTAATCACCATTCCGGGATCGATCGTCGTTACCGTCGGTGGTCGGGCGTAAGGGCCGGCGCGTTGGTACAATGACACTTATTGTGGTCACGTGACATACTGGCTGTGCAGGGTCCCAAGTTGGCTGCAGCACGCTGTTCTCTGGGAACGTAAACCTCGTAAAATGAATGCGAATTTCATTACGCCGTGACAGCATGTACATTGTGTCGGGTCGAACACTCGCACCCGGCTCGCTCCCCAAAAGGTGCACAGTTTGTGTTCGGAATGTTTTCAAAAGCCTCATTAGCCTTCATTAGTTTTGACTCGATTCGTATTTTTTTTTCTCGGCGGGCTGCTCTATTTACACTTATTAGTGAATTTTTGGCAACAAAATGATGTTTAACTAATTATAACGAACCGTCGCGTAGCGAGTGAGAAACGTAAACATTTCATTGCGAAGTGCTCTAGCCAACGCTTCCAATTGTGTATGAGGTGGGTGGTCTGACACCGGGAAAAAAAATGCATCCTTTTCAAACCATTCTAAAGTACAAACCCGCTCCAGCACGCACATTCCGACGTTTATATCCTTTTTAGCACAAACACTCTAACGATCGGGTACGATCGAGAGCACGATCAATGGATCGGTAGCCGCGCGGTCTCGTAGCACGCATCCTTTCCGGTGATTCGACCATTCTCGAGTGGCTAACCGTTCGTAAAGATATGCCGCATCATCCTCCTGCCTCTGGGCTGGGAATGATGACCAAGGACCACCCGAAAAACACGATCACATCAACACCTGCGAGTTCGATCGTACTTGATAGCTCACGGGAAAAGGAAAGAGATTGCTTTGGCGGTGGCTACTCTTTTTCCACTCTTTTTCCTTTCTTTTTGCTCTCTTTCTCTCTCTAACATATCGACCATTTCCATTGGCTCCGAAACCTCTTTAAAGCAACGAGCAAGCCGAATGGGTGAGCCTTAGAAGAGACACTGCTAACCGGAATAGAATCCATCTCGAACAGCTCTTTGCTGCCCCACCCCACCACGAACCCACCCGTCCTCATGGGGGCAACTTTGTTTTCCCAACCCGAGGCCGAGGCGGTACGGTACAGGAAACACTCGAGCGCGTAAAGAGAAATACAACACCGAGCGAAAGGACAACCGGGAACAACATCAAACAGACCCGGAGGAAAAGCGACCCGAGCCACAAAACCGAGCGACAGGCGAACGAAGAGGCGCGCAAAACAAACGTGCTTTCGGGGCGATCCGAGGGACAGGGCCGCTCGCGTCCGTATCGGAATATTATTGCTTGCATATTTTTTCGGGACTTTCTTGTTACCGGGGTTTTCACCTGCTTTAAAACGCTTTCCTTCTGGTGGTCTAGGACTGTGTCATGCCGTCTTCGCGCTGCAACGAAGCGAAAACAAAATACCGCCGCATAATGTTTATTTGGGCAGTGCAGGAAACTTGTTATAAGGGGGAATGGTCGGTTTTTTATGCTTCACACAGCCAGCCAGCCAAACACACACAATTTTGGATTTGGTAGAGTAAACACTAACTAGCCCAGGGGCAGGCGGAGGGTGAGACGATAATTTCTCCAAAGGAAGAACCAGAACGGCACACCGGTGGAATCGTTTAGAAATGGCCGTGCTTAAGAGGAGAGGCTGCAGGAACTTAAACAGCATTTTTGTGGGATGTTTTGAGTGTGTAAATAATAATGACGCTGGTGACGAGGACAGCAAAGGGAAGGAAGCCGGTGCGGCAAGTGCTAGTTTTGGAACTTCTAATCTCTTTTAAAATCAGTTTAAGAACGAAGTGAATGAAGCTTTGTTCTTCTCATTAACTTCATTAATTCTAAAGCAAAGCATCATTAAAAATTCAACAATATTCAACAAAGATCTACTCTTATTTTAGAACAAGCAATTAGAACTTCAATGTCCAGTGCACTACACCAGCAGTTCTTCAATTCACAGCTCTGATCGACAATCATCCAACTTGTCTAAATGGTCGTTTTGTGTGAGTAAAAAGAGTTTGATTTCGATACATTTATGTAATAGCTTTGAAATCATCTACCTTAGCTCGATATTTGATAAGAATCTTCAATTACTACCCATTCTTAGACATAGAGATTCCTTCTCCATGCAGAAAAGCTGTAAAAAATTGGACAACATTTACCGAAGAAGGGGTACGTTGAGCTAACGATTGATTCTCTGCCACAATTTACACTCCCAGCAATCACTTTCCCATAACGCCTGGAGGACAAACAGGACAACTCGTTCGGGCCCCTTTTGTGCTGCATCCCTTTCAAAGCACCCCTGCCATCCCCTGCGCCACAAAGAGATGGAAAAATGTAATTCAATTTGCTTATCACGTGTCGTGCAGCACAAATCAGCGCCGCGGAAAAGGAAAATCAAAACAAGACAATCATTTCCCATGCATGAAACGCTCGCCGCATCATTCCTGCTTTGCTGATAGAAGGGGAACGTTGTTTTTCTTATGCACTTGCCCAAAACACAAAGCGGCACGCGTGGCGGCACGAAAAACACGTACCAAAACAATGAACCAACCGTTGGTAATGCCGGACGGTTGGCTGAGATTTTCAAATTCGATCCCATGGCCGGGGTGGTGTGTGCTGGCTTATAGTACGGCGGAGTAGCGTGGCGCAACGTTAGTCACTTGGGTTTTATTGTTGCCGAGCGGCGGTTGTTGTTGTTTGTTTAAAACGATTGTACACGAAATTAATAAACTTCATCACTGCTCGTTTGGGTGAGCACGGGGGTGTATTACATTGAACTAAGCGTGGAAAAGTGCGTAACGCAAAGCATTAACGTGCATTATCGGGGTATTTTAAACGCCTGCCAACAGGATCGGCACAATAAGCCCTTTACATTTCTTTCACTTTCTAAGCAAAAAGACCAATCTCACACACGGACCTGTCAAACTGATAGTTTCCATCATCATTAACATCCTCATCATCGTTCTCACTTTGCAAACCTAACCTTGACATTTCGAGCTACCACATTACCCAACGTACACACACAAACACACACATTGGCCACACAAATATGTGTTTGACACCAAAATATTTGCTACAGACTCTCTCGGGCCTCGGCTGACTTTTACTCCACCAACCTGCCCCTCTCGGTTTGTCAACTACCCAGCCCATCCCACCGACTAGTGCTGGGTGCGTGAGCGCGAGCCTGTCCCTTTCGGCGTGGTGGAAGCTGGCTGGTTTGCCAATCTTCAAGGAAAGGTTAAGCCCTCCTGTACACTCCACACATCCTCGAGCGGGCGGGGGGAGGGTGGGGGGGGGGACCCACGTTCCACCTCGGCACGACGCGACCTGAAACCTGACGCTCGTTTGCTCGCCAAACGAACACACATATTTGCTCAATCACTTACGAACAGGTACTCTTGGGTGCTTATTTGCGAATGTTATTAGAATTAAATCATGGTAGTAATTGGATAGAGACAGCCTGCCGCCCTGCCACCCCCCACAGCCCAACCTGCAGGCCTACCTCAGGCCGTGTGCGCACCTATTTCGGCGTCGATTACGTGCATCGTGTTGTTCCAGCGAAGCAAACAGCGCACGCCCCGGGACTCCCACAGATGGCCACCGCTGTCGTCGCACAGGGGATATGTCTCTTTTCTCTTCAAGAAAATTAATCACAACAAGGATGCGTTTTCACCTGCAGGTGAATGGTTATTATCACGCAACGATAATCGGTTGAAAACACGCGCCGATTGCCCATAATTCCCTGGCCTGGCTGGCGGCCCTCACTTGAGCGTTACTCTCGCATAACGACCCTTTCGCCGTAACATGTGCAGCAATATGCGGACAACTCCAGCTCAAGTACCTCCAGCCAAACGGTTCGTGGCTCGTGCAGTAAATGAACCTGTTACCGCAACGCATCGTTCGTGGGAATGTCGCTCGAAATTGTGGTGAATGGTTCGTGGGAAAACTGTGGTATCGGAACAGGTTATAGTTTTGCAGCAGAAATAGGGGTGAGGAACATGTGAAAATGTTAAAAATGTATAGCAGTAATATGTTCCGGAGGTCTTTATAAGGCGATTGAGTAGAGCTCATGATTTTTTCATGAATTTTAGGTTGTCAACTACAGTGTCTTAGACTTTGATGTTCACACTACTTCATGGGTGTTTTACATCGCTTGTTCATGTTGAAACATGCACTTGCTTTATTTAACAATGTTTATCAGTGTTTTCTCCTGATGGGTATAATGAGCCGTAGATAACGAGCTTGCAGGTTTTGTTCCAACTAGAACTATCATGAATGAGTCAGAGGTAGAGGGTAGAGATTAAACATTACCAAGATAACATTACAATCTTACCTTTCTCGTACGGCTGGGATAATGTCAGGCCTCGTCATTCCTATTCACACTATCTTTAACTGCATTTCTTGCCTTTCTTTCATTAAACATGTTTCAAACTAAATTGTAATACATGCTCTTTCCGTCTACATCAACAAGCAAGTAATTCTTCATTCCCTATTGCTTTAGCTAACCAATATAGATATCAAACACAGTGTAATAAAGCTTGCCATTTTCACGCCACCAAACAATACCCACCTACACGCTATACCCGTGTAACAGCACAACAATACACACCACCCGTGGCGCTCTCTATTTGTACTAGGTCCTTGCTATTGCTATTGTCGATCTACCCTTCGCTTCCCGGACCGGACCAAAAACCTCGAAAAACCCGCTACCCCACGCAGAGGAAGGATGCAGAAGCGGCAATTTGTTTCCCATCCTTAAGCATTTGCTTCGGTTCTTACACAATTGGCTGTATCCTTAAACGTTTATTAATATCCCGTAACCCTGTACCCTATCTGCGTACTCGTGTACTCGGATCGACCGCACCCTCACCGAAAGTACCCGCGCTGCCAGTTTTTCCCGTTTTGCTACGGCAGCACACGATATATACACGCACACACGCGAGGGAGAATTGACCCCTGCAGGGGGAAAACGCGTTCAACCTCTGCGCTACTCTATGTACGGTACATTTTATTAGGCATTCAGGAACCTTTGCTTTGCTAGGGAGCGAGTAGAGCATGCTGCCCGGGAGGGAATGAATTCGTTTTGTGGCTGGTTGCTGATTTATCGCTCCGGGGCCCGTGGACCAGTCCAGGCATGGGCTGATTTGGGGGGGTGGTGTGCTCCTTGGCAGAATCACGGTAGATTATCACGCACTTCGGTCGGCAATCACGGCCAAATGCCTTTCGTCTTTCACTCGTCAATTTGGCTGAGATTTGCTCGGTGAAAAGGGTGGATTAAATTAAGTATTTGGCAGTTATTTGGTCGCCGGTGTCGGCGAAATTTCCCGGGGTCGGGTTGAGTAGGCGGACAGCCGCCCCGGGATGATCCCTTTGAAGTGCTGGGTGGTGCTCGGTGTTTGCCCGAGATTATGGAGCAAACTTGTAAAGCCCGGTGAGACACGGTGGAAGGATTCAGTTTTTGGTACAATATTAATGATTCATCGTGTCAGCAACGGCGAACTGGGGCGTTTGGAGTGTTCGTTGAGCTGTAAAGCTGCCGGTTATTGCAGTTTGGTTTACGTCGATTATTCCCTGCTTTATAGAAACAAAGTAATACAGTTATTAAGAATATAATACATCAAATTGTGTTGTATAGTTTACAGCTTGTCCCACAAAGCATTCGCTACGTGATATTACTTTCAACTATGCAAATTTACTATGGCCTAAAGACCTTTTTCTCCCAAATATCGAACTACAGACCCTCCAGAAATGGTACCATTGAACATTGAGGCTGATTGTGTTTTTTATGGATTTTTAAAAGACCACTCCCGCTAACGGGAGTCACTTTCACATCGCTTAAATGGGACAATTTCCGTGACCTGCACCAAGACATCCCAACCCAACCCATAAGCCATGCAGCACGTACAGCGAGCATTCGAACTTCCTGTCCAACAACCTTAGCAAACAGAAAGTAAAACATATCGGGTACCTTTTAGCAATATTTAAGGTCACCTCAATATCGTGCAACAATCAGGCCCATTGATCGACCGCATGCACACAGTCACCGCAGCTGCAGTAGACGCTTGCCGCCTCTGGAGCATAGCGCACTCGGCTAACACGCCAACGGATCGGAGCGACATCGCGTCCTCCATCCGCTACGATGAGGTCAAACCGGAACGCGCAAAACCAAACACACAATTAATCTCGCGACTTACCGGTGGGCCATTTACCTGGGCCGGGTTGCACAAACACCCTTTCGGCCGGGCCGGATAATGCGAAGGGTTTATGAATGAGCGTCTTTGACCGCGCAGTGCAGACAGACAGAAGAAAGGCTCAGCAGAGTGCAGATCGCGTACGGTAGCCCGCGGTACGCTGGGGAACAAATTCCCAACTTAACACACGGGACACACCTCGGGGACAAGTCGTCGGCTTAGGATCGGTTGAGCTAGAACCTCAACCTGGGTGGTCCTTTGCGGGCCGCGTGTCTAGAACATGATGCGCTGCGTCGCCCGAACTTAAAAGCTCAATCACGTCCATTGTTTTGGGCGCGGTGCGCCTGGGAAAGACACGTAATGATTCGAACAAGTGTCCACTTGTTCTGCATTTCACTGACGAATTCCACCGAGAGTGTGTGTCCTTCACGTTCAGATCCATCGCAACACAAACCGCTTCAGTTCGATCAAGATCGCTTGAGCGCTTTCAATCGAGACGCCGACCGTGGCCGTGGTCGGGTTCTGGCTCTCAGAAGACCAAGCTGGCGGGACGCTACTCACGCTTACCCACGGAAGTAAACCGGTCGGAGGAAGGCTTTTTGGTTCGTCTCTCTCTCTCTCTCTCTCTCTCTCTCCGTTTCGATCCCCGGCATCACCTTTAATCTTGTGCATCTCGTAAAAGGCTCTTAACAACAGTTAACGCCACAAAGATACCTGTACTCCGGCGAGGGGAAGGCAAGCCGGAAAGCGCTGCGTACGTACAAAGCGGATGAGCAATAAAAGCGTTCTAGCCCGTATCGTTGCTGTGTTTTCGTTATTTCGCTTCGAATAAATTCACACCCTTTCCTAAGATGCGGACGGCAAGGGCCGGGGACGGGCTCTGGGCAACGGTCTGGGAGGTCCATTGGGCTTTGGGCTGGGCCCTGTTTTGCGGATTGCAATCAATGAGATTGCCGCTCGGTGCAGGTGCCCCGGGAGTGGTGGTGAGAGCTTGGTTGAAATTTGAGAAGACTGTCCACACCGAACAAGAAGTAACACAAACGTCCAAACCACCACAACGAAGCGGCGGAGCCGAAGAGCACGGAGCTGGAAATATTCCTTTTTAACAATCACATGTTAATTAAATTTGATAAACCCGTACACGCACTGACTGTAATGCTTCATGTCGAAGGGTGAAAACGAAAGCTTTGCTTTGCGTGTTTGGATGCTGCTTTTGTGCGACCGTGCAGCCACATTGGACGGACGTGCCGTCTGGGTCCGGTCTGATGAGTAGGTCACGGAAAAACACAGCCGAACCTTATGCCAGTTGGGCAGGAAGCTGCTGCTTTGCTGCCGTATCAGGAAGCGAGATCTGCGCAGTCATTGTCCTGCCTTCAATTTCATGCGCCGTTCCGCCCGTTATTGTCCCGCTAAGTGGCCCTCTGCGTCTATCAATGGCTAAAAATAGAGCTTCCAGCGACTCTAAAACCAAGAAATAGACAAGAAAACAACCTTTCTTTTTTGGCGATTGCAATAGGAATAATAACAAATTCCTTCAATATACGTCTCAAGAAAGTGCTCATTGAAAGAAATTCAACCATGTCGGGGCTTTGCAAAAAAAGGCCAGTAGCCTACGGAAGGGATTAATACTCCAGCAAGCACTGGAGAGGGAAATTGAAAGAAGTTCCCCTTACCGAACGCATTTTCCAGTCCATTGAGCGTGTGCCGATTTGGCGGAAGGAGTCTGGAAGTCCGAAACAAAACGGTACAACCACTCGCTCGGTTGTGAATGAATCGGTCGGTCAGATCTGATTCCGAAAAGTGACGAATCTACAACAAAAAAGAAACCAATCACCCATTTCCCAGTTACCTTCCTCTAGCGGCGGTAAGCCGACCATCGGGGCAACGGATTTGTGGGCAACAGAACGGGCTACTTTATTATTCATTATTCACAACCAGTCCAAGGGCTAGAAAAGCTCCGGAACTGCCACCAGGGTGCTACAGGTGTTTCGGCAAACGGAAGGAAGAAAAAAAAGAAAGGAAACTTCCACCCGTAACTTCCGCCCTGCGTGCGTATGAATTGGGTTTCGGGGACCTATTGTTCTACCTCCGCTTGCTTGCCGGGTAGGCGTGTGCATGCCCGTGACTGTACTCACTGTACACCGATCCGACTCCGCTGTTGAATGGGTCCTTGAGTACCTGAAGTGTGTCAATATCATTATGGGCTTTAATCCTTTCAATGAGTTCCCTAATGTGGTGGCCGTGGTCGATGTCGTTTGTTCATTTCCACCGATCTTTGGTGCATGCCGGAACGCAAAATGGGGTTTAATTTTAATGTTTTGTTCCAATGCTTACGTGCGCAAACATTGAATGCAATAATCTTGTGAAGAGTGCTACTCTAGACCAGGGAGACGCATGCAAAACAAACCAGCGAAATAGCTCCAGATAGCTTATCTTTAAATGAATAAGTCTAGTTTAATGTTTTTTTTGGGGGAAAACATAAACAGGTAAACATCAATTCATCCCCTAAGTACCTTCATAACCGTGAAAATAATCATCTCTCAGCACTGGAACCTTCCTCATGGACGAGTTTTTATCGGTTTCACTAACCAACCAAACTGTCCCACGGTTTCTTACCCTTGCAGCATAATTTGTTTGCCTCCGTCTTCGTTTGTTTCGTACATTTTTTTTCTCTCCCTCGACGGACACGGCGTAGGCTTCTATAAATAAAGTCTTCTCCATCACGACGACGGCGTGCAGGCAGTAAGTACCGAATGCCGAATGATGTCACTGCGCTTACACGGACTGCCGGGAGGCCGGGTGGCCAGCAAGAGTCACGGTGCTTGAAGGATCCAGTACGAACCTGGGTGGTCCTGGGTGGTGGAGTATATCACGGTCGAATGCAATCGGCAGTTTTGAGCACGTCCAGCGTGAGCGCAGTGAGCATCGTCGATCACTTCAGACTGTTCGCCCGGTGCAAGCGTAAGTGGGTAAAAGATATTGCTGATGCTCTCGATCAGTTGGATCTAGTACCAGTGGTGGCCGAGGTGCGAATGAAGGTTATTTTATGGAGAAAATAATAAAATTAAGCATGATAATAGCCAAAAAATACATCGTATAACAGTGTATAACAGTTTGTCGAATTGCCTTTATTATTGTCAAGAGTAAGTACAATGTTCGTGGCACAGTACGCACAAAAATGCCACATCATTCCATGTCACGTTCCATTCCATCCGCGATCTGTTCATCTATTCCTCCACAAATTGACGATCCTAACAGCAATAGGTGGACATTCTCGATCAGCCCTACATGCAATGACAAATCAGTTTTTATGTTGTGGTTGTTATTCTGACTCGGTCACTCGTCCCTTCGCTCCTGTCACAGAGCGCTATCTTCTTACCGCACGATGGTCACATTATAATTGGGGCACCCTGGCCGAACCAAGCACAACTGTCCACCGCGTCCACCCTTGAAGCCTGGGTTTAGGTAACTGTCAATAGGTAAACACACGCACATCAGACAATATAAAAAGGCGTATGCAAGGGCACTGTAATTGAATTGCACCTTTTTGTGACGTACCGGATCGGTAGATAACTACATACAGGCGGCGCGTTGCGTACAGGGAGAGGGTAAGCAGAGGATCCTTGGACGACCCCACGGTCACAGCAGCAGCAGCTGCACCAACTGTCAAAACTGACGGCCGGAGTTGTTGGCTGGTGTGACTTTTGACGCCAATAGTTGGGCTTAGGCCGGGGAAATCGAACGATAGATGTTCCCCCGTGCTGGAGGGTAAACCATCCAAACCAAACACGCTCATTGCATAAATGTCGTTGCCTTTCTACCTTGAAAATGTGTAATGACCAGCGAAACCATTCTTAAAGTCACACGACTCATACAACGGACAACTTCAGTACAGTGAGGGGTTTTTGTTTTTTTTCGGATCTTCCTACCCAAGCTGCATGGCGAGGTAAGAATGGTTTCGCGCTACAAGTAAAACCAAAAAAAAAAAAAACGACGAGCCACACACAAAACACCAACTCCGAGACACAATATTTAGACAAACAATTTTTATTCTTCCTCCATGTCTCATGCCGCACGGCCGAGTCGCTGTTTGTCCGATAAGCTTTAACAATGTTTATTTCTTAATTATTAGCTGTGATTTTTCGGAGGTGAGATGGTTGCTCGATGCGATGCGATGGGATTTATGTACATTTTCACTTACCTTACCCAGACGGAACCGCTTGCCCGTCCCCCCCGGGGCCCAACCGGGGCCATACCTCGTGCAGTTCCGTGTGCGACGCTTGTTTACTGCGGCGGCTTCGGCCGTCTGTGGCTTCGCTTTGGAAACGGCACTTTAAGGCCTCAAAAATCGATTTGGGGAATGCGTTTTTGTGCGTGCTCTTTCTTCAAGCTGCCTTTGCTGTCAGCTGGTTGCGTGGCAATGGGGGAAACGGTTGACGCGGAGCTGGAAGTGGCTTGCTATGTGATTATTGTAATGATACGATGATTTTTTGTGAACACAAACACATTTGCCGGAATGCCGGGAATGGAGAAAACAAACAACTAAGCAAACCCCGGTTGGCGAGTCAGGCTGCTGACCAAGCCACACTAACTAGCGGGGTCGGCGGGTACTCATGAGTGCCTTACTAAATGATCGCGATCGCGAGAGGGGTGAGCTGTGACGCGGCTTAAAACGTAGCGTTTGGTTGAAATTAGCTTTGCAAACAGCTTTAAAAACTCTTAGCTTGGTATTAAAACACGTTTGATTAGGTTACGCGGAAGCCAAACATAATTCGCAAATGTTTGGCCAGTGATTCAGGGTGTCGTAAATTAATCGACACACCTCCCTCCGCTAGTTTGCCCAGTCGTGCCAGTCCGCCGATTTTCCACGAAATACCGATCAGCCGCAAATCAACAAATCAACAAATCCGCAGAAATAGTATCAACGATCTTAAATGCCGTCGGTAAACGGTTACGCACGTCTCGCCAGCTGCTGATAAAGCAATGGTACGCATGTCGCGTGCCCAGAAAGATACACCGCAAAGTATCGACAAAAAGTGGCCCCCAAAAGTCACGCGCCACTTCGAGCGGCTGATAGACGGCAGCACAACTCGGTCAGTTATCGATTTAAAATTAGCCAACCTCCCTTCATAAAAGCACACACACACACACAAACACAATTCCAGCTGTACCTCCACGGGAGACACAAATCAAATCGGTGCCACCAGCAAGAAGACAACTACTTCGACGCTACTGTTTGGTTGTTCACTTTTTTCTTTCTATTGTTGTTTTGTGGTGGCTAATTTAGTAAATAAAAAAGCCTGAACATCAATCGCCCATGTATGGCGGCAGGCAGACGTTAGGTGTCGATCGGTTTTGATAAAACACCCATTATCGCTTACAACCCAATCAAATGTCACCGCCATAGATAAACAATGGAGGAGGCCGGGGAAAAAAGCGAATCATTTTAAACCGGTTTTTTTTTTACAATCAGTTGTCCGGGGATCTGTTGTCGATAAGATAAATCAATGCCAGTGCGTTGCTTGGGTCGAAAAAGCACCCAGTAAGAGGAGAGCTTTGAAATCAATAAAGGCGGAGATTCTAGGAAAAAGTATGGCTATTTCCAATTTCTATAAATAATTACAAAGAAACCTACAGGAAACACTCCAAAGAAATATCTCTAGAATGGACCTAAAGCGTTGAAATCGAATCAAAAGGAAACTATTTCACACATCCTCTTATCGTTCTATCGGTCATACGTGTTTGCCTTCAAACAGAAGCCGCAGAGCGCCACAAACAAAGCTTAAGCCCAAGAAGCCTTGCACGATTTAATCTATCACGCCGCGTGCTCACAGCGGTAACGGATACGGATTCAAACTCCCGGACCTGGGGACGTGTCCTGGGTTCGCATCCTTCCGGTGGAGAACCGAAGGTTCAGGCTATTAGAGCGTGTTGCATGAATCAGCACAAACCCCTGCGGAAAAGGGGCTGACGATGGCAGAAAGCCTTTACCCGGAAACACCCGGAGCTTCCAAGGCGCTGCCGCGTCCGTCTCAACTCTCGCCACAAATACACAACTGGCCGCCATCTCACAACAGCGGCACCCGGGGTGTGTACAATCGTACGAATTCGATGACTAAGCTTCAATCCGGGAACGCTCCCGGAACGAGGGAAGACGGTCGCAGAAGGGCAATACTTCTTGCCTGCCCTGGCAGCCATTCCTCGACAGCCTGCACGAACAAAGAAGACGCTGCGCAGAAGATGCTTCGATTGCGCTTGGGAAATGGCGGGATGGCGACCTTTTGCCGCAGCAGCTGTCCTGGGTGTCGGTGTGAAGGCGAAATCTTAACGTACTTTCCTTTCCGAGGCACCGAGGCACGTATTATCGCTATATGATACTTTCGGTAAACAACGGCAGCCCGGGCAAAGGAGAGGGAATCTGCGTCACGGCGCTCGGCATCTTCCCTATTCCAGCACCGCGCGACACAAAGAACGAAATTGGGTTGCGTTGGCTTTTCGTTCGACAACACACGGTCGCACACTTATTCACACAATCAGCACACAAACATACACACACACATAAACTCACGTATGATCATCTTCAGGGCTTTTGGGTGCTGTGCATACTGTGCACCCTGAAACTCACCCCGCTTGACCCGCTAGGACGCTGTCCCGTACCGGCAGCTTTGATTCAGATTCCGTCCCCGTTCTTATCAGCTCCGCTAAAACCCAATCGAAATGCGGGACCAGTCAAACGTTCTCGGGAATGAAGGCACGCATTATACGCGTCATAAAATGGCCACCAGCTGGTACCGGAGCCCGCTGGCTTTACCGTCACCCGGGGAAAACAGTCCCGGCAAGCGAAGGAAACGGACCGACGAACGATGATGACCTTATCCTTATTCAAATGCGTGTTGCTCGCGGGGCCCAATCGGGACGGCCAATTGGGGTGGGGTGCAGATTGTGTGAGCAAATACGTTCGGCTTCGCTTTCACAGGCCGACTTTAAAACCGATCCGACTTCCAACCGTTCCGAAACCGCCCATGGATCCCAGGTAATGTGTCGACCGTCGCGCGTTTTCGACGCCGCTCGCTCGCTCGGTGCGTTGGCCCTTCGCCTGGCAGTGTGTCTGTGTGCACAATGATAAGTGGCGCAAAAGATAGAACATAGAACGTGGAGGACAACGACGGCAAGAACGGCTGATAGTGTAGGTTCGGTGCATGCGGCAACACGCTGGGGTTTGTTAGGGATTTGGACACCGGAACATTGTCATCGGCATTTCAGTGGTGGCGGGATGTCCGTAGCGCGAACGAGGGCACAGGCGGAGAGAGAGATAGAGAGAGAGAGAGAGAGAGAGAGAGAGAGAGAGAGAGAAAGAGAGGAGGAGGGTAATTTAACCCAGGGTGAATGATGATGGTTCATTTTCCGTGCGACGCGTTGCATCGTGTGCCTCGTGGTTGGGTTCCCGGAATCGGATGATAAGCGCCCTCTCTGACTGCATGGCGGAACGGCTATCAGCGCATCTTGAAAAGAGGAAGAAAGAAGCGAAGCAGATTGGATGATGTGATGTGTTGTTCGTTGTTTTTGAGCGTAGAAATTCAAGATGGAACTCGGTGAAGTCATTCTAATAGAGTACAGACTTGATTACAAACTTTTATTAGGAATATTGGGCCTTATATTTCACAAAACATCTTTTAATCTGTTAGTGACTTCGTCAATAATTTTGTTCATTATTTACATATTTGCTTGATATTTCAAAGTTGTTGAGTCGATTTATGTCTTGTGGCAATATATGACAATATATATTCTAGATCAGAGAGACTTTAACAAGCAAAATATGTTATGTGAGAATGAATCTAATGAACAAAGTCTTCCGAAGTCGAAGTCTTCATGTTGACTTGTCTATTAAGAGAATGCTCTGCTAATGCTAGGCTAAGTATGGCATGTTAGTTATATTAAACCTAAGCTGTATCATGAATATTCCAACTTCCCCAGGGATTGTCCAAACGTATAACGATATAATGTTCTGTTTTGAATACTGTTCAATGGACATAATTTACGCCCTTGCGGTGTTAATACAAAAGTAGTTAAGCGAAGGAGGTTGTTTTAGGTCATTTATGATAGGAGTTGAATTTGGAGTTTGGATAAAAAAGTATGGATTTCATTAGCATGCATAAAAATTATCCGTAAAACATTCCAGATTAACCGTATCATAACAGTTTTGAAGAGGGATTTGAGATTACAATGATCTTCTGAAACTACCCGAAGTTTTCTGTTTCGTTTGCATGACTGTATTGAGTAATCCAACTATCTTTAATATATATGTGGGATAGAACTTAAAATATAAACAAAGACAATGTTTGAGTGACAAAATAAAAACTCATTGCCAATGTTCTACACTTCTTCATCACAACGCAATTTCTGCAACAGAAGCGAGGCCAGAAGTATGGCGAAAACCTCAGTCTGATCAGCTAGTCAATTCTGCCGTCGCGTACAGTATGACGATGTAAGACCCGCACCCTGAACGACCTCATGCCTCATGGTCCCGAACTAATCCCAGCCCCAGGCCACTCTCGCGACAAGGAAATGGACTCGAAGAGTGTTACAAAAAAAAACGAAGAGCAGCCATTTAAAATTAAATAAATAAACTATTCCACTGATAAGATAAGGGAAAAAAGCGTATACGCGAACACAAACTATCGTGCACACTTTACTTACCATCTCAACACGTTCGACCGACAGCCGGTCACACCGGGGCCGCGGCTTACTATCGCCCCGGCACATTCGATGGCGGCCCCGGCTCGAACGGCGGGGGCCTTGCTTTACGGCCGTCGGGCAACGGAATGGATGGGACCGTGTGCCGTGTGCCGCGAATCGCTTCCGGTGTTTGATTCGCTTTTTAAACAGCCACTTTGGCCGGGATTTTGCGGAAGCACAGCCTTTCAGCACGAATTCCAAACCTGTTCCCGTACACGATCAGCCTTTCGTGGCGTTGGAAAAACTTTTCGTCGCGATTAAGGCGCTTAAATTCAAGGCGTTAAAAACTTTGCAACACACCGCCCTGTAGCACACCACTGTCAAGTGTAGTTTTATTCACCACCCAGAACCGAGGGGAAGCACCTTTGCCGTGTTGTAGCTGCTTCCACCGCGGTAACCGTATATCGTACAGCGGGAGCCGGGTACGCGATTTTCCTGCCGCGACCGAGTCTGTCACCGTAAAAATTGTCACTACGAGTGCGGTTGGCGTCTTTTCCATCGATAAACTGTCAATTCTTCGAAGCGGGCAAGGCCTGCCACTAGCCGGCCAACCGTGCTGAGGGCTGTCGGCCGCTGTGCAAACGGTAACCGACCGGGCCTCATCATCGCCCGGGCGACCGGATACAGCCATACATTGCTCCGGTTTTGGTTTTTTTCTTCTGCTTTTTGCACGCCACAGTGGAGCAGCCTAGGCTGGGAGGCGAATCGAAGGAGGCGCAGTGGCTGCCAGGAAAAGCGGCTCGGATTTCTCTTCCCAAACGCTGTACGAGAGTGTGTGTGTGTGTGATGCGCGAGGATGTTTTTCCACCACCCCAATAAAGACAGCCATTTTCCACACAAACACAAAGGCCCGGGTGGTGTACGTGCATCCAGGGGTGTGTATGTGTGTGTGTGTGCTGTAGTCGTGTGGCATTTTAAGGGTGGCAAGCTGGCAGGAAAAGCTTGGCGTCTGTTCCACTCAATTCGCATGCGTACGAAAAGGTTCATCTTCCATCTCTCTTCACCACGCGCTGCAGGGAACCGGGAAAAGTCCCTCCACAGCACCGTGCGTGTGCATCACTATGTGTGTGTGTGTGTGTGTGTGTGTGTGTGTGTGTGTGAGAGCGAACATGAAATTCACCCTCCAGCACGATGTAAAGCAACCCTTACGCGTTCAATAGCTCCGCCTCCAGAGACAGAGACGCATACAACTCGGCCGCTCCCATTGGCCAATGCCGGAGCGAAGCTAGCGCCGAGGGCCAGGCACGCACACACACCATCGCCAGCACGCGTGTGCGACACGCACACCAGCACACACCCGTACGCCCATTGTGGTGCACTTAAAGTTTAGGCACTTCAGCTCGAAAATACTGTTTGAAAGCCAAATAGTTGCTGTTCCCCTCTGCAAACAGTCGCATCTTGTCGCTTGTCTGCCACGGGCTGCCAGATCACAGCGTGTGGCTGCGACTTTGGAAGTTTGTTCAACATTAGAATATATAAACATCAATATAATAAAGCTCTCTCTCGCGTGCGACCCCGCGCCAAAGTGTTCTTTTTCCCGGCGGCCTGGGTGGACTAGTAGTTGGTTTGGGTTTTTGGCCCGATTGCCGTTGGTCGAGTGGGAAATAATTCGCAACACTCTCCCGGATTCGATCCGCGGTCCGCGTGCGTTGTGATAGTGCGTGATCCTGGCGTGATCCTCGTGATCGTCCAGAGCTTTGAGCGTGAATTGGGTGAAGCTTCCAACTGGGTTGCTTGTTAGAAGAAAGTGAAATTTGGGATGTTAAACGATCGTTGATCGTAATAAAAGGAAGGAGGAAAAAACAAACTGGTGTCGGTGAAGTGTGATAAGTGTGACAACGGTCTTGAAGTGAGCAGAACAAGAAAGAGGACGTTTCGTCTCCATTTGGCAGTTTCAATTTATGTGAAAACAGAATACAAAGGAATAATCCTCCTTGCACAGGTGTGATGCAGTGTGTAACGCAAGCAGTGTGACGGAACGAAGGTCTAGCTAAAGTTGTCAGTGACTAAAAACGGACTAGCGATAGAGTTGTCGTAACGATCAATATAGAAACTTAACCGCGGTGCGTCGGTGAAAGTGAAAGTGAATTCGTTGCAATTCATCGTCCGCGTTGATCGATGCGAAATCGATGTGAGTCGGTAGTGCGAGCGAGCGATAAGAGTGACCACACATGATCATGATTCATTCCCCGACGCCGAGGTACGACTCGTGAGTGCCGCGCGTGTGAAGCAGAAGCGCCATTAAGCGGTGATAAGCGGTTGCGTGCGCCGAGCCGAGAGAATCTCTTCCCTATCGCCAAAGGATAACGCCGCAGCCTATCAGTGTGCAGTGTGTTTATCGTTTGTTTGACGTGTGTTTGACGTGTGTGTGTGTGTGTGTGAGAGAGAGAGAGAGTGTCATTGTATATGAGTGTGAGGGGGTAGGAAGGTGGAAGACAGGTTGCGATAAAGATGCAAAAGCTCTACCCGGAAAGCTCGATCAACACGAGCAGTAGCATGGCGGTGGGTGGTGGAGGCGGCGGCGGCGGCGGTGGCGGTGGCGGCAACATGAGCCCGATGGCCACCACGTACAGCAGCATGAACAGTATGGGGATGGCGGTCGGCGGCATGACGTCCGTGTCGCCCCAGGGCGGCGGGTTCGGGGCGACCGTGCTCGGCAGCCCGGGCATGGGCGGGATGGGCGCCGCCATGAACAGCATGTCGGGCAACTGTCTCACCTCGACGCCGATCGGGTACAGCTCGATGGGGTCGCCGATCAGCAACATGGGCTCGTGCATGGGCGGCAACGGCATGAGCACGATGGCGGCCATGTCCGGGTACTCGAGCGTGGCCGGCAGCCGGGAGGTGCTGGGCGACCCGAGCTCGCCCAACTCGGTCGCGCTGCAGCGGGCCCGCACGGAGAAGCCGGCCGCGACGTACCGGCGGAACTACACGCACGCCAAGCCGCCCTACTCGTACATCAGCCTGATCACGATGGCGATCCAGAACAACCCGCACAAGATGCTGACGCTGGCCGAGATCTACCAGTTCATCATGGATCTGTTCCCGTTCTACCGGCAGAACCAGCAGCGGTGGCAGAACTCGATCCGGCACTCGCTCAGCTTCAACGACTGCTTCGTGAAGGTGCCCCGCACGCCGGACAAGCCGGGCAAGGGGTCGTTCTGGACGCTCCATCCCGACTCGGGCAACATGTTCGAGAACGGGTGCTACCTGCGGCGCCAGAAGCGGTTCAAGGACGAGAAAAAGGAGGTGCTCCGGTCGCTGCACAAGAGCCCGGCGCACGGCGGCAGCCTCGATGCGGTCGGCAGCCCGGACAAGAAGGACCCGAACGAGGAGCACCACCATCACCATCACCATCACAGCCACAGCCACCACAGCCACCGGACGGAGCACGTGTCCAAGCTGAGCGCGGCAGTCGACACGCACGGCATGCTGAACAGTGCGCACGGTAAAGACGCGGACGCGCTCGCGATGCTGCACGCGACGGCCGACTTATGCTTAGCCCAACAATCTCATTCACAGCATGGTGGTTCGCACCACCCTACGCACCACCACCACCACCATCCGGCCCACCAGCAGCTGCAGCAGGAGGAATTGACGGCTATGGTAAATCGCTGCCACCCTTCGCTGCTTGGTGAATACCACTCGATGCACCTGAAGCAGGAACCGGCGGGCTACACGCCCTCTAGTCACCCGTTCTCGATCACCCGGCTGCTGCCGACCGAGTCGAAGGCGGACATCAAGATGTACGAGATGAGCCAGTACGCCGGCTACAACGGGCTCAGCCCGCTGCCGAACTCGCACGCGGCCGCGGCCGCCCTCGGGCAGGACTCGTACTATCACCAGAGCCTCGGCTACCACCATGCGTCCACGGGCACGACCAGCTTGTGACATCAGTATCCGCTGGCATAAGTGCGGTTGAAAGGCTACTACCACACTGGCACACAGTACCAGCAACAGCACCACCAGCAGCATCAGCACCAGCAGCAGCAGCAGCAGCACCAACAGAACCAGCAACAGCAGCAGCAACAGAACCAGCAGCAGCACCGTCAGCCGCCCGATCTCGACCAAGAATGGTTGGATTTGGCGCAGCTTAGCACCTCGGCGAACTACGCGCGCAGCGGTGGTGGTAGCTATCTGCAGACCAATCGTTACGTGTACCATCACCGTCATCCTTATCATGCGCAGCTCGTGCAGCAACATCAACAGCAGCAACAACCGTCCGAGCCGGATGAGGAGGACGAGTACGACGATCAGCGCAGCAGAGGGTTTGTCGCGACCGATCTGACCGCTGGCAATAGCAGTGCGTCCTCATCGGGCAGCACCTCCGATACGTCGCCCCATAATATCTCGTTTTAGGACGCTCTTCAAAAGCGCATGTTGTGAAGATCGCACACTGGGTAGCGGATAGGGCATCACATACATACACACGCACACGGCTCACGAGCATGCGATCGGTGACAACCTGATTGAGAAGGCTCTCCACACGATGGGGCACCCGATACACCCGAAAATGGTTCCGTCCGAACGGAAGCCTAAACGGTTGGACGACTTTTGGAGTGTTTGGCTCAAGTTGACTGAACAGTCGGCAGACGACCTTCACTTGGACGTTGGGATTCTGTCCTCTCTTTTTCTCTATCTCTCTCTTTCTCTCTCTCTTTCTCTCTCTCTCTCTCTCTCTCTCTCTCTCTCTCTCTCGCACGCTCTCCTCACTGGACACGAGCATCAAAACGTTGCGTGTCCAGTGATCAATGGATATTCCCCAGTCATTTGTACGATCGTTTTCAGTCTTTCTGAATGAACTCCAACTCCAATGCCTCCCGCATCTAGGGAGTCCTAGACTCCTCGTACGCTTCCTCAGTAAGCGGTTGTTTGTCTTGTAGTTCCCAGTGCGTAGTTCTATTTCGGCGAGCAATTTTTGTTTGCCTGTATACCAATTCCGATTCCTCCGGCAGGCAATAAATCCGGATAGGAGTCTCGAACGAAAACAACCAACAGCCAAACAAAAAAAAAACCCTAACCTTTCATGTCCCCTGAAATCGATTTTCGAGAGCCGCTGCCCAAACCGAAGAGTGTCCACAGCTAACCAAACGTTGTCCAAGTGTCTGCACTTGAGGCGGAATTTCGTTCACCCACGGGATCGTAGTGTGTGCGCACGCGTTCCGCGTGTAGTTTCTTTTGCTTTATGGTAATTGTCGTTAACCCGAAGGTGGGGTCTAATTTGTACGCCACTGTAAGGTAGAAGAGTGTGTTGTTTTTTTAAACTGGTTGCTTTCGAAGCGCTTCTCTTTTTGGAGGTATTTTTTTTGGTCAAGTTCGGAGGTTGTACGCGGTAGCGGCACTCGAGATGCGAAGTCTTGTGAGTGAGTGAGTCGCTTTAAACGCACGCACGTCGCAAGTTGAACCGATGACCTCAATCGGTAGATCGATAGGAAACGAAGACAGGGAAGGGAGCAAGTACTATCGGACGTTGCATGGCAGGCCTCTGTTGCATATGTCATACACACAACGAGTGAATGATACGCTTTAGAGCGCGGGGGCTGCTTTTTACCAAACTCCCAACAAGACGTCCACCAAAATAATAACGTGTAACAGAGGTGGAATTGTTTCCGAATGCGTCGGACACGTGTACAGCTCATTGAATTCTTGAATTAATAAGCCTTTCTTCAACTTGGAACTCGGGTGAGATGACGAGCGAGTGATAGAATGTGTCAAACGTGTAAGAGTGTTGTCCGCTCTACTCAAACACTCACACACACACACACACACACACACACACACACACACACACACCGAATACTGCAACATAAAACTGAGAGCAGGAGTTGTGGGGAGGCGAGGAGGACTTTGCAGGGCACTTTTTACCGCCCTTGAGAGTGACAGCTTGTGTCAATAGTTGAGGTACGGTCCGAAAAGAAGTTCAATTTAACTTGCCCAGATTGATGCTGATGGGCTTTTGATTTACTTTGGACGCTGGTGGTAGTGGTACCGATCCATCCCATCACATGGCCGAACGGTTTGGGCGGTTCAGTTTGGCAGGTTTGCGAAAAAGTTTTGCGGCAAGCGCGCGGGGAGAGTAGAATTTTAATGGATTCAATTTCGAAATTGAAAATTAATCATAGATGAACGTCTCGTGTTTGCAAATGGGTATACCTTCGGGCGGCGGGCGGCTTTAGGATGATTCGGATACATTTTTGATGAGTTTTATTCGGCGAGGTTTGCTGGAGTGGACCTCACTATGCGGTCCATGAACTCACGGCAAAAGTTTTATAAAAGAGAAATAGAGAAAGAGATGAACCGGGAGAGCGAGAGGGATCTACATACAGAGAAATCGAACTTTAGCAGTCACAAAAAATGCATCATCACCATCACCACCAGCGTACGGTGTGATGCAGGTGTGAATTCCTAAATGTGGCCGGCGTCTTCCGTTCGGCCGTTGGAGACGACTCGCTTTTTCGGTCGAAAATCGGCCCTTGCTATTTAGCTGCCGTATGCTAACGAGCAGCTTCACCGAAATCTCGTATGCCACGCCGTAGAAAGGCTTTGCAGTCACATGAGAGACTCGTCTGAGACTGATACCTGTTCGGTGCGTTCCAGTGAAAATTATACTTGGTACAGCTTCTTGCGCTTAGCTTCGCTGGTGATCGTGTGTGTGTTTGGTGTGGAGCAATGCGTTTGAAAGTCAGTTTGAAGCACTGAAGCAAAAACATGTTCAACGGTAAAGCTGCGACGAGAAGGTTATGAATGAAAGTTACGGTACACGAAAAGGTTTCAAAACATTTAGGGAACAGAGGGCGAGAACCCGCCGCTGGTTGGCAGCGTTGCAGATTGCGTCGATTGAACAATTACTCGAAATTGAAGCAACCAATCCACACAAAACTCCAAACTCTGCTAATAACGTCTTCGCAAGCACGCTCCAAAGGCGAGCTGTGGTACAGTAGGCTAATAATCCCGGTTAGTAATAACAACTTCCCACGCAGCAGAAAGACGTGTGTGTGAACTCGTGAAGCAAAAGACACGAAACGTAATGTGCAATTAATCTCTTCGCAATGGAAAAAAACGAAACCCAGCAGCAACAGAAGCAGCAGAAGAAACTACATTTTATCGTAAATTGAATATGGAGGTTATTGATATGTTTTTTTTTTATACCACTACCTTTTAAGTTTGCTATCGTAACCGTGAAACCATAGTTAGATATTTTGTTCTTTTAAAGCTTAATTTAGCTGTCCACTTTCCCTGTCTCCAGTGGTCCTTATTTCTTCGTGCATTTTAAAACGAATTTCCAATCGTACCAACAGTTCACTAGTAAACACAAAACAATAGTAAAGCCAATCGCATAACCTTTTAAACTTACACATTCCTATTGCGAAGAAATACGGCCCAATGCAATGAATGCAATGAACCCCAAACGAAGCCACTCACACCCATTCCAGTATGTATAGATTAGGGCAGAAGGGGGAGGGGGGAAACCCGCATTAAGAAAACAGGAATCAACATTGTACGTTTTAAGCAATTTTAATGAATCTTTGTACATATTTATGATATTTTTCTCATTCGAGCTAAGGTGATACCGTCAAACTCGTTGTTTAACCGCAACGCAAAATCAAACGCGTGTAGAAAATACATAGTAACATTCCTTTCGTACGTACGGCCTGGAGCAAATAATTGTAGCTAAAATCGGAACCGGAAAAATCAGCTCCGAGCTCAGAAGATACGCATGACGAGCGAGTGCTACATCAAAGCGATTGTAGAGCGTCATAGCCAATGGAATAGTTTGAAAACAAACAGACTAATGAGCAGCAACACAACAGATCACAGATGTATGTAAGTGAAAAAAGGAAGATGAAATACCCGAGCCGTCACTTGTTCCCCGGGGGCGATACGATTAGCTATTAGTGGTAGTAGTAGTAGTGGCGCGTGTAAAGCATAATGCGCGCCCAAGCACACTGTCTCCACAACTCCATGCAGTTTGTCTGCTGTGAAATTGTTCGAAATTGCAGGCCATTTTGTTAATAGCTTTTAGTTAGCAGGTATACTATCCCCATTTGCCCGCTCGGTTTAGTACTTCGCGACAGGAAAGATGGAAAGCCGCGCTCGGAAAGCATAGGAAAAATAGGACGACCAGCAATGAACGATCGGAACGATGGGATTGCGTGAAAGAAACGAAGGGCCACGCACTGTTCCATCCATGATTGAACAATGGGGTTATGATTTAAGTTGTAAAAAGCAAAATAAGAAAGTATCTCCCTCTATAGAAGCAGTAGGGACAGCAAATGACCATTCCGAACAACGGGCGGCAAACGGGGAGGCGGCAAAATGGAGCGAATACAATTTCAAAGAAAACTGTGAACTTTAGTGGCATTTTTTGCATTCCAAAAACACAGCGAGGAAGAAAAACAATGCAGCAGGGGAGGCACAGGCAGAGAAAAATCTAAAAACAAAATCGATAATAATAATAATAAAAAGTGATTTAAAAATAATATAATCCATTTAGTTTTTGTTTTAAGATGCTGCGTTCCATTTGGCAGATAATTTGGGCTTTTATTTGTTTGCTTTCCTTAAACCTGATGTAAGGTATGTTTCCGCCATGTTCTCGACCGCCAATAACATTGTGTTACAGCTTCTCTTACTCCTCGTTGATACATTCCTCTCCCACAAGCATGGTGAGGATTTTAATCGATGTGTCTGTAAAGTCGAGTTACGACATGCTGGTACGGAAATGGAAAATAAATAATTGATTTCCACTCCCGACCATACACAGCACGCCCGTTTCACCCAGGTTCACAGCAGGTAGGTTGTGATGCGGTTGAATGAAAATGTTTCGACGCTTTTCTTTTGCTTTCATGTAGCGCTCTCTTCTCTTTCTCTTTCTCTTCTGTTCTCTTTCTCTCTTTCTCTCTTTCCTTCTCTTTTTGATGTTCTCATCGCGTGTGGAAAAGTGTCTTTTGCGCATCATCGCTTTTCATATGCTAGAAAACTCCCTGCTCGTTCGCTGGTCGCTGGTTCACATAAATCGATTACAACCTCCATTTGGATCCTGGCGTCTCTTCCTTTATCCACAGCCCTTTACGCTCAGCTACCAGCGTTGTTTTATAATGCCACTCGCCAACACTACATCCTGTGCAGGAACATAGGAACAGACAGCTTTATCTTTTGGCTTTAATATTTTACCAGCAACACAAACGCGGTACGCGCAACCCTCCCTAATACCATTGGTTGGAGCCAAGTGGCAAGCGAGGGGAGATAGAAAATCGTCCTTTACGATGCGAACGGGATGAAAGAGCGAGTGACATTTACCAGAGAGCCCAACACCAACGGCGTGAGCGAGATGGAGATGGCACAGACACAGCCGATGAACAAATACAGATGAGACATTAGTGTATCGTTAAAGCATACTAGCAGCAGCAGCAGCAGATGAAACACGCTTACCAACACAAAGTGATGTTTCCGCCGGAATGACAGAGCGAAAGAAACGACGAGTGAGAGAGAAAAAAGGAGAGAAAAAGGGAGCAAAAATCGAGATTACCAGGGAAAAGTCGAGCATTGCGTCCCCATCATTCTTCGATATCATCCCGTTTTCCCATTTTATCGTCAGCGTTCAGGTGGTAAGCAGCTATTTTCCTCCCGCCCTGTGTATGTGTGTTTGTGAGTGTGCGTGTAGGCGTAAAGCTGTGTGCGTTACTACTACCAAATGCACGTAGTACTCTGCCATCCTTCGTAGTATTGGTGAAAGGTTTACGCTCGTAGTACGAGCACGATTTGGAGAATGCTTTTTCCCCTGGGGAAAACCTTCATTACCAAACTTCGCTACGGTTGTGGGCGACATTTTCCTTCTCTTGCGTCCATTTTGAACCATTCGTAGCAGGGAAAGGGAAATGCTTTTGGGGTGGAGTAGACGTTGCTTGCTACGGTGCTGTCCGGATGTGCCGGAAGTATTGCAGATCGGGTGTGTGCCCAGCGGAGCGTCCACTAGCACTCCCCCTTCCCCCCAACGGTTTGTGTTGGTAAGTTGTGTTCAACACGCCGAACATGAAACGACAGCCTGCCAAGAGGAGGCACTTTTGCCCGAGACCTCACTCACAGTCAGCTCCGGAGTGGTGTTGGTGAATGAAATATTGATGGGAAAAATCAATAAAAGGTGGAAAACGTGACGATTTATCTCTTCCGAAATTGACTCGGCCCAGTGAGGGCGGGTTTTGGTCGTTGGTCGTAGCATTATTGTGTACGGAGAAAAGGTATACGACATTTCTCCGTAGAAATAAAACATTTCGGAAGTATTCAACGGTGAAGCAATGTTTAGGCAGGCCCGAAAAGGGTAATTTGTTTTGAAAAATGATTAATCGTTCGATTAATCACATCCCTTGGGTCTAATTACGGAATATTATGCATACTCTTTACAGTGCAACACTGTGTGCGTGTTTAACGCATTTCAATACATTAGGGCATTTTATCGATCCAGATAAAGAAAGAACCCCCGAAACGACTGGCGATGGTGCGTATCAGGAAAAACACGGTAAAGTACTTTACCCGCTTGTACCCATCGGTGCATCGATTTCGCGCACAATGCGCCATATGCGCTGAAGTGCATCTTCGGCCGTAATTGTGTAACTGCTGGCACACGGAAATGAGACGCACTGCTGGGAGCGATGGTAACGGCGGACAGACCGCAGAGCGCAATTCTCAACTCGCTCGGCTAAATTGCAATCGATAAGGCCTGTACACGAAGCAGAAGTGGCTACAGTGCCGCCGCCCGGTGAAAACAGCGCCCGTGGAGTGCAACCCAATTATTTAACGAGGAAATGCTTCACCCGAACCGACCTAGAATGGGCCACTCGAGCGCTTACACGGACTGACACCATTTTCCATTGTTTCTCGCTTCTTGCTTCTTGATTTTTTTTTTTTGCTCTGTTTTTATTACCTGTCCTGTCAAGAGCTTCTTCAATGCGGGGCAAAGCAACGTGTTTGGTGTTTTGTGTACTACTACTGAGAGGGCAGGAACTGGGGATTAATAATTCAAAACGGCCGATATGGTCCCGCGTCGTAGGAGAGGCGCAGATGGACAAGTGTGTAGACGGTGTGTTTTGATTAAAACGTACACAAAGGATAATACATTTATGATTGTGGAAATAAATCACTGTACACAGTGAAGCTGCTCGGGCACGATTTGGAGTCTATCACCGTTAGAAGCTACTCTGGCACTAGCTGAGAATAAACAACATTAACTAATGTTTGTAAAATATACTTGAATAGCCATACTTACCTGAGTCTGTGTGCTTTGACGTCGTATACATTCGTGTACGGGTACTTTCAAGATTTGTGGCGTATATCAAGAAAGATCAGCTTTTCGCGATATTCTTCACTTAGAGTCTCCTAATTTGAAGTTCTTTCATCAAGACTTGCTCTGGCTCGACATTTAAGAGCAATTTTACCAGGAAAACATTGCATGTATTAGGGCTTTACGATGGATAGTTTGAATCGATTCTTGCCTTAAACTGTGAGACTGTTTGAGTAAATATCTTTCTGAATGTCTTTCTGAAATAGGACCAAGGAACTAAAACTCACCAGGAATTATCAAAAGATTAGAACACTCCACAGCAATCCGCTAAAGTGTCGCACACCGATGTAGCAAAAATATGTCCGCGTGTGCCACTAAAGATCTTCAGCTAATCCAACCGCTTCGCTCATCATCACGCACCGCGAAAAGCGAAACATTTTCCAAACCATCATCAGTCGACGATGAGCGATAGTGCGTGGCGCGTTCTAGGGACGATTATACAAATATCGTGCCTTGGACCGACGGCCGCGCGTCTGAAGGGTTTTTGGGAGCTCGTCGTGTGTGTGTGTGTGTGTGAGAGAGTCGGTCGGTCGGAAGATATCGATAGGCCATGGCTGTATCAGACACGTGTTGACGTGAGGTTGTTGCAGTCGAAAAGCTTTACGCTAGCCTGTCCCCGGCTAGAGTTCATGTGTCGCCTGTCATGTGTCTGAGTGATGCGTGATAGTTTAGATACGTTTTATGCAATTTATATTTATAGCTGGAAATAAACTGGACGAGGAAAATCTGGTCTACAAAGTGAGATAACAATGCCGATGTCTTGAAGAGAGCTATTTTATTTCCCAAACCGACCCTCGGACAAATCTATAGTTAATTTATAGTTAATAAGCAATATTGAGGCTTTCTGACGCCATCGTTTAGCTTAATGTACTAACTCGACAAAACATACTATACTAAAAAAAGTCCTCTGCCTCATAAATAACAACATCAATAAAGGTACCAGCGAAGCGTCGGGCAGAAACCAAACAAATCGCCCCGTCAATCGCTTTTATCAAAACAGCAGCCCATAATGGTTTGATGCGACATGAAATAGATCCACCGCGGTCAAACGAAATTGACGTTTTATGTTAACGGCATACACACGTACGCCCCAAAGTAAACATATGAAACGGCCCGGAACCCATTGACCTTCCCCATTGCGATGTGCCTCAGACACCCATACACACACAAACACGGACACGAACACGTTCTGTGCCAGTGTGCTGAAATTCATACTTTACCGCAGTGGTCCGGTAGTCGGTATATCGGAAAGAAAGCACATCGGCAGCATACGAGGACGAAAAATGCTGCCAAAGCCAAACACACATCTTCCAGCACATATATATGGGTGTGTATGTGTTTGAGAGAGAGAGAGTGTGTGTGTGTGAGTTTGTTTGTGTCCAAAAGGGCCGCAGCGTCGCAGCCGATACCGCAGCCGCATTATGCAAAGGCTATCGATATTTTCTTCCCGTTCCAGTGGGCCATTCGCCATTGGCTTATGTGAGGGAAACATTATTCAAAAAGGCTCCAAGCATCATCCTTCATTTTGATACCGGTAAAACGAAACGAAAAACTCGGTCTCTCACATACACAGCCACACGGCCATACCAACAGCGCCTCGTTCACATATTTTACGATGATGGTTGGCATTTATCCGCAGAGACGCCCGCCGACCGACCGACCGACCGGCCCGAGACCGATGGCAATTTGTATCGCAACGGCGCAGGAAGCCACCGTGCAGGAAAATTTATGATGACATGCACATGAAATAATGTAGAAGGTGTTTGCCGAATGATAAGAAATTTTCGTTAATTTCTCCGCTCACAGCCCGTGATAGCTGACGAGCGGTTTTGCGGGCATGCTGACGTGCCCGGTTTGCTCATCCCGGGGGCTAATGGGTGCTCGTTAGCGTTTAAATAAATGTATGCAAGTGTTCGATGGCTCGGAGAGTTTTTGCAACCGGTAGAAAGTCTGCCGCCCGCCGGAGCCAGATAATCGAAGTCACTGATTTTATGCAAAATCATAAACCCATTAACATATCCCGGGAGCTGCTGCCAGCGTGGAACTCTGCGCTGTTTGCGGTCGGTGTTTTGGGTGGAACGATAAAAAGCGAAACAGAAGCGGGGGAAGAGGGAGGGAGAAACGATATCCGGATGGCAAATTTTATGGCCAGTGCAGGGCACGACCGCGAACGGATCGTCAGTGTGGAATGGCGAAGCGTACGAATGACACCGGGCGATGGTGACCTAAATTATTGAACGTATTTCAGGACAAATGGCTTTTATTGCCAAAATGGCCATTCGACTATGATGAATATAGACAGAACCTCCTTTTATGACGGAGTAGGTACACATAGCTGATACGATGCCGAAAAGGTTATTTTATAATCCCAATCAATGAAATATGTTCTCAAACAGCCGTTGATGAATTGCCGAATCCGGATAAAGAATCTTGATGATGGGGTGCTAATAAAATAAAAGCATGCATAAAATACAAGTGATCAGTACGACAGGGTATTTTCAAACATCCATGGAGCTGTTGTGCTCTAATACACAATTGTTGGAACAAATCATGTTCAGATGAATATCTTTATTCTATGAAGTTCCTCATTGTCAAGTTTGGTTCTCTGTGTATTGTAATGTTATGCATTTTTGAGGTGCAAATTTCAGTATTTTTGAACCCTTTGTTAACTAGATGGATCGTAAACATAGGATGCAAAAATTCCGCACAAAATATTCCCCAACAATGGTACGATAAGAATGCATTCATCCATTCCATTTCAGAGCTTCCAGTGCTCGTTCGTGATGGCAATGGCTACACCCAAAAAAAATTGCATTAATATTTCCCACTCATAAAGACCGAGTACGTGCTAAACGATCGTTCGCGTTCAAGAACCATCCTGTATGAATGGATTTTGCTGGCCAGTAAGACGACACACGGAGCTCTTGACACTTTCAAAGAACAAGGAAGAATGTTGGTATCTCCTGCCGGAGTCATTCCACAATCCACCTCTGACATAGCAACCGCGCGATTGATGAGTCGTCGCGGGAAGGGGAGCTGTACAAGACTGCATCCCGAAAACCGGACGAACCGAGAAAATAGAGATGAAACTGTCAACTTTCTTCCCAAGACAGCGTGCGTTGTTGTTCCGGCTGGTCAAGTAGTGCCGAACTACTTGTAAAGCTGAAACGAATGCCTAGAGTGTTGGTTTTACCTCCCTAGAGGCTGGCTGCGTGTAGTCAGTGCGCAATGGAGAGCTCTACGGTGTGCTGGATCGCTAACGATCGTGACGAATGCAATTTCATTCATAAAAATCCTAGTTCTTGAAACCAGCAACCAGACAAAGTTAGAAGACATTGTCACGCGAAGGAAGACACATACCGCGTTCACAATACAGGAAGAATGTCTGGAACGGTTGATCGAGTGGACAAAACAAGTTTTAAAGGTTGGGAGCACTTTGGGAACCGAGCACGGAACATGGAGTCGGCAGCTGTTGGTGAGACATGTGAATGATTTCATTTCGGTGGTGACTCGCGATGACTGCAATGGAGCAGAAGACACTCCGAGTACGCCCCAAGTCGGAGGAAGTACTCGACGAACATTAAGAAGTCAAGATGGTCAGCGAAGATGTGTGATGAGTAAACTATAAGTGACACTCTCGAGATTGTATTGTTTTCGGGGCTTGGTATCGGACTGCTGCAAACGTAACGGAAATGCAATCTGTATGCATCATGCCGATGCCGTGGGAGTGCCGAAGATGATGGGTCACTTTCAGAAAAGCGGATTTCAGGTTGGTGCTAATCATTCAAAGGCAGAATCATTCCTTTTTCATATTGTTCGTATCGTTAAGCAAACTAATCTCCTTCAATGAACCGCAACACACCTAATTCAATAGGTGCCAATCCGTGCCCTGGCATGGCTGGCATCGCATGAATGTTTGATAGGTTTCCCACAAAACGACCAAACGGGCGTTTACCCCAGTACCCCACGGGCAAAGATTATCACTTTCGTTTGATAAATACCACCCTTGGGTCAACAGAACACAACAGCAAACGGACCGTTCCTTCCGGTAGTGTCGCTCGCTGGACACGGCAGGGTCTCGGCAAAGACGACACTCATTATTGGCCGCTTGTTGATGTCGTTGCATTTCGGCACGCTCATGCTGCGATAAGTGCAACCCATTCGAGACCCCCTCTGTCTGCCCATTCTGCCCACCCTCATTGGACCTTCCCTAGATCGGCTAGATTCAATGCCAATGTCATGGTCTCCGAAGTCACGGCGAAGGCGTCATCGTCATATCGCGCCCCGGTACGCGTCCTTCGTCAGGCGTAACAAAGCGTATGGCCAAACAAAACGGCAGCAGCAGCAGCAGCAGCACCAGCTTTATGAAGAAATCAAACAAAAATCGATTCTAAATCAAACAGAAAATGTTGTTTATCGACAAATACCGTTCGTAGTTGTTGCTGTTGCTGCTGCTGCTGCTTCATATCTCTCGCTCTATTTGCTCTAGATCGTACTGAAATCGTACGAAGTTGTGCCATTGGAAGTTGATTGCTGCACGGAGGACGTCGTACAAGTTTCGCTGTTAGATTACCGAGTCCAAGCTCAAGTCAACCCGACCGACTCGACTGTTTGGAGCTGGAGCGTCTAGGTCGTCGTCGTCGGTAGTCGCTGCGTTGTGTGCCAGCGAGAATCAGGTTATCTGCCAGTGCTACAGACTTAGTTTCACCGTAACACGGCGAGTGTGTTTGGCCAGGGCAATGGGAAGTGAAGGAATAACAACAACAAAAAACTTTTGTTTGAGAACACGCTGGAAAATGCATTTTTTATCTACTCAATGTATCGGCGTGCCAGTGTCAGTTGATCATTGTCGGCTGGCTTCTGCAGTGCCGCAGAACTCGGTTGGAAGGATTGATGCAATCGTTTGGGCGGCTTGCAGGCCGACTAATCCTTCATTTGTGTGTGTGTGTGTTTTTTGTTTTTCGGAATAGTAGATTGGCATTCATTTGGTGTTTTGTGATTTATTGCTGCAGATTTTTATAAATATGAGACCTTTTTCCAATGAGTTTCTACAACAAAATGTTTTCAATTAGATATTCATTCAAGATATTGTACTTTTTAAGAATTATTTAGTTAAAGTTTCAAGGATTTCTATACTCGCACAATGCATAGAACCTACCAGTTTCTAGTGCTCTTTAACACGCATCAAACGACGAACTTCACTCACACTGTCTTGTAGGGAGTGTGTAGAACCTCCGTTTGTTTGAACGAAGAATTGTCCCACCGATCCACTGCTAGCCTCCGCTTGAACTGACTCCACTGGGCACCGTACTCTGTCTGCGGTGCGGTTGAACAGAATACCCAATGCGAATTCTCCTCTCCTCCGTCACCCACCGCAGTCCTGCCAAGAGAAAGCTGCACAAGTCAACGCAGCAGCTCAACCGCCTGCAGAAAACTGTCGAGTCCGACTCCGCACAGGCCGTACGGGGCCGAAATTTTCAACACAAATATTAGCTTGATAAACAAAAATTTCCAAATAAACTGAAAGGTGATAAACGAAAAAATAAAATGACTTTCGTAGTCGATCCCGGTTCTAGCTAACCCAGCACGGTCTCAGCCATCCTCGGCAAAGGACTCGATCTGCAGCATCGGACCTTGGTGGTTCTTCCACCTTTTGTGCCACGCCGCACGGTGCCTCGTCCTCACTTCACCCGAATGTGGGACAGATCTATGCTGCTTAGAGGCTGTTTGTTTTCCTTCAGGTGTATCGCAACCGAGAGGAGAGGGGATGTGTTTGAAAGTTGGTCATATTTTGGTGTCCCATTTTATCGGTGCAGCCGGATGTGTGCTTACATAAGCGATAACTATTTCCGGGTGTTTGGTGCGGTGGGCATATGGTGGAGTGTGTGTTGAAAGGAGCACGTGTGAACATGTTTGCTTGTGTTTGGTTAAAGAATAGAACGTGTCCACCAGTAGATAGTGCATTTTATGTAGAACTTTACAACAAAATATTTAAAACGATCACTGCAAAGATGTTTATTATCTTAGAATTATGCTTTATTTGGAAAGATTGTTCTTGTGTATTTAGTAATGAAGGTAATGAAACCGGCAAGAAGTATTTCTACCTATAATTGAAGAGTCAATTAAATCAATAAATGAACTGTGTTTCACTCGTTTCCTTCCAATTAATATCAATTAAAGCAAGAAAGGTCAAATAGCTTTGTAATTTGATTGCCATTTTCCAGTGTCGTACTTTACGGAAAGTTTTTCGTCCTGCCGTAGAAAACGAACGAAGGTGAAAAAGTGTGACAAAAAAATCTATCCACTCTTTTATTCCGTGTTGAGCCGAGCTTTGTGAGCGTACTTTTTTTTGAAACGGTTGACTTTCCCGCAAAGAAAAAGGAATTGATCACCCGGAAAATAGAACAGGAACAAAAAAAATACAATTAATCCAATTTCAGTATCACAGCGGATCTGATGAGCGGAGATAATCAAATTATCGGCTACGGTGTGGTTCGTTATTCAATTTATACTTCAGTCCTTTTTGGACACAGTAAGACGAATGTTTCAACTGTCTTAATCACCTTCTGGCATAGTTGATTTCAAGTTAATTTTTTATGTAATTTCAATCTTTAAATTATAATTGAAGGATATCTGTGTGCTATCCCGGGAGAAAGGCCTTAACCCAGTCTCCTTTGTTTCAACTGTAAGCCCATCACGTGACGTGAAGTAACATGAAAATGTGTAATATTAGCTTTACGATATTGCTTTACGTGCTTTGCTTCATAAACCTCTCGCTTTGCAGCAAACTACCTGCACTCGTTAAACCATACTATCACCACACATCGTGAAGCAACCGAATAGCAACACAGAACAGGCCAATAGGAAATTAATCAGTAATTTTAAAACAAGCACATAGCCGAGCCCGGGCTTTGTTCCCCTTTCTCTGGCGGATGGAAAGGGGGCTGACGGGTACGGCTGTCGTGACGAAATGCCTTTCCATTGTTGGTTCCCCATGGATGTGTGAAAGGTAAACAACCATCATTACCCGTCGCCATTCAAAAGCGCTGGCCTGCAACCAAAAAGGCCGGCAGGCGATCGTTCACTCGTTACATGAAAAAGCTTATGATGCACCCAGGCACCGTCCACCGCCTTATGGCCATCACTCTTGCCTCAAGGATTTGCTGGCCCAATGCAACACCATTACCGCCTGTGCCTTGGTATTGCCGTCCAGCTCGGTTGACACACACACACACACGCATAGCAACAATGCACGATGCATCGATGACGACCGGATCGACCCCGATTGCTCGCCGGCACGATCCGGCCCTTCGACCCGCCTGGCCAAACAGTTCCAGCCCCCGCCAACACCAAACACCCAAGTAATTATCGTTTATGCGTGTTTTCTTCCAGCGTGGACGTTTCCATCCGGGCACTTTTCAATCCTTCGATTGTCCGCTGGCGCCCTCGTTGGACGGGCGTGTACACAGCCAGCCCTAGCGGTACTGAACCTCCTTTGTTTCCAAGCCCCGGCTGGCCTGGCACGACGTGTGGGGCGATTGTGTGCAGAATGTCATAAATGAAAGTTTCCCTATGTTTACCTTGCACCAGCCAAATGGGCTCGATAATGTCGGACCAGGCCCCTTAGTTTTCCCTCCACCTTTGTCCTTTCCTTCGCTCCCGGAACTGCAGCGTGTTGCAGCACCATCCCTTCTCCCGCTCGACAAGTAACAACAAAATAAGGAAACGGAGCGGAAAGCAAGACAGGGCCAAGAAGTAACACGATTTTAATTAGTACACTCAGCACCCTGCACCCAGGAAACGATGGGCCGGAAATGAATGGGTTCTCTTTTTTGCCTGGGCCGGGGATGTGCTGCTGCTGCTGCTGCTGCTGCTGCAGTGACCGGTCGTTCAAGGTGTCGGGGAGACCCATTCAATCAGCGTTGGAAAATATTGATAAATCAAGCATTCGAAAAGTCTGATTATGCTGGCAAACACAGCGGCAACCAGCGAGAAAGCGAGAAGAGAGCGCCTTGCCGCCCCACCGGATGGGGTCAAACTGAATACGTCAAATTGACATCAATCGACGGCACACAGGCACAACACTCCCGTAGCAAAAAGGAGTGTGAGTGTATGCGCGCACACGTTGGGTCACGCTCGGTGAAGCTTGTTTCATCATGCAAATTGGTTCGGATCCAAGCTTTCGTTCGAGCGTTAGACAGACACCCAGGCACAGGGCTGACGATAGCGCCAACTTTTGGCGCTTTTCCAACCGTACCTTTCCCCGTTGTCACTCCACACGTTACTCCGTTCAGGAGCGGAGTTGGCTCATTTCGATTTTATGATTTTCAGGACGGGTTTTTTTTTGTTCTTATTTCTTCCCGTGTGTCATGCATGCCTTTCTTCTCCTATCACGGCTGTCGCTTGATCGAAACGTTTTTTTTTTTTTTGGTTATCCCCCGTACTTCATTTGCGATGCGAATCTCTCAGGCATGCAGGGCGAAGAGTAGTGATTTGCACATCATCGTTCGGGAAGTCGGAACATTTGTCAATGTTGCTCGATGCTGCTGCTGCTCCGATGAGTGTGATGAGACGGATGAACGCGGTACGACTGTTTGTACATGGGAAGCAAATTCAATCAATATACACGTTCGTTCGCTCGACGTGCAATTTTCGCAGGAACGCAGGTGAAGCAGAAAAGTCAGCATCGATTGCGCCCAGGCGCAAGGTGGAGATGAAAACGCAGGACTACCCGGGTTTGCCTCGTCTGCTAGCATATGATTAGTTCCGGGTGTAATCGTCTGGCAGGTGGAGCTTAGGATTTGGGTGCGAGAAGAAATTGAATGGTGGGAGCAGCACAGTAAATTGCTTGATTGCATGAGGAACTTAGCGATGTGTGGATTAAAATAGAATACAAAATCAAACAAAACACGTTGTACGACATTGCGCTCTCTGTTTTGTTTGTCAAAATTATTGTTTTACACATTCCAATATC
The DNA here is from genome assembly GCF_017562075.2 of Anopheles merus. NCBI lineage: Eukaryota > Metazoa > Arthropoda > Insecta > Diptera > Culicidae > Anopheles > Anopheles merus. The sequence goes on along the minus strand of NC_054082.1, from coordinate 7,639,791 downwards.
ATTTTATACAACACGTGCTATGTCACAAATAAAGATATGAAGCACTTAACTCTTAGGACAACTACTACGAATATTAATTATTTAAATTAATTTGATTTGAGAATGTCTCGCACCTTGTTTCCAAGATTCCAGCGCACCTTGTTTTGAACAAAACATCTCATAAACCACCACACACAGTAGTTGCGCCGTGCCAAACTGATTTATCACACCTCATTCATGGAAGCCACAATGCTATCATCACGACCATCGCCAGAGATAACCGAATAAGCGTGCTAATTCCGGACCCTTCCCTAGTACCATCCAGCCCGCTTCTGCACGTAACACTGCTCATCCAGGCGAATCATCGTGTCCTGCACTGCGCGGCAAAAGATTGCCCACCCCACTCCCCCAAAACGTTCGTCAAACTGAAACATAATAATAAAAGAACCCAAAATAACCTCGTCACTTGCGCGCGCTCGAGCCCTTCGCTCGCGACACTCAATTAACGATCTAAAACCCGACGAAAGGCACCATAAAAATAGAAAAACGCAAAAGCCAGCCAAGATCAATCAACGCGCTCAATGTGCGGGCAAAGAGAAAGGCCTTATCCTGCGTGTGACGCCCGAGGGTCAGCACCAAGCATCACCCCCTCTCTGCCGAGAGCGTCCCGGGAACTGTATCAACACCGTATGCGCCAGTGGATTTGGATGCAATAATAAAATCAAATTAAAATCACCCCCTTTCTATAGCGCTCTCGCTCGATTCGGCGATTCTGATTCGAGCGCAAGGGGTTGTCCTGCGGCAGACGTATCGCTCCTTCGTCCTAAACTAACCAACAAAGACAACAACAACAACAACAACAACTGGATGTTTGTTGGCTAGAGCGAGGGGGAGTGAACCGAACCGTTTACAGCAAATAATTAATACATTAAATCAAAACCCAACACACAGATTGTATCGGACCAGGTCCGCGGACCGGAACGATTATCACCGAGCGTTTCCTGCCGGCCGAGGCGGGGAAATCCTTCCCAAACCTCCGACAGGGGTGTCCCTGTAGGGCTGGTGTGCGCAAGCGGCCGATAAGCGGGGTTGCGGGATAAGGGATCAACCCGATGAGGAGGGCTGAGCGAATGAATGTACCGCTTGATAGTTTATTTATATCATATGTTCATGATTTTTATCGTGCCAAATACCAGGACTAATGGGGTGGGTGTGTTGTGGCTGTCGATTTTCCCCTTCTTGCTTCGTTCCCCGTTTGCTTGCTGTGACGTACACAAGGGCATCGGCACAAGGGTCGTTCCGCAATAGCGGCCCCTTGGGAAGAGGGTGTTGGTACAGTTTTTAGATTGCGAGGAACAAATCTGGAACAACGGTGGATCTGTTTTACAAACTCGCACGACACAGTGCGGTGTTGTTACCGATGCACAATCGGCTTTGATGACCCTCAGCCATTGTGAACGATCGTTTTCGACCTCCCCACCCTAGGCTGTATGCATCGATTTCGGTTGTCCTTGGAGCGAAGAGAAAGGAAAGCGTTCCTTCATCCACACCGCGCGCCACTAAATAGCAATAATCCTGTCACAATGAATAAATCGGTGGGCTTGCTCACAGCCGCCGCCTGCATGCGACCTGTTTCCAGCTAATTCTTCCAACTACAGCTCAACCCAAGGGGCACAGCGGAGGTGCCACAATAATAAGCTGCAAATGTGCAATGTGTTCTATTTCATGGACGATTGCCAGCGAACAGTGGCCAAACAGGGAAGGTGTAAATTAATCGTTGCTACATGCGCGGCGCTGTGAGGTGGTACTGTGACGCGCACGTTGCGCTCGCCCAACAGCTGCCTGCAAGACGGGATGCAAAGGCAAGGATTGCTGTTGTTGTGCGCTGTTGGCAGCTCGGAAAAAAGGCTTTCCAGCTTGATCGCATGATACTGTGCGCTTTAAAGTGAGCGCCGGGATGTTGAGTTAATCCGTGTTGAGCATTTTAAAAGGATCAACAATCGAACGGCTACTGGATGATGTTTGTCACACGTGGCGGAAGTAATGGATATGCATAGTTTGGGTAATTTTCAGTGCTTAATCGGCAATTTGAACCCAGTTGGTTTTTTCTACTCTTTAATCTTTTTGCTGATGATAGCAAAAGGGAAAGTTTATTTTCATCAACAAAATGTAATATATTCGTTACTTTAGAAACGTTACCCCGTTGTAAAGTGCAGTGCTCTTTTGGTCGAATTAAATCCTCAGAAGATATTAAAGACTTAGAGACGATTGAATTAAGTATTTTACCAATGATGATGAAAGGTAGCCCAGCACAACTTAAACTTCTTCAAACAGTTATATCCTAAGACTTACTTTGTCATAATGTTTGGTTGACACAACAGCTAAGCGAGCTTTGCATCATGAAGTTCATCTCCGTTTGGAAGAATACTATTGAAATACTATGTGTTAAACATGTCAAACTTATAGCTCACCAGGAAAAGAACGTTTCTTATACATTTCGAATAATTCCTATGGAAATGAATCGAACACATTGTCTGGATGAAATTGAGCAAACCTGACAGCTAAATGACATCGAAAGGCAGGCCAATTTCGGCAAAATATCGAAAGAATTCCTTGAAAGCGATTGGTAAATTGGCTCTCTGGATTATTCTATGCTGATTTCGAATCAATTTTGCTTGAGCAAATTAATTTCAATGTAGGCCTTTTCTTCCTAAAATGCAGACATTAAACATCGGGATATTGCTACAATAGCATTCGCCTGTTCACCAACGTGCAACGTTTCACATCTAAGTCTTACATCGAACAAAACGCAGTCCTACATAAGCAAAAACAATATGCTCAAAATCCATCACAACCGAAGTAAATGTGTTCTATTGACACAAACGACAGAATTGTTCATATTATATTCCACTTTACTAAACATTTAACATGATACCTTCCAAATGAAGTAATAAAAAAAGTTTAATTTTGAGCTATTTTCTTCCGCACTAACGTTGTTTGTATCACGGCTCGGAACGACACATTTCAACCATATTTCCATCATGCCTGCACCTGCTGGACGCTGACACATTTATCAAAAACAGTGATAGCATCTGCAAACAGCACCCGCAACCAGGCGCTCACCCCCAGCATCAATCCCCGTCCGGGATGCACTTTAATTAGAGCAAATAAAGATATCACCAGCAGCAGCAGCAGCAGCAGCAGCATTGCACCGTTTCAAACACTGCTACCACCCACACAGTCCGGCAGCCCGCCTAAGGACATGGTTCCGAGCCAGTTTGTTAGATAGAACCGGAAATGGAGAACAATCTCTGGACAGAGTTGAATTGAAAAAAAACACAGACACATACACACATACACATCCAACCTTTACGCAAATAGCCCTACATCAGTGTTTGACATAAAGTACTACTCACTTGTCGTCATCTTCGTCATCGCGCGGACACTCGTCAGCGGCCGTCCCATGCACCCATACACACTAATAACAAACAAGCGTTAGCGAAAAGGGCTCGCATGTTCTCCACGTCCCCATCATCATCATCGTCACCATCATCATCAGGCGAGGGTGCACTGTACACTGCAAAAGTTAATCAGACTGCCAACGGTTGTGCGCGCGCTTGACCATCTGGTTATTCGCTTCAGCATACCAGCGGCACAGGAAAAGCAGAACCGAAGGACCGGAAGTTTCACCGGCACAACTGTGTAATATGCTAAACTATGAAATATGTTTCACCCACACAGAATAGCCATTAATAAAAAAAAAACAAAAAAAAACCTCCTGAGTGAGTGTAGAGGCTCGAAATAAACGGTTCACGAAGGCTCGTGGAGTTGGGCGCTGAAGTGGCGTGCGTAGGTAAAGTTGTTCGAGTAAGTTGTCGAAACAATATGGTACGATAGCACACCACGCATCAAGTGGATGGCCGTGCTGCATCATGCTGCACTGGCGACCGTGCCGTACACGGGCAGCCCATTTAACTCGTTCGACAACGGGTAGCTTCCAAAAAAAAAAGTTGTAAAAAAAATAGAAGCACCAACGAGTTTTTTGGGAACGAGCTCGGGATTTTTTTTCTTGTTTTCTGTAAAAAATGAGCTTTTTTCGCGGGAAAGCACTTCTGGCCCACGGCAGATAGCTGATACTGCACGCGTAAAACAGCACGCCTTCACTGCGCTATAGGACGCAGATCCCCAACCTTGCGCCGGGCGAAAACGAGGCAACCAAACCTGCACAACCGCACACCAGCCAACGGCGAACGGTTGGACGTACACACCCAGGGCAGCTCAGGCTCGAGCCATCTCGAGTCCATACGGCGAGCGAAAAATTTGAACAGGTGCTCTAGTTTATAAATAGTCAATTGAACAAATATTTGAGTTCTCTAGCAGTTTGAAAAAGTTTTTCTTCCAACCCTCGGCGCGCTGCGTGGGCCGCCGCGGTCGGGGCAAGACCCTCAAGGCTTCGGGCTCTGCACTGCACGGAACGTGCGTTGCAGTCGCCCATCCGCCTATGATTCCGACCCAGCGCACCGGCCCGCGCCACTTGCGTGGCCGCGCTCGGCAAATGGGCAATATTGTTGGCGCGTTGCCTGTACCAACCATGGTGTGCAGGTTGTTGATGTCGTCTACGGCCGTACGGAACGGAATCGACTGAAGGAATAAATCGGGGAACACAACAGAACAACAACAAAAAAACATCATGCCCACTACAGCCCGAAGGCGACGGAGGCTTAAATTGCGTGAGTTTAAAACAACCCTCCGGTGCGGCGCTCGGGATGGATTGCTCAAATAATTCATGCAACAATCAAATCCTTCCACTTGGGTTTCGCTGCGTTGTGCACTGCGGATAAGGCCGGCGAACGACAAGGGATGTTTTTCGAATCGGAGGAAGAACCTTGAAGGGCGGGGAAAACGCCCGGAGCGCTAAAGCTGGATAACTGTCATTATTATTTTATTGCTACTGCAGGAGTGCCACGCGCGTACGAGGCCGGCCAGCTGGCCGGGGTGGGCTAGATTGCGCATGCTGCGACATCCTTTATCTCGTTTTGGAGAGCTTTCCTACGATTTTCACCAGTTTTTCTGCGTACACGCTGTGCGAAAGATGACCGGATTTCGTGACCGCCATGGCGTGTCGGTGGCACGTCGTTAAGCTGGACTGATCGCACGAAATGAAGACAAATGCTGCTGGTGCTGCTGTATTCGGGTCGGGGGCTTTGCGGTGGTGCTCTACGCTGCCCTGATGGGAGTGCAAGATAAGAGTGGACAGCATATTGAGGGAGCGTTTTATCGCCGAGGTGCTTGAACGAAACCGTGTGCGACACTCGTTTTGGGAGCATATCAAACATGCGAAGGAGTGCAATAATACATAAAAATAACTTTTGATTGCTTCTCACATTCCTTGATATAGTTCACTGATTGAAAATAAACCTTAAGAATTTATCAAAAACTCGTTGTTCTTAAGGGACCCAGCTTAATTTTTCAGTCATAGATAAAGCAGATCAACTCCGGTTAAACTCTGCCATCTGCATCTATTTTGACGCGGTAATTGCAAGTTCGCCTACGTTATCCGGTACTGAAAAGCTGATCAAACGCCGAACGACAAAAATGAAAACACCAAATGCTGCCTTGCCCCCGAGACAGCGGCCCCCTGTTCCAACGCGTAGAGGGTGGATTAATTTAAATAGAATACAATGAGTGTAATTGTTGTTGTGGCATTTGTTTGTTTACGCTACACTGCTACACCCTCCGGTCTCCGGCCCTCGTTCCGCCTGCGTACAATCGTTTCTCATCCTTCTTTCTCCCTGCCAGCTCAGCGCAACCGACGACTGTCAGCGCTTGCACACCGTCTTGCCGTCGTCCTTAAGCCTCGCTGCAACCATCCCGAAACCCCGGAAAACCCCTACCCAAACTGCAAAGCAAATCGATGTTGTTGCTCGTTATTTTCAAGTTCTTGGCGAAGGATTTGTCGCGATTACAAGCGCACCGAGCGGGGGAAAAACACTCACACTTCCCCTTAGAATACGTCCTGCCATTTGGTGCTCGGTGCGTGACGGGGCAAGGTTTACTCGGGTGCCAGGGGTTTTCCTGGCCCGATGTCAAACCGATTGAGGAAAACCCCTGGCACCAATCTGTAACTGTTTATCCATACGCTCTTGCGCCCGAATGCGGGGGAAGAGGAAGTTTGCTGTTGGTTGGTTGGCTGGTTGGTGTGTGTGTGTGTGTTGTTTTCCTTCGCCTGCCAATTGCACTGCCCGGGTGCAAATCCCGGAGGGTGCCGGCGAACAAGGGCGAAAAGGACAAATGTTGCAGTGCAATTGGTGCTAAGGCCGAAAATAAACTGCGACAAATTGCTGCGCACCGCTTGCTTTGCGTTCGAAAGTCGCCGGAGAAAAACGCCGTCTGTCCGTCTATCTGTCGGCTTGTCCATCAGCGCGCGCGCGCGCGCGCATGTACTACCCACATGCTCACATTTAACGGTGATTTATAATCTGATGATTTGTTGATTAGATTGGAGGCCGATGAATTTAAATCGCCTTAGCGGGCGAACAAGCCATCGTACCCTTCCGTTTCGTGTTGGGTCATGTTAGAGCATATGCTGCTCGCGATTGCAGGCATTACGAGCATTGTGAGGTCAAACGAAAACAGACTAATTGTAATGGCAAGTGCGCTTGATTGATCAATACACCTGTTCATGTTTGCACCAGTTTTGGTAAAGAGCACGTAAAGGTTAGAACCATTCCATTAGTACCTCGTTTGCGCTAACCTGACCAGGTGTAATTAATTATTGTCTTGTTAGTTTTCCACTGTCTCACACATTAATTGACTGACCTTTCGTACTTCCCTGATTTTCCCTCAAGTTGATGTTTAAATATTGAGCCATGCTATTATGCAGGCCAACCTACCAAACAAAGAAAAACGATTGAAACTTGTTGGGTATTAATTCCGAGCCGGCATATCATCCTATCGTTTCCGCGAATGGCAAATTATTTACAGTCACCCTATAGACATACCATTTTCTGGCAAATATTTTCTCAAGTAAACATTATCACTCTCTCAGATGTTCTCACGCTGTGCCAGTGGGCCGTCGCAGTTGCTCACCAATGCCTTCATGATGATGATGATGATGATGATGATGATGGTTAAAGAGATGCAGTAAGGGTTGTATTTAGTATGAAAATATCAAATATTGCTATTCACCGTAAGACGTATTTAATAACTTTTTTCAAACAAATTTTACGATGAAATGTTTCATAATATCATCAGGACTGCAGGATTATTTTAGGCTACACTTTTCATGCTCCTCCATAACGCTCTGCTGAGATTAAATAACGCATTAGCTTTCGTTCACTCCATCGGGACTTGCCTGCTGCTGCATAAACGCGAATGCGTTGGCGTGCTGTTTAAGTTAACGATTTTGAGAATGGCTTTGAGCAGCTCTCGCTGCTCGCCATCTTTGCCCGAGTCTCCCGTGCTAACCCACACCAGCGAAAACCCCCTCGGGGGCGAGCGTTGCTGTGCGCAGGCCACAGCAGTTGCACGATTCGACGAACGACGGCATATCGGCCGCCATCATCGCAGACCGTACCGCCCTTCGCTCCACTTGCAACAGGACCCACCTTGCTCCGTGTTCCACACTTGAATCCCGAATCCTGCGTAGCGTCGTAGTGCAAAAGCACTCTCTTTCGGTTGCTTTTTTTCTGCTTTCGAGAGGAAGCGCTTGGAGGAGCTTACACCGAGCATACACGGAGAGAAAAAATCGAAATCTAAACACTCGTCTTATTACACAACTTAATAATATATAGAGTCATCGTCAAATATTTGATGAGTGATTTTGATAACGACAGGAGCGCAAAAAGGAAAAGAGGAAGATAAACAGATATTGAAGGTTGGCGGATCCCGGCTTCCGGAAGTTCGGGGGCACAAGTGGCGGAGGGCGGAATCTGGCTTGGAGAGCGCATGCTAGGGCGTACAGGCAAACTCACCCATACACCCGAACACTGCTCGGTTTTGTTGGTAGATCGAACAAATCTGGGCACAGTTTTCGGGTCTCGTTTGCAGCTTTCCAGTCCTGGCGGAAGATTGTGCGTCCTTTTGTTGGTGATTTGCTTTCCGCAATTCGATTCCTTTTTAATTTTATAGTTTTGGCGTGTATTACAGACTTAAGAAGCGGTTGGCTGCCAATGCTGCACAATTGCCTTGCATCATGGGTCGTAAATATTTAGCAAAATTATTTAGTTAGAAACCTTTCAGAAAACTTCAAATAACCTTCGAGTTTTGTGCCCAAAACTAACACAACAGCTGCTCACAACCTTGCACAAACCCCAATCCCAAATCGGACACACACCAAACATAAACACATCAAATCACAACACCGGCCCGAGGTACATCCAAATAAAACAATCGGCAAACCGAGAAATCCTCGAACCTTGGTGCGGCTAATTCGTAGGCAAATATTTTTACCGTCCACAAAGCGCCGGATTTTCCTGGGAACGAGGGCGAACGGGGGGGAAAATCGATCAGCCGGACCGACCTCTACCCACTGTGAGGCTTTCGTATTTGTTGTCGAATCAAAAAATAATGCCACCAATGTTTACTGCCCTGTCGTTTTCGGTACAGTCTGCGGAAGATCGGAAAGGACAGAATGGGGCAGGACGGACCCGCGAGCGGGAGCGAGGGAGCGGACCGTCAATGATCCGATTAATGATATTTATCCTCAAACAACTCCAACTGGCTTCACAGTGTCCAGTGCGGCATGATTTCCACTGCCGGTGCAAGTGCCTTTCAGTGTTGTCACTGCCGTAAGCCGTTTGGCGATAGATTATAGGCCGGCGGAGATAGCAGAATATCCTTTTTTAATGATCAGTTGTGAGAAATGGATCTTTCCTGGGCAAATGTAACCGTTTCATACTATGGGTGTGTTTGACTGTGTGTTTGTGTTGATATTTGATGCTTTGATTAGGTAATGGCTGATAAAATACACTATTATGTCTGGTGCGAAGCACATTCTATTAGTTTGTCATATTTATTACAAATTAAAACATTGAATTGTTAATTGTTTTTAAAAGTAAGAAAAGGATAGACTATTTTAATCATTAAGCAAAACCTTAATGTTTCTACGATTCAACTCATTCATTCGATTCAATGCAAAACGGGAAAACTGCTGAAAAATATGGTCGATACAATGCAACCAAATGCATCCATGCTACAGCCATCACCAGCCCCCATCAGCACCCAAATGGATTACGCTCTTTCAAAGTAGCTCTCCTGAATAAACAATGGCCAGCTGTTTGGATACCCGTTGTGTCGACAATATATGGTCCATTAACTTTTTGATTGGCTGGTACAGCCACCCAACCCAACGAAATGTACTGGGTAACGCAAAAAGCTATGCATGCACATTTTATGAGCATATATTGTTACACATTTGCACAATATTTTGGGGGTAGCACAATACACAGCTACCAGCTGCAGGACAGTTTTACAATCGCACCTCAACTCACACAGTCTCTCCCCGTTTCATGACGTTGTGGTGTAAAAATGCGCTTCAAAAATGCATCCCGCATGGGTAGTGCATTAAAAATCGAGCCTCCGATATTGGTTAGCTACATTTTTAATGACGACAATTATTGGACGACTTATTGTTTCAACACAAGCGATTGGCCATGCGAGCGGGATAAAAACGCGTTATGCATCCATTAGCCAAAGCTGTGCCCGCAGCGCCCTCTGCATGGTGTTTGCTTGTTAAATGTTTTATCGGCTAGGGGGATTGGAATTGTGAAGCAGGACGTTTTGAACATTGATATAGGTGTATTGCTGGATAGTACGGGAAAATGTTGTGTTAGGTTGGCCATACTATTTGCCTAAATTCGGTCGTAAGTAAGTTAATTAACCCTGCCGAATTATCGGTGTGAAAAGAAAATATTACTGCATAACATATCTATTACACAGGCTTCTTTATTTGTCCATTTGCCATCCATCGAACCATTCATCAGCATCAACTAATGCTTTACACAATCTCACCACGAGTTTGCACTGCATTTATTTAACTTTCCGACCATCGAGCGAGCGAAAAAAAAGGCATTTGAAGTTTGTTTTATCGGTCGCAGGGCAAACTAACCGTGGTTACGAATTGACATTAAAAATAACGACCATCGCACATAAACACACACGCACGCACATAAATCCTTTACCGATTCTCTCTCATTGTACTAATTGTGTACTTTGTACAGCTTCTGAAATAATTCACAATGCAGGCTAGAAGGGCAAAAAAAAATGGACAAAATCACAGCAAAAGCCGATGTGTACCAGACACGGATCAAAATGGCACGTTCGGGGGACGTTTTGTTCCATTTTTATCATCATTTTCACTGTCCGCTTTTCAGATCAGTCTCGCTCCAGCATCCCTCCAGCCCCAGCTGTGCTCTATGTTTCTATCAATATTTGTTATTGGACAACAATTCCGTTCGCATTATAATAACATTTTAATCATATTTAAACGATACGCATACTCACACGACTGAGAGTGGCGCCACGAGACGGTACAGGGGCGTCTTGTGTGAGTGTATACAAAAAAACAGGCAACACGCTTCCCGCGTGTACATATTACTCGGTCGGTGAGTAGGAAAATATTTTTCCGCGGTAAACTTGGTACATATGATCTGTGGTCAAACGGCCAACCGTAGGTACACAGGTCGGCCGTGTCTACCTCCGAGCAGCAAGAACCGGACAACTATTTGCAAAGCTGAACTAGTTATGCGTTTTTGCTTTTTTTTTTTTTTTTGCAATAAGCTTATACCCATACGGCTGGTTGACTTACCACGTTCATTTGGAGTAGGCTTACGTTAGTTTTATCTTATGAGATGAAATCTTGCCAAGTCCAACGGAACGCAGTCGAACGCACATCGGACTGAAACGATGTTCCAGTCTGTACTACATCGATCATCTGCACAAAACAGGAACAGTTCTTCGTACAACTGATGGCAAAACCCACCAGGCAATGCCACAGTCAATTGCAAAAAGGTCAATATTGCAGCGACTGGTTTTGTTCAATTAGCGACAACGCGTGACAGAACCACCAGCAGACATCTTCACTGGGCATGTGAATTATGTTTTCGTACATAGCTAAAAACTGTTTGTGCCACTTTCTTTAGGAATTTTATTGACCAATGTAACCATATTTCGTGGTCTTTAGATATTATTTATTCGATCAATTATTCCAGTGTCTGATATACAATTTCAAGCCTATTTTGCTAGTGATGGATTGCCTGCATAATGTGTATGTAAAAATGATGTTTTGTTTTGCTTTAAAAATGTTTGCTAGTGTTATTAAAATCACCATCTAATACTGATAAATCCTGCTGCTGGAATTAAATTTATGGTGCAATTCAGCAGCATTTTTGCACCACACACACAACCAGTGCACAGCTGGTTCGCTCGCTGTCCTATTTGCACTGTGCGCTTACGGCACGGGTTCTAATTAATAAACAAATTATTTTATTTGCAACTGGCAACCAATAAACGGACCCATTCGCAGACAGGCATGCTGTCTGCCGGTTTAGGCAGCTACACCAGCTTCAAAAGCACTAATGTACGGCCGAGGTTGAATGCACTAACTGCACATTTTCCAGGTGCAATGGTGATACTTACCGAGCTGTGGCATACGCAGCATCCGTGCAGCCCCGCAGGGTGGGTGGGCGAGCCGGTAGTTGGGCTCGAGCAAACAAAATGGAGGAGAGCGGCGGAGATTTCGTGGTTAGTGCCCACGGGATGGGTCGACACACACACACGGAACAAAGCCCGACAGGGCGTGCTGTTTAACAGCTTTTATATCTAATTAATTATTTTATTTGAAACTATTTACCCAGACGCTCGACCGGTGACGCAGTTGTTTGTAGAGGTGCATTCCGAGGCCACCGAAAGGTGGTGGGTTGGATGGGGGGAGGGGGAGGGGGGGTGTACACGTATCTACAATGCACCGCCAGCTTCAGTGTGCCAGGAGACAGAATATCTCCTCCTTGCGATTCGTATGTCCCGTCCCCGCTGTCACAAGACGACAATCTCTTATCAGCACGAACTCAGCCACGGCCACACGGCAAATAACATTTTCAAATTAAAAATAGAATAACTCCGCCGGCTCCGACAGCTCTCCGGATCGGCCTGCCGGCTGGCTTTGTGGCCATATTTTTTGCACCACCTTTCTTTATCACGAACCGTGCCACGCAAGACGAGACACTCCCGGGCGGCAGGATGGAATAAACTCGGGTAAAAAATTGGGTCTCTTTTTCACACTGCGTCGACCGTGTCATGAAAGCTGCACAAAATGAAAGCGAGCAGCACGGAGTATGCACATCCCGGGGCCGAGTGCCGTGCATCGTCCCGAGCGTGCCTTAACCGCTTGCTTATCTAGTACAAATACTGCTCGATTTGGTTAATCGCAAGAGGGCATAATAATGAACGGATTTTATTGTACCTTCCGCTGCCCCATGCCGCTGGGTGGAAATTTCCATTTTTATAAGTTTATTGCGATGTTCCGCCATGACTCTTACCGCGGTTAGTGAACCAGTTTACGTTTAGGGATGAGTTTCGTTTCTGTTGTTTGTACTGACGCTGCACACGTTCTGGGGAACCATGCTGGAATCGTATAAAAAGCAACGGTTCATTGACATTAAGTTGTTGATTCAAAGAAACTAAATGTGAACTTCACCAAAGTAACTGATGGCTTCTGCGAGCATGGATGACAGCAATGCAAGACCAACTATAATTTCTCACTCCCAATGCCATTTCAAGCGCTACATTAAGCGTTTTCACGACCATCATGAGGCCAGCCAACCAGAAGAATTCAAAAATAAAGCCGGCAGCACACAAAAAAAAACAGAAATTCCATCCAAACAAACGACATCCAAAATGGCAACCGTTTAACAAACATCTCTTCGACGGGTCCATTATTTTAAAACGTTTCTCCCATCGATTCCCACTCGGTATTGACTTGCCGGGGATCCGGGATTTGAGGCGGATGGTGGTACGACACGGGGTAGTGCGCGCTTCATTGGCGGTGATGTTTTCAATTTCAGCTCATCCTGAAATGCGTCCAAATATTTCGACCCACACGTCCCCCGGCTGTCCCTGCAAAAGCCGCTCATGATCATTGCCCAAACCCAAAGTCGCCCACTCTAGTCGTCCTTTGCCCACCAGCGGGTACTGACGGCCTGTGAAAGCAGATCACACAAAAACCGTGCCGTCCACTTTAAACTCACCCAAAAGCGCGTATGTGTGTGTGGGTGGGAAATTGGGCCGCAGCTACGGAAGGAAAAAGGCTCTCACTGGTTGAAGGTACGCGAAAAAAAAGTCCAACACATCAATTTAGGGAGAAAAATAGAAAGAGACAACGAGAGTTAAAAAAGGCCACCATGGACCACCATCACCTCTCTCTACGCTTCGGCAACTTCTACTCGGGCTTTCGGGTTCGGCGGAGAATATCGTATCATATTTCAATATTTTATTTCATTTGTTCCCGTCAAATATTTGTGAACGAAAATTTTATTTTAAGAAGTCCTCGCCATCCTACTCCTGCGCCTGCACATCGCTGTGCTTTTAACGTTGAGCTGCATCCGCCCGCTCGGCTTCCTTTCAGCTTCATCCATTTCGGGAGAGAAAAGTTGATGGCGACTTCACATTATGCCGGTTTACCGACCGTTTTTTTTATTGTGCGACATTGCTGTATACCACAGTGCTCAGTGAGAAAAAAAGATGCCTGAAAAACAAAAGTCAACGCGTTGTTCGTTTTGATGCCATGGGATGAGACCACCGAAAACTGTGGGACACAGGAATCGATTCTGTTTGAGCATCGTTTGAGCTCGATTTAACTATTTGCTTATGCACTTTTGTGCGACGGGAGTGGCGCTTTACTAGCGGTAGGATGGAACTGAAAGGGTGGGTGTCCGCTACATTAACCAATTGGAGGACGCTTAATTCATTGCTCGTACCGATTGATGGATGATTGGAAACCTCCAAAGAGAAATTTTTTTTTCAAGATAAATTAAGTAACATCAGCAAAACATCAAAACCACTTTGTTGGCTCCTGTTGGTGCTTAGTGCTTTCTGCTATTTTTACGACAGCCTCACCCAATCTCTACTATCTGGCAAAATGGCTGTCCACATAAGCTCGTCAACCGGCCGGAGCTAAATCTAGCGACGGGATGTAAACCGATTGAGTAAACAAATTACACAACGTTCTGTCGTCATTGGGCGTCCTCCTTTGCGAAGGTTTCGCTTCGTTGAAGGTGAGACCGGGCCGGTCATGACGCCTTGGCACGATGATCACTTGGGCGATGATGATGATGATGATGTATTGGGGCCTGTACTTTGTATCTAGAGCCTGAACATTGCTGGGCAGGGCTGGGCTAAGGGGTATACATAGCCGCGCATATGACAGATAATTGTAATATACGCGGCTCAGAAAGCTGTTTAAGTCGATTCTCGGAACATGAGGTTTCCGTGGAATTTCAAGAAAGACGCGTAACGTGTGTCTTCTTTTTCTGTGAAATTATTCGGAACTTAATGTATTCGTCTGCAGATGTGAGGGTAGAGTAGCGCAGGCGAGTTGAGGTGAGAGGACGTTCCACACACAGTATAATAATCTGGTCTGAACGATGAGATACGTGTAGTTTAAGCGAAGCCAGTTATTATGGCACTTTATACGCATAACATTCGGGGCAACATGTAGACACTAGAATTTCTTCGTTCCTCCTAGAAAATGTTATCTTGAACTTTAACTAGGATATATAATGTACCATTAATTTTGTATTATGTACGATAGCAGTTTCATGATCTTACTAATAATTTATTTAAGCCTTAAGGCCAAGGCAGATTGACCAAGATTCCATTGTCCAGGCAGCAGCAGAATTGTCAAAAGACACTTTAGATTACTGAATGTGTCCAGGTTTTCGAAACTATCAAGTGTCGGAAATAGCCATTACTTAAATCTCTCTTGGAAGATGAAATTACTGATTGTCTTTCTACTTGCAGATTCTGCCTACAAAGCAATCGATCCACGAAGAATCTGAACGTAAAATTTGTATTATTTGAAAACAATATTTGTAATGCCTGGATGTTGCATGGATTCAAAAGGAAAGACGATTGAAGACTCTAGAGTAGAGTAAAATCCTTGCTTGAAGAGCTTGTAGTTGACAGAAGCATGTTGCAAAGATGCTTACTTGCGTGAGAGTTATTAAAGCTTAATCGCTATGAATGGTTCTTTCGAGATCAAAATAATGAATAACGAACAATATTCTTATGTGAAGCGTTCTTTATTCCCGATACTTGAAATTGTAAAGCACAACTAAGACAAAACTAAACCAGCAGCATTTTTCACCGAAACGCATCCTCCGCTCGATTTACGACGGAAAGCGATCCTTTCTACTGCGCACTGCCATTATGTTCCGATGCGCCTTCAGGGCGCTAGAAATCACATGAATGGATTAAGCCCTTAAGTACCTCACCGGTACACAAAAGGGTACACCGGCACAGCGGAAATGAACTCGGACGGACGGAAGAGGGCAAAAGCAGCGCACACATACAAAAAAAAACATCCTGAATCAAAGCAGTAGCTCCTTGCTCTTCATCAACCTTCAACCGGTGGCGATACGGTTGCAGGGAAACGTGTTGCTTGAACTTTCCAGTCAAAGAATAAGAGCAAACACATTATCCCGTTGCGGTGTATTCGAGGGACGGTGTGTGTGTGTGCGTGCAATTGGTTGCAGCTTTAATCTCCGCCCGAGAAGCAATACCTTCGGGAGAATGGGCACAGATGGAGTTGCGCTGGGTTGCCTTGCGGCAAAAATCTGTTCAAAATGTGTTCATACGGCATGAAACTGGTCGGCAGTTTGTTGCAACACAAAAATGTTTAAGAAAGACTTTTTCATGAAAATTATTTAGCGTTTTATGTTATTTCCATATCTCGACCGAAACTCTCCACCCGAACGAAATGTGCCTGACTATCACTCATCCATACTAACCCATCGCGAGATAATAAACCATCCCAGTCAGTATTTCATCAACCTCACCGCCGGCCGACGCATTCGCAGTCGCTGTCAGTACTTATCGCTTGCCGCAGTGCACATTTCGCGACCTAACCTCCAACACGCATCGGGAGGAAAGAGAAGCGCTTTGGCGGAAAATTCCCGCTTCCCCCGTCCTTCGATACTCTACCGCGGCAGGCCCCATTTCCCGGAAGCGGGAGTTTTCCCGCTCAGCGCCATCGCAGCGGAACGGCAAACATCGTTTTGTTTGATGACCAAAGCGCACGATAAACACCGAAATTCGGCTTCTTTATTAGCAATTTTCCACCCGCCCGGGCTTTTTCACGATCGGACGCACATTTTATCGCTCCCCCTCGCACTCACCCACGGCCCGCTCGTTCGCTCGCTCACGCCTGAATTACCTAATTGGTTTGCAAATCCCGAAAATCTAAATCAATATTTTCCCAAATACTCAACATTATTATCTTTTGGCAAATATAAGTTTCCTCGCGCCAGTCGGGACCAACCCCTCCGCACCCGCTACCGGTTCGGGCTTTGGCATGAGCATGAGTTGGCGGAGGTTTTCCTCTGGTTTCGTTTTCGTTTTATTTTGCTGCTTTTTTCTGCTGTTCTTAACCATACGCGTAGTTTTGATTACCGGTGCTGTTGTGCCGGCGATTGGGCACCGTTAATTGGCTAGCCATAAAATATGCCACTCGTATGTGCGAGCAATCGGTTCGGAAAATGTCCAACCGATCCTGTGTGCGTGTGTGTGTTTGGGTGTGCAGTTTGGTGTGATGAAGGCAATGCAAGTGCAAACCCGTACAATCCCGTGTTTTTTGGTGTGTTTGCAAAGCGAGAGACATTATTTGTAAACGGCTTGCACGGGGATCTAATAGCAACTTGTCCTACGAAATTGGTCAATTGAAATTTTCAGGATTTTTCCAAAATATTTTCGAGGAAACTCTAATAATATCTTTAAGGGTAAAATTAATATCAGTCTAAAAATATACGCTCCTCATAGCCAAACAACTCCTGCAAAGAAAGGAAAAAAAGTCACCCACACCGGGCCCATTCATTTCCTCTCTATCAAACATGGGTGCCTTTTTCTTGTTGGGCTTAGGATGAATAGCGTATGATAATAATGTTATTATTCTATCTTTTCTGTGTATGTTTGACAAACGCTCATATGAACGAGCAGACTCGTCTCTGTGTGTATGTGTGGGTGGGTGTGTGTGTGTGTGTGTACATAGTAAACGGATCTCTACAAAAGCCGAGAACCGAATCCGGCTTGTACCGTTTGCATTGCGTAGGAAATGTTTTCTAGTTTCGTTGTCCGGAGGTAAACACCGTGTACTAACAATGCGATATGTGTAGCGCTTCATCCACTCTGGTTGGGTCCTGCAAGTGGTGCGGTGGGGAAGATTATAATTTTGGAAGCATAAAACATACGTTTACTATTCTTTTTTTTCTTTTTTTTTGCTTCGGACACAAAGTTTGCCCAGTAATCATTTGCATAGTGCGCTTTTCAAATGAAATAATGGGGCTTGTGTACTGTTTGGTCGGTAGCGATCATTTTATTTGGGCAAATTGCATGTCGGTGCTATTTTTGTTTGTTTGTTTGTTTGTTTCAGTTTTTTAGTCCCCCACTCACCCCAAACATGTTTATTTAGTGACATTTAAAGGGCTAAAAATAGTTTATAACTGCATTATTTGTATAAATTCATTAGTGTTGCTGATATTTATAAATAATAAATAAATAATAATATGAATTTTCTGCAAGACGTGAAGCGTATTTGTTTACCTTCAACCTTGAAACTTAAAAAAAACAAAATGATTTTAATGAAAACAATAACTATCATAAAACAGAAGGTCATTTTAAAAAACATAAAAAATGGTTGATTCCAAAATCGATTCATTTGGATTTAATAAATCATACATTATCATCTTCTAGAGATTTTTGCTTAAGATTTAAAGAATTTTTCGTCTCGGTTCCATTCTGCTCCAACCACCCAAGTCCCAACAGCACCATTGTATCATCTGGTTGTGCAAACAAAGCGAACAATCTCTTCTCAAAATCTTTACTAAAATAATATTGTATTAATTAAACATCACGTACAAAAACAAAATCTCTTTTTCACAGTTCAACCCACTAAGTCCTCAGAAAAAAGAAACACATCCAACCGATTCGATCATGTTAGAAATTGATACACATGTTTGGCGTTCTTGTAGCTCAACAAACAATCGTTAAACGACGGCCGGTGCGCGATAATGGCGCCTTCCGCTAGGTGCGTGTGGGAGTGGGTTAAGTTCTAATTAAATTTCGATCCGAAGCGCTTCCCGCAAGCTAAGCCTTGATGCGCACCATCCTGTCAACATCCACACACACACATCAGCACTTGCGTTTTTTTTTTGCACGATTCGGACCGTCGTCTCGCTTCATCTTGCAAAATCTCGCTGCCCCACGCAGTAGAATCTATAGCTCAAAATCTTCTTTTAATGAAATAAAAACAACAGCATTGTAAGTAATTAAGTTTTATGCTCGAAAGCGAACCATTCCGTATTTCTAGAGCAAGTCACGACTTCAATTAAAAATTTATCCTTTCTTCAACCCGTTTTTTAAGCCCTCCGGCTCCTGCCCCACTGTACTCACTGCCAGCTTTCGCAACTCGTTCTTCGCTGCTGACGCTCATTTGGTATGCAGGGACCGGGGTGGCACCGGGTTCTGCAGGCGCTCCAACGATCCAAATCAAAGTGCAAAAAAAAAAACATACTCTCACGCTGGAAAGTACAAATTTTGCTCCTCCTGCTTCACCTTTCCGTTTAATTTCACTCGCCCACCAGAACACAGCGGGGTGCGAAAAACCTCGATGGCAGAACACAGCGACACGGCAAAAAGCAGAATGCGCGACTTTTAATTTGGAATCAGCGTGCCATTTTCTCGCTGGAGCCACGATGGAGTTTAAGTGCCGGAGTGTGCTGGATTTTACTTTTATTACGCTACAGCCTCACACAGTTTGCGGAATGAGTTTTACGTGAGCGCACGGCAAGAATCGCAGCAATGCCAAACACTGAGCACGAATGTATTTGCTCGAGGCAGCGTTTTAGGCAGCGTTTTTTTCCTTCTTACTAAAATGGAAAATAATTAGTTTTCTGGTGTTCGAGCACTATGAGCAATCTTCCCTTCCCTAAGCTCAACTAAGAGTTTGTTTTCAATACAGTTTGCAGCAGTTTCGTGTTTGAAAAATCATTCCAAATCTCCCGAGTCCTTACTTTATCCTTTAATTTCTGATGAAAAGGCATCACAAACGAAACCCGTTACTTATAAATTGCCATCAACCTACTTGGAAGCAATCACAAAGGAGAGAACGCACGCATCATGGGATGCCGATGAGACACTTCACATCCCGGCGATGCAGTTTATCATTGCCGGTACTTGAGCGCGGGATGCCGCCCTGCCGCCGGCGCAGGGCCTTGTAAAGTAAAGAAAACTGCATTTTCACTTAAGTCCACTTCACCTTTGGCAAACAAACGGTGTACCGGTGGGCACAGCGCGAACCGCGAAGTCAACCGGTTCGCGCGGTCAATTGATGGATGACGGTAAAGATCAAAGCCACCACCACTGCCACATCGTGGCACCTTACCGGAGGTCCTTCAGCCGAGCGTCCCCGTGCCATGACTGCAATCTGCCCCCCATCTCCACCCCTCTACCCTGCATTCGGGGTTTGCTGTTCATCTCCACGCATCGGACGCCATCCATCTTTCATCAATATTTCACCTGGCGCAAACGATAGCGCAAACCGGCAAACGGCAAGCGGCAGGTTGTTCCTTTGTTGAGGCCGCCATTTCGTTCGTGTTGCGGTTCACTTAAAAAACGCCGAGCATCAAACGATGGCCATAATTTTAATAAGTTTCGAGTGATGATACCACTCCACACCGTGGTCGCACGGTTACCGCCGTTTATTGATGTTGAGAGCGCACGGGGCTTTTAAATCGATGGGAGACACAACCGCCCAACCCCATTCTACGGTGGTACCTTTCGCCTTGTGTGTGTGTGCTTGGGTAGTGAAATTATCCAAATGAGGAACTAGGCAGAAAGGGAGGGCTTGCTGAGGAAGAATAATATTTCTTTGATCATGAAGGCGTGTTGTCTGAATTTGCCATTTATCGATAACTCGCACGATTACCAGGAAACTCCTTCATGCATTCTCCCTTCCTTTCGATGATTTTTATTGGTATATTGGTGGCTCTTTGTCTTTTACCAATTGTGCAATTATGATACGGCGCAGGGAGCAAGGGAAGAGCTCAAACAAATCAACTTGTGATGAATTTATTATGACGAATTTCAAAAGAATGAAAATAAAATAATGGGTTTAAGCACAGTTGTGTTGTTGACAAACGTTTTTAATATTTAAATTATATTTACCTCCCGAATTCATCATCGTAACTACGAGAATACAATCTACATGTGCGATATAAACTCTACAGCAGCAAGATTTTCAAATCTCTACTTCCAATATTTCCTACATCATACTTCTCTGTTTTCATTTTTCTCTGGAAAATTTAAACTGATCAGCCGGTAAAAGCCACAAACCGATGAACGCACGGTTGATCGAAACACATCCAATCCTTCTTTCCATTATCATCCAGCCATTACTCATCCCTGCTCCACACAGGCTAGGAAACTATCTGAGTTCATAATTTATGAAACATGTTTACAAACTGTCCCGCCAACCAAACTGAGGATGGGTTTGTACGGCAGAGATTGGTTTCCTTTTTGATGCGACAGAGCAGCACTATTGGTGGGGGAACACTGTTGCGATAGAATCGTTTTAGGAAGATGTTGACAACATCGAACTGCATCACGATCTAGGGGGGGACATGAATAGGGTAAACCTGACGGTATTAACAGCGAGGCATTGTACACGATAAGCAAAAAAGGACGATGATGGAAGCCATGTCCTGGGTTCCTGGGTTAGGTTAGGAGACATTCTGGCACGCCTGCGTATGATCAACTAGTAGGGAAAGTTATATTGCGTTGGCCATTTGTACTACTCGAAGGAAATACGATTAAGGTACGCTGAATTGAGGATAAAAGTAGCATTTTACAACGTCGTATTTAACTTCTAAGTGCAACATTCAAATAAAAAATCATGAAATGTATCAAAACATGTATTACTCTACCACCATCAAACAAAGCACAATAGAATGTTACGCAAATGGTTAATGTCCCCATAAGTTACTGTAGACTCCCACCGTAAACGGATTTCTTTCAAATTCTAATCCCACTTTCATACATCCAACTTTTAATCACCTTACCTTGGTCTGTTTATCTTGCCCTTTTCGCAATGCCAAATCACGGCAGTGCGTGTGGCAGCTCGTTCCACGCAAAACATCACGCACGCCAGACAGGAAGACGCCAACTCACTACATTAAATGCTGCAGACAAACATTGCAGAGCGCAACAGTTCGCTTTGCCGCAGTGTTGCAATCGGTAGGCCGTAGCAATAAACCTTGCCCGCGAAAAGGGAAAAAAAAACAGAAAAGTAACCTCCAAATCCTCACGCCATCTGCACGTGCAGAAAAGTCACTCGGCGTCATCGCAGCAGCGACTTACAGCACTGCAGTCTAAGCTGTGCGTTTACCTAAATTACATCAAACAATCAGGCCGGCTGGGTCCAGTTTTTATCGCCACTGCACAAAGACGCCACGGCAAGGTCCCGAAAAAGCGAAAATGGATCCTCAAACGGTTCGCTCCGCCCGTCTGTTGTGCAGGGCTTACGAGTAGGGGGAAAAAGTCAAAAAGTGACACTGCAACTTCCGCGCAGCAGCAGCATGTGCCCCACGGAAGTTGCAGCCACATGTGCCCATCCAGTCGCAGTGGTCGCGAATGGTACGGTTTGCAAAGCTGGAATTCGGCAAGAACATCACCGTCCCCGGTCCTCCTGGACCAGAAGAACGTGCTTGGTTTGCTCTAGGCACACATCCGCATTAAATCTTCCCACTGCACTTCCCACCGTTTTGTGGAGCTGCCCGAAGAAAAGACGCTTTTGTGACGAAGCGACACTCCCTCCCGAATTGTTTTACCAGGAGTCATCTGCAGCGAATCCTGGCGACTGGATGCATCCAAAAACAGCGTATTTGCAAAAAAAAAGTCATTCCAGTGATTACCAGCGTCCGCGAACACGGCCGGACACTGTACACTGCCCACCCAGCAGTGACTGTGCGGCCTCAAGACTTCGCGACACGATGGCACCGCGTGAAGGATAATCCCGTGGAGACGCGTGCATCCTCTCGTCTCGCTGCAAAAATGCACCAAAAACCAGCTCCAGCTCGAGCCAAAAGCCGTGCGCCGATATTTACCGAGCCTTAACCGTGTGAGATGAAACGAGGGGGGGGGGCGGAGAGGCCACAGTGTGTTTGCGCTTGTGTAAAGTTTCATTCCACTTTCTTTGCTTACATTTGCCGCAGCGTGCAGGGAAAAGCGTTGCCGCAGCGTTCGTTTGCAGGAGCGCGTTCGGCCGGATCCCGGGATTATCAAACGGACCTGCAGAAGCTGCGACCGCAGAAAGAAACACACAGACCGAAAACCTCCGCTTTGGAGACGATTGGCTCGAGTCGTTGGGCGAGCATACGCCGGCGAGGACGCGATGGTCTGGTCCAAAATGGCTGGAAAGTGCATGCAAGGGCTGATATGCATTTACGTCAAGTCATTTTGATCGTCGACTTGCGTTGTTTGCTATCTTCACCGAATGGGCCGGCCAACATTGTTTCCACTACGCGCGAGGGAAAGTTCACGCAGAGTCCTGCGCTATGCTTCTGCGTTATGTTTTATACGATAGTAGGCCGGAAATCTGTAAGTGCTTATGTTTACTTTTTTAAACTACGCTAAAACACCACATCCAGAAGCGTTAACGAGGTTTACAACAGTTTTTGTTTGATTATGGGTCAAACATGATTTTGGGTTAAAAATGTGTTGTGCAAAACACGTCACAGTGTCAAGATTTCCAATTTAAGCTACCTAACAATGGCATATTATGTCGAAAGAATTGTCATTTTGTCTTGTTTCTTTATTCGTTTTTTATAATGCTTAAGTTTTACATCGTTTCGTGAAATATTATTCAACGGAATATAATGCCTTGAAATCTATTTTTTGTTTCTCAACTCAAATATAAGGTAAAAGAATAGGACACGAAAATCTCCAGCACACTGGCTAAACTGTACCTCGCTTTCAAACTTTCATCGAAAACGCTTTCGCAACGCTAAACGCGCCAGCTCAAACAACCACAAAAACCCCTATCGGGCAGCACCGGGCCGGCACCGAGTTTATCCGCTTCCTTGCGCAAAAATCACTTCTAAACTTTCTCATCTCCCTGTCCTGCCCCTGGCAGTCGACCAGTCATAACGTTAATTAACAATTTCCATCTTCACATCGTGCCACCCCGCCAAAGAAATGCAGCAAAAGTTACTGGCTGACGCACATTGCGACAGTCGCCGCCTTTCCTCTTCTTGCTGCCACTAATGTAATAGAATAATCTGGAGTGCTGGATCCAGCATCATCCGCACTTGACTGACCGGCCGAACCGAGGTCGCCGGCTGGAAGGATGCAAAATTGGGGCGGCCCAAGATGTACGATGGCTTCCCCTTCGGATGAAGAGTTGTTCTTAGCAGTCGGTTCGCAACTTTTCACGCAACTCGACGACCGGCGGTGATGGGGAAAAGTGCTCAAAAATCTTTGCTATTAAAAGACTGTCAAGCGTTTGCCTGACGGGTACCGAAAAACTTTGTTAATTAAAATTATAATGCTACTTCTTTTGCTCGTCGCTGATGGGAGGAAGCAAGGCAGAGCCACCGCCTTTGGCTAACCTTCCAAATGTACGCAGCAATCATGCCGGGATCCGAATTTTGATTCTCCTTTTTCCTGAAATAGTAGAAAGAGCTGTTTTTATGCCAAATATATTCAAGCAATTGCTCATGTTTATTGCAATACCTGCCGCTAAACTAAATTAAAATGAACATATTGATCAAATTTAAAAGACTGGAAGTGTCTGAAGTCCTCTAAAGCATCGAAGGTGAGTATTTTTAAGGACTTTTTATGTCTGTTTACTCCTCAACCAAGCTTGTGGTTGTGGTTGTGTGTCCATTCTTGCCTCACAATAATGTCTCACTTTCACCCAGTCCTAGTTCAAACAATTTCCAGCACTCGTGCCCTTTTTATAAAACGTGTATGAACCCCACCGTAAGAAGTGCAATAAAATGCTGTCCCAGCAAGCAAAGGTCCTAAACCACCATTACTCAAGACTTAAGGCAAGGACTGGAACATCATGCCATTTCCCTTCCTTTCCCGCTGGAAATGCCTTTTTCATAAGGTTAAGCTCGTGCAGTACTTTAGCTGTGGCATTTTCTTACCAGATGAAAATGTGATTTTCTCAATAAAAGAATCATGTAGTTTGTGCGAGTGTGTGTGTGTGTTTATGGAAACAAGGGTGCACAATTTACTTGCCTTCCCAGTGCTGCTACTAATATGACTGTACGGGCCTCTACCTCATATAGTCAATCCCTTTCTCCCGCTGTGTGTCTAAAGCCAGCCATACATCTTTTGTGGACACACTCTTCGTTGGGGTAGTTTGGGTTTCGCAGTACCTTTCCCGCTTGATCCTGCCACATAGGCTGGAGAATAAAAACTGGTGCGTAGAGATTATTGTTTTAGTCAAGTGCAAAACCACATGGCGAAGGCCCGAAAAATCCGTCGCCCGGCAAGTGAGGTTAGCACCTTACCCTGGCGTGTATTTTTGTTTGTGCATTTAGCAGGAACAACAACGCTCATTTGCACCGCCTATTGCCGCCTGGGGTTGAGCCACTACACCGCACAAAACACAGCCAATGTGGGTATGGCCACTCCAACATCTGGCGCGTTTCGGAACTCTAGGGCTAGAGGAGTAAAATTTCCCCCGGGTTTCCGCCTGCAAGTCGAGGGAATTCCCGTCACCTGCGGACGAGCGTTGGTGCGTTGTCTCCGGGAGGTCGTCTAATTGAATCGCTCAATATTGGGTATTTCCGGGCAGGAGAGGATACCGTTCAGCTATTTTGCGGAAAGTCCATGCCGCTCTCTGACGTCTGGTGGTTGTTTGGAATCAATTTCAAAGAATCATACGACAGGTTCGTGAGACCACCTGGTCGCTATTGAGCTCGTTGAACTTTTTGATAAAACGCAAATGGGTAAGAAATCCATCCACGCTTCACGATAGCATCACATAGCTACGGAGGCGTTGAATGCAAAGGAATCAAAATCACAACAAAAGACCACAAAACCCAGTTCAACAATTTCCATCCAGCTGAATCCTTCGTTGACTGATGGACTGACGGTACGTCCATTTCCACGGTTTAATCCATTTCACTACGCTGCACTGCTCCGCACACATACACAAACGCCCTCTTCTCACACACACACACACACACTCACAAACACACTACCACGTAAACATAGTTCGCGAATGGCTGCGTGCAGTCGTTCTTTGCCAAACACCAATATTTGCTCATCTTTAGAGTGCTTGAATGAAAAATGTCCATAAACCATCTTATCTCTGCGTCTCGCCGATGATGGCGATGATTGCGATGACGATGATGATGACGATGATGATGATGTTGACGGAGAATATCTCCAGTTGCCAGTGGTCTCGGTTTTCACTGACCTCGACCTCCTTTTTCGGCCGACCGATTGCCGGCGACGATGGAAAATGTGTCCCATCTAGCGTCCTAGTTTCGTCCTGTCCCTGTGCGCAATGCCTGAGACAGGCGATGCAATTTGAACGAGCAAGTGAAAGTTCGATCACACAGGCTTGAAGTCCCGTGGTGTCGCTGTTTGTTTATTGTTCGCTCGTGTTTTTTTGGTGTGCGTTCACGGTTATACAGAACTTTCCATGCCCTATTTGTGTAATAAAGTACGATATTGATGATCATTTCTTTCTGTGGCTGAAGCTCCTTCCAGCCACAGATCCTTACGCAAACACATCAGTCCCTAACCTGCACAGAACATGGCTCAAGTGCCGCCTGGACCTCGGAGCAGGATGCGCCCCGGGAAGGTGCGAAAATATTGTAACAATCGCAAATGCCAGGTTTTCCCCCTGTGCGACTGGGACTGACGTGGATGGCCCTTGAAGTGAGGATGGAAAACCCCCTGACGGAACGGGCGTGACGGGCACGTGGTGAAGTGGTGTATTATTTTATTTCATTTTCTACCAACGAAAAGGGCACGTAGCCGTTGGATGTTGTGCGGTTCCGGGTGGAGTTTCTGGAAACGAAAGAAAAACAGACAAAATGTGCGGCAAAACCTACGCATCGCTACACCTCTGCCGATGACAGAAGCGTTTGGGTGCGATGCGACAAGAACTGTCCACTTTAAATCGCTGTCAAACGATGCAACGGACATTGGTGTTTGATTGTGTGGTTCGAACATCAAACAACTTTTTTTTTTTGCTGATACCAGTGACGATGGCCAGCACTGTGCAGTGAAGTGGCGAATGCACATTCGGCAAGTCCTTGCGATCTGCTGCCATTCGGTCCTGTCCAGAGTTTAACTAAAGTGTTGAGTGCGAAATGGTGACAGAAATCATTACATTTTCATAGACCTAGCATTGGGATTCGTCTTTTCCACTCTCAAACTGTCCTAGTGGGGCACATAAATCATGTAAATGGGTGTAATTTTTAGATCAAACATAAACACATTATCCATGTACAAACGGGAAACAACGTTTTCTTTGCTCAATACATAAAATACGATTTCATCCTTCTCAGGCTTGTTTTACAATGTTCAATATTGTTTCTCGTTTCGATCGAATGCGGATGAAAACCCCAACTCCCCCTCTCTCCCACCGCACACCGGAAGGAATCGACAGAACATCCAGCATCGTACAGGCAGTGGAGTACGAGGCAGTGGAGTACGATACTGGATGCCGTGGAGTGGCCGATGGCTTTCGGGTTATGATACAAGATTGAACTATCTCCACCAACGTACATCCGTGTCTGCCTGAGGAAATGCCAGCATCAACTGTACCAGCAGCAGCAGCAGCAGCAGCAGAATATACATATAGCAGCAGTAGCAGCAGCAGCACCGAGTAGCAGCACCAGCAACAACAGGCCAGATATGTAGGCTCTGATATGTTTCGTATATTAGTTCCGTTTAAACAAAACATGCATAAATGGAAAATTGCAAAACGTTGTTTGCTGTTCGCTCGATGGATGTTTCGATGCTGGCAAAACCCGGTTGTATATCGTCACGATCCTGCCGCCCGAGGTATGCTCCGCTTCGGAGTATTTCCCCGTTGGTCGAGGGTGTAGGCTAGATTTTAGGTGACACAGCGCACCGGTCTCCACCGGTTCATCAATTTCAAGCTGGTTGCGTGTTGTTGGTGCTGTGTCTTTTTTTTCTTTTTGCTCCTGTTTGTTGGCAAAAGATATTCTACATGTAGCGAGTCAACCAATATGAAAGTCTAATCCATGATGTTCGACTTAAAATAACTTTGTAGTGCTCGGCAGCGTTGGTAGAATTTTCATCAATCGATCGCAAAGGTAAACCGTCAGCCAGCGTGGGTGTGAGGTTTTTGTTATGAAATGAAGTTTATCTAGGAATTGCGAATTTATAGTGTAAAGTGTGAAGTGTAACAGCGGCATATAGATTAATAGGATGTATTGGTTTTTGCCGAGCTCGGATCCTATTTGGTACATTTTATTATGTTTTTGATATTAGGACTTGGTATGATTTTATTTAGATACTTGTTAATGTTGAGGTTCATGATACACAACCTCGGTGGCAATGGTAATGCCAAAAACGGCTTTTAATTAACTTTTATTTCAATTTTCATTCATCAAACGCTTTGATAGTATTACAACAACTAATGACTAAATGACATAACGTTTCAAACTTACAATTACAGTACATTTCCCCTCCTGTTCTCAGCCTTCGCAGTTTAAATGCTTCGCATTAACAGCGTGAAACAGAAGCGACAAACTCGATTAACCTTTGCGACCAGGCAACCAGTCACACTCAGCTTGCCACACCCGGAAAAGGTGTCGATTTCTGCTCGTTAGTCTTAGGGCCCCGGCCTTCGCTACTCCTGCTGTGCTGGTAACCGATTCTTCATGGCCAATTGTTCGACACAAATGGACATCCGATTATGGAACCCGGGGTGACTTCCTGCGGGGAGATTCGTGTCTGACACCGAAACACTGCCACACCACAGGGGTCTGGGAAAGTTGATCCTCTCTCCTAGCACCGAACGAATCCTAACTAATCGGCAGCCAATTTCGGGCTGGTGTGTCGAATGTGATCCTTTATCGATCGGACTGCAAACGAGCATTAGTTTCAAAACGAGCTTTTGCAAAGCCATTCACAACCGTTGGAACAAGTGATGAATGAATCCCCACCAAACATGTGCGGTGTGAGTGGATTATTTTATATCATTTTGATAAACTTCTAACGACCCTTCAGGGGACGGTTTGATTAGAATACATCCGTCCGCTCGACGTAATAATCATTTTCCATTCCATAAAACATTGACGTACCAGTAAACGTTCGCGAAACTGATAAAAGAAGCTCTCCTTTAGCTACCAACTAAAACAATCAACCCGATCAAAACATAACCCCCGAACGAACGTCGGTGGAAAAATGAAGAGGGTGAACACAAAACGGCATAACGGCGGGAAAGAGAATGAGCGAGTGTTTTAAATTAAAACTAACGGCACGTGGCACACCGTACGCCAATGTTGGTCAACGGCGTCACCGCCGATAATAAAGTTCGATGTAATGAAGGCCCCGCGGCACGCTCGCTCAAGTGGCCATTTCTAATGCAGTGCGACGCGTGCGGGCGGCGTTCAGGGCGACAAAAAAGGAGGGAAAGAAAGTTTTTACCCCAATCTTGGGCGCTATCATCGCCCAATGCCGTGTTGCGTCGATAAGAAAGCAGCGCGTTTACAATCGTAATTTTATTGCGATTTGTTATGTAGTAATGGATCCGTTAAACAAATAGTACGTTTTTTACCCGACAGGGAAGTAGTTGCCAAAATCAATCAATCAGCTTCAATTATTAATTTGACGTTTGCCAAGGTTTTAATGCTTATATGAGTTGCTTTTTAGTATAAAGCCTTTGCAAACTCTATCTCAAACCAGTCTTAGTTGCAAAACATTAGCTCTACTAATATTGAGATCATAATAAATCAACGGGAAAATTCATAAGAATTATATGACACCCAATGTATGAACTATTTTATGATAAAATTGAATACATACATCCCACTAATACTGCTCCAGTTTAGAACACATCCATCCAGAAATGTTTCAGCTCCTATTTTACAGCGAACCCGAGTATTTGCATGCACTCCAATAAAGCAACAGAAGCCGGAATGAAATGAACCAATTACCGCTGAAGAGCACACGGGCGGGGAGGGCGGCTTGCAGGGCTTGCTGGGTTTTTTTTTTTCGAACGAGACAATTTTTACCTTTGCGCCGTCCGTCAAGGCAAAGCAAACAAACATTAATGATCAAACATCTGCCAGCGTGCAGCCGCCACCCAGGCCAATTCATTCATCGCTGCCATCCTGTCCCATTCCGTTCCGTCGTTTCTATCCTATGCATACATACGCACACACACACACACACACACACAGGCGAACAGTCACAGAGCCGTCCTTTTGGTACTACCACCGGTCCACACCCTTGCGGGTAGTTGGCCTTTAAGGAAAAAGGGGGATGAAATGGTGTTCCCTCTGTGTTCCCCTGGCGCTTGTAGCAGACCTGCAAATATTACCGAAAATAAAGGCTATACACACACAAACACACGCACACATTCTAGTAGAGAACCACACACACTCACACATACAAATAAGCATAGATAGTTGGATATGAAATATTCTAGGCTCACTGACACGGCTCCGAGCCCGGGAAAATTCCTATGAAGTTGTAACACCCCGCGAAAAGCACAGATCCGTTTAATACGATTGCTATCTAATAGTATCTAACGGCCACGGGGACAGCCACGGGAACGGTGCAGCGCAAATCGCATTACCAAATTACAAATTCACCTCGTCACGGAGCTCGGTGCAATTTGTTATTGCATTAGCTGGAAATGGAAGAAGGAGATTTCCCTGCCAATTTTCCCTCGCCTTAACCGAAAGGATTATAATTCACTCAACCAATTAAACTGCTCGCTTGTGATTGGGGGTTTCAGGAGGATGACCATGCATCTTTACCGTACGCATTAGCTGCTTCTTTTTGCTCTACCCTCCAATGTGCAATATCTACAACAGCAACAAAAACTGCACAATTACAACGACACAATTACAGCGCTTTACAGTTTTCATTAACTTGTCTGGGGGGCTTTCGGCAAACATCCCACCGAGCACCGGGCAGCTTTCCGCGGCCCGAGCAACCGCGCAACCGTACGAAAAAGTGTCACAGTGTCAACGTTACATAGTGCTGGTGCGATAGCGGTGAGAAAACAAATTATAAACATGCGACCATTTTTCCTTCCCCACCACACCACACCACCCCAGCCCTTTTCTTTCGACGACCAAAAAAAGAGGTAGCTGCTGTTTGTATTTGGCAACCAAAGAGATAGATAGGGAGAGAGGGAGTGAGAGAGAGAAAAAAACGCGTGTGGTTCAATTTATTTGACAATTTGTTCAAAATATTAGACAAGCACACACAACCAACCAACCAAGCAACAACAAAAAAAAAACGGAGCACTGGAACCAAATAGAGATCCGCGAAACTGTCAGCACGTGTTTAGCCGGTGTTTGTCAGCACCTGACAAAAGGCCGGCGCGGGGTGGCACGATTAATGTATCACCGTGTGTGATAGTGAAATGTCAATTTTGGCCAAAAAAAAAAGGAACTAAAAAGACAAATACACCACGGTGTAGCGCAAACGCACCCGAACGTTATTGACTCTTTAGCGGAGGTGAAAAGTATATCTTGTATCGGCCGCTCTTCAGGTTCCGGTGTGTAAGTACGCAAATGCACAATAGGATGCATTATTGTTGAGGGGTTTCAGTATTTTCGGCCAGGGGGCCACAAAGCACCACACAAACACAAGCAAGCCCAATCACCTAATAACGAGCGAGTGTACCGTGTTGGGGAGCCTGGGGTTTCCGGCAGGATAAATATTGGTACATCAAATAGCTAACACTCTTCCTACCCAAAAGGGTCTCTCGCCTGCCTGCCCGCTTGCCAGTGGACCTGCTCTGGGTGCTCTGGATATCTTTCCGAAAAAGCCAGTTGTATTTACCTAGAACCGATTCGTTTGGATCCAGGTTTGCCTTTTCACATACACTGCAGAGGAGAAGAGAGTGGATGTTTACATCTCTTGTCTCAGCAGTGCAAAGCGATCCGTGCCGTGTGGATGTCCCTTTTTTTATCAACGCAAGGCTCTAAACCTTGTACACCTCTTCAGGTGCTGGTGTAATTAGGCTGGACGAAAGCTTTCTTTGGATATTTGGGATATATGCAACACAGCCAACCGGAGAACCGGTTGTCCGATTGTTTGTATCAAGTGTTGAACTGTCGAACCGTGTTTGCACGTGTGTGTGTGTGTGTGTGTGTGTGTGTGTGTGTGTGTGTGTGTGTGTGTGTGTGTGTGTGTGTGTGTGTGTGTGTGTGTGTGTGTGTGTGTGTGTGTGTGTGTGTGTGTGTGTGTGTGTGTGTATGCTTGGGTTCTCCTACGCCCAGCAGCATTGCATTGAGGGAGTCTATTAGGTTCGCTTTGCATAATTTAATCACTTTTATTTTCGGGCCAATTTCTTTCACTTTCCTTTCAAAATCAAACAAATTACATGACCCTTTCTCCCGTTCGCTTTCCAACTCCCTTCCCCTATGAAATGCGTGCACAATAGCGCAGGTAGTTGTGCTCTTTTGCACTGTACGCGCAAACACTTTCCTCTTGCGCGGGCACGCTTAGCCCTCGCTTGGTAAGCCGGAATCGGCTGGCGTATCATTAATTTAACAGAGGCTAGAGAATCACCATTGTCCCGGCAGCACCGCTGTACCGATGTTCCGGTGCAAACCTTTTGCCGTCCTTGCCCAAGGGTTCACCGGCAAAAAGGAAGGAAATAGCAGTTGAAACATTTCAAAGCATGACCATTTGCGCTGCGCAAAGCGGTTAAAGCTCCGTTTCTAATTGTACAATCGCAGTACAAAAGGGAGTACCTTTGGTGGTGTTGTTCAATTCTTTGCTCCTTTCGCAACATGTCTAGCCAACAGGGAATTCCAAAAAGGGAATAGCAGGGGGAGTTTTGCTTCCGTTGCAAGGAAAAAAAACGTTGCCAGGAAGTAGGATCAATTTAATGAAAATATCTTTACCGTTTGTATGATCGTACGCGATCGTGTTAAAAAATGATTAAATATATCATATTGTTTGTAGAAAAAGGCGTACTAAATTGTCGAAAGAGTGCTCTAACGATCAATATATTCTCCTTCTTCTCCAAACTATGTGGCTTTTCTTCTGCAAGACTTTCCTTTCTCCCTTTCCGCACACCGGAAGCTGATCGACATTACGCCAGCAAAGCTGGCAAGACCCGTCTGGATGACCCGTCGCACGACGGCTAGGGATGACAGTGTTGTGTCGCATCTTTGTCCAACCGTCTATTGTCCCGTTTTGGGGCGGTGAAAATGTTGTGTAAATAAATAACGCATGTTATGACCCGTCTTCAAAGCAAACGACCCAACCATTCGAACAGGATATTACCTTTCCTTACTCCACAATCAATGAAAACAGAACAACATAAACCTTCCTTCGCTTCCGGCATTGTATTGGCGATGAGAAAAGCGGGAAGCTGGTTTGTGCAACAACTAACAATTGCTTCTTTATGTGAAGCATAAACACACAGACACAGAATACGACCAGCCAAGTGACAAATATGTTTTACGATTGACTTTTTATATGCATCGAATGCCCATCGATCGTTTTGAGGTTCGGTTTTGCACCCGCTATCGATCTTTGTCATCGATCTTCGCAGCATCTGAACAAACAGGAATCGAGGGGATGAAGAGAAAAAGAAAGAGAGGGGGAGAGAGAGCTCACGCACGCCTCTTTGACCGGTGTGTTTTGTGGCGTAGGCCGCAAGTTACCGAGCCTTGCGTTTGACGCCTTTTAAGACCACTGCCCCGGCCGAAAGCTCCCTAAAAAGCGGGCTAAGAGAGCGTAGCGAAAGCATCATCATCACCATCATCACCATTACTTGGTTCCGGGGAAGGTGCCATTGTACTTGTCTATGTGTGTGTTTGTACGTGTGTGATTGTGCAGCTCGTATGTGTGTCGAAAGGAAGACAACGGCACACACGCTTGCGCTATCGCCAAGGAAGAAACGATTATCAAGCTGAGCAAACATCATTAGAGAGATGGACGGAGCCACGAGACGAGATCAGCACCCCCGAGGAGACGGCCCAAAGGGGTGGTGCTGTGGCAGACGTAGTAGTAGTTGTCCCTTGTGTTCCCTTTCCCCGTACCTCCCCGGACTTCGTACGAAGACGGCGGTTGGGTCTTGAGTCGGGAAACTGTGCGATAACAAAGATGCTGCTGCTGCTGCTGCGGCTGCATTCGTGCTGTCCACCGGGACCTCCACGGTGATGGGATGGGTTTTGGAAGGCACTGGGAGGGTTGATGGCCGTCGTACTTGAGCGACTATTTGCTTAGGTGTGTGCCGTCAATTATAAAGCTTACTTTTTTTTTTGCTCTCGCTCTCTCTCTCTCGTCTCTTCCAGGTACACCTTCGCGTTTAGTGCCTTTATTGGGCGTTAAGGGTTGCTGTCTTCTAACGAAACGCACCACCGGAAAAAAGAAAGGAAATATTACATTCAAATGAGAGTGGGACACATTTCCCTGTATTATTAAAACAGAACGCTTCACGTGCAACACTAATTGGGGCTATTTTTTGATGACTTCCGTTTGCATTCACGCCAAATGGCACTTACTACACTTTCAAACCAAAACACGCACATCGCTTCAAGATGATTGCAATCAATTTTTCCTCCCTTTTCTCCCCTCTTCGCCTACACTTCCACATTGCAACTATTCAACTCTAACCTCGAGCTGGAACGCAGCCCTACCCAGTGTGCCCTTACGCTACCGCAATGTTCCGACCGCAAGCACTTGAATCTTAATTGGTAAACATATTTTTTACTCCGGCCTCGTTTCCATACGGCTCGTTAGCCTCGTGCACTCAAGCACTCGTCCACCACACTTGCCATACAATTTTCTTTGCTTGGTGTGAAGTCTCTCTCCCTCTCTCTCTTTCGTTGTTGTTAAAATCCGCAATAGAACCTTCTTCGCGGGTGCGAGGTTTTCGGCAACAGTGTTTAAATGCTACAGTTTTACTCAATTCCCCATCAATAGCGGGGCAGAAGGGGTGCTCTGAGCGCTTCTGGCGACAACTGTTGAAGGGCCAACAGTGAGGCAACAAAACAAAGTTCTTCTCAACGAGCACAACTTGCTACCGCGTATACAACACCAAGGGTATATGGAACAACAACAACAAAAAAAAAACACTTCTTTCCATCAAACAAAACGAGCTCAAAAATCGTTATTGTAACGATTAGTTTCAATTGGGCCTATGGCAAGGGCGAATGATCGAGCGGTTGGGCACTTGTAGAGAGCTAGTAAATGGGAGGAGGAGGATGCTGTACAAAAGCCCACTTGATGATGTTGATGATGTTGGGTTTGCCTTTCCCGATCCTGCCTGGAGGTGCGAATTTTGTTCCCTGAACGTTCGACTGGTCTAAATAGTTCACCTCTTTTTTAACGTTTTTTACTCTTTCCTCACGAACAGAAGCTGATTCTGCCGTGAGGGTGATGCATTGTGAGAATGTGTGTTTTTTATTGATCTTTCCCCTGGCACTCAGCGTAGGATGCAACAATGGGGATTACAATCGGCAGTAGAATTGCATGATGCGTCGATGCGTCTTGATGTAACCCTTCTGTTCCAGTATCTTTTTGGTTCGATTCGTTACGTTACACGTTATTGTTCCTCTGTTTTGGTTTGATTTGTGTTATTTTGTTACCTGATTTAGCGGATTCGTGCGTTTTTTTTTAAATAACAAAAAGACTTAAGTTTAAAGCTATTGTGTAAAATAATTGGCTTTGGAATTTTGCCTTGTTAAAACATGTAAAATATATTGTGGCGATTATTTTACTAACAAAACATAAAAAACAAAGTTTACAGTCGTTGTCCCCGTATTTTGGCTCTAAGGCATCAATTTTTGACCCTAACACAACTATTTTTGCTTGTAAGTCATCAATTTTAGACTCTTGTAGAAATCATGATAATTTTATAAGATACTTGCGCAGATTCTTGACAATTGTAATTTTACATCACATAAACAATACAAATACCTTTTAGTTTTATTTAGTTTTTTAATTTAAATTTAATAAATTGAAAACACATTGTTAGGAATTTTGTTAAAAAAGGGATTGACTCACAGCCAAAAATTGATGCCTTAGGGACAAAAATTGATGCGAACTGTCAAAAATTTATTCCTAAGAGGCAAAATTTGTGACAGGCTGTCAAAAACGTGTGCTTTCAAGACAAAAATAGGCGAGTTAGAGGCAAAATCTTGCGACACCGACTGTAATTACAGCAAAAGCGTTGTACATTTTTCATTATTGTTTGAAATATATATTTTATTAAAACGCACGTTACGCTGCACCACGGAACACTCTACCGAAAAGGGAAAATCATCCTTCCTCATCATGGCCTATCAATCTACACCCTTTCCCGCTGCCCCACCGTGTACTTTTTTTTATCACGCTCCTGCATCCTTTTTGGCCCTGCACCGTAACTATGATTAAAGTCTATATTAATTTCATCTCCGCACATCTCTCATCCGACTCCATCACGACAGCAGCTCATACCTTCCCTTTTTTTGCTGGCGCTCCATACTCTCCCCTTCTCCTCTTTGCTGGGAGCAATTTTCCAACAACGCATCAGTTAGTGTGTTACCATCATCAGCATCCATCCATCCAGTACGATGCGGTGTTTGTATGTGTGCGCACGTGTTCTTCCCCACTTCGTAGCTCCCTCCGTCGCATCGGAAGTTGGGCCTTACGCGCTTTCCCGCTTGACAGATCTTGCTGCCACACGACGTTCTCTCATGTGTGTGTGTGTGTATATGTGTTTTTTTCTCCTACAGCAATTTTCCTACAAAATATTAATAATACATACGCATATGTGTGTATGTGTGATAGGCGTCTGTGTCTGTTAGCAAGAAGATGCTGCGCCTGAGATCACATTTGTGTGCTGTCGTCTTATGAGAAATGGCAAGAACACGGAAGAACGCAAGGAAAAGAACGCACACAAACACACTCACACATACACACACACGCATCTCGACCGTGTTTGTTTGTTTAGCTTTATTAATTTAATGTTTCTGCTGTACTTTACTTTACTTGCAGCGCCTGCTTTGTTTCCCCGTTTCGTGTCACAACAAGGCGTTTCCGAAGACGGAGGAGGAGCTTAGTGAGCAAGAGAGCCAAGAAAAGAGGGCGGAGCGGAGGAGGAGCGGAACGGGGAAAGCTGTTTCGAACGCTTGCGAGAAGGATTGCATTATTGTACCTATTTTCTTTAATTGTTTTTGTCATTCAAAACCGCCCTTGCAGTGCCGTTTTGTGTTGGTCTTGTAAAACTATTCATAAAACGATTACATTTGCAGCCAGCCAGCCAGCATCCAGCATGATGCTTGTGCTCAGAATTTATCCGCGAATACACGATACATCCTTACACACACACACACACTTGAACAGTGCGAATTCAAAGCCATGGGACAGTTTCCTCCACTCGTAAGACGACGCTGTGCGAAAATGTAAGTTGCTACGCGAGCAAGAGCACTGATGCTGAACAAGAGCAGGAAAAACCCAAAGATTCAGCCAAGCGCAGTTGTCTTGACTCGCCCCCTTGCTACGTGCTTCTTGGGAGATTGCATATGGCGGCAGACGTTAGAGGAAGCTCTCGTTCTCGATTCAGTGATCAAAGAGACTCTGCTTGCGGGAGCCAAGAAATAGTGTGTCACATGAGCTGTACGCAAGAAATCTAGAAAAGGGGGTAATATTGCATGAAGCACAAAAATCAACGTATTTTTTAGTGAGTGTATGTAATGTAAATGTAATAAATTAATTGAATTATTGTAATACTAATCTTATGAGGAGGCAATAATCGTTATTGTACATTTTATTTCATTGTTGGTGATTTTGACTAAACCATCTCAAGTTCCGCTCAAGTTTTAAACGAATGTAAAATTCTCCTTTTCCACTCCCACATCAACAAATAAACAAGTTTAAAACGATCAATCTGCTGCACTAATTGGCCTCCATTGTCGCCTTAAAATACACCCTTCAATTAATTGCCAACCCTAATGCCATCGCTGGAAAGCAAACTATTTAGCCGTCCGTAGGTGCGAAGATGCATCATCTTCTTCTTCATCCACCGGCCCTCTGCTCGGCAAATCAATAGCCCGCAGGCAAACATACCTGTCGCCAAGAGGCAATGCAAATGCAGCAACAACCCAACCCCCCCCATTGCGCGCAAAACGCATCAGGTAGAGTGGTGATGCGCTGCGATTACGAAATATTTGCGAAATGCATTTTGCACCGCCGCTGTTGACACACTTTCTCGCCCGCCGTCCCACCGCCATCCCGCCCTCATCGAAATTTGTGAGGGCTCCTTTCATCGGCTCATCTTGAAAGTGGGAGATTTCTTTTGCATCCCCCTCCCTGTCATCCTGGCATTGTGTGTGGAGTGCATTTTTGAGTGGTGTTGCAATTTACTGCAAACGGGTCGTACCAGGAAGCAAGGGGGGTTGAACGAAAGAGCGCAGCATGAGGAATAAATATCAGAAGGAATATTTGTATCTAAAACGTTTAGCTTTGGTTTTAGTCAAGAAAAATGGTAAGAAATAACAACCATTTTGATGCAAAAATCTCTTCCCATTCATCATCATTCAATCCATTTGCCTAATTTGATAAACAACTTCATCGCTTCGGGGCATCATGGCCAGACCGATGACAGCAACACGCAAATGTCCCGCTTTTTTTTCTTTTTCTTCCTTCGCTCATTTACAACATTCTCGCAAACACAGCAAAGTAAGCCACGAAAGCTTCTGAAAACACCTCTTAGCAAGCCGTTTGCACTGTGGTCGAGATTTGTTTCCTTCCGCGCGCGAGTTTTCTTTTTTCCTTTGTTTTTTTTTTGCAACCCCAACAGTGCGATGTTTTCTCGCGAAAGCGCATGCAAACAGCGATTTTCCCGTGGATTTTCCTTCGTGTTTGCGGTGACAAATATTTATTTTGAAATAAGTTGGAAAATCAATAGCAAACGCGCGGCGGCAGGGCAGTAAATTACCTCGTCGTCGCCGAGGTGATGTTTTTTTTATCGCTATTTTGCTACTTTCCTTTGAGCTGGCTGTGTGCGTGAGTGCGTCCTTTGGATTGCACTTTCCCATTTCCCGTCGGACCCAGGCCTCGTGGTGGTTTATGTTATTTTTAGCAACAAGTTTTGTTTTACCGTTCCCTTTCACCTCGTTGTTCCGCCGGTCCGGTTGTTTTCGGTTTCGATAAAAATGGAGGTATCGCTTGGCTTCGTCTGGACCGGCCTGGCCTGGACGCATCCTGGCAATAAAAAGCAAACTAATATGTGCCCCCTACCCCACTCTGCTAAGACAACATTTTGCGCCAGAAAAAAAAAACCAGACAGATGAAAGAAAGCATGCCGTCGCTGTGCTGCGCGCCCCAGCGGCTGGTTTTGGTTTCGAGCAAGTATCTTCATTTCTGTTTAGTTTCGCTTTTTGTCACGGCCCGTTTTTTGACCACTTGAGTGGTGCGGGACTTTTTTCCTACCGCTCTCCCTTCTCTCCCTATGCCTACAATATCCTTGGCTCGGATGTGTGTGTGTGTGTGTGTGTGTGTGTGCGGGCATGTTTTGACAACGCACCGCCATCCTTCTTTGCACGTTCGGGCCGGGGGCCGTTCGAGACGGATCGCATCCATCCGGTCTCACCTGCACCGAAGTACCCTTTATCTTCCTTTTGTCATAATCACGCAGTAATTCAATTTTCGACTGAGTCAATATTTGTCCGAGGATGGGTGGTCCTTTTCACCGAGCCCCCGAGTTCCAGGCCCCGCAGTGGGTTTTATCCCGCCGCCAGCATCAT
Source organism: Anopheles merus (assembly GCF_017562075.2). NCBI lineage: Eukaryota > Metazoa > Arthropoda > Insecta > Diptera > Culicidae > Anopheles > Anopheles merus. The sequence goes on along the minus strand of NC_054082.1, from coordinate 7,600,618 downwards.
CGCCTTCATCGCTTTCTGAGCTCCCTGTGTGTGAGTGTTTGTGCGGGTGTGTCGTGAGCAGCGGTATCCGTGGCAAAAAGCGGCCAACCCACACACGTACCTTACCCCCCGCAACCCTGCCGGAAGGGAAGGAAGGTGTGAGCATTTCAGATAATGGCAGCCAGGCTTCATATTGATGACTTAATTTCGTAATGGAATGCTTCGGGAGGGGGCATGGCGTGCCAGGCAAGATGAACTTTCGTTGGGGATGAGCTGCGAGAGAGGGAGTGGAGGGCTTGAATGAACCTATATCGGCACGGTTTCTCCTTTATACAGGGTTTTCCAGGAGTTCTCATAGCTGTGGGACACTTTATTGACTGCTTCTTACGTGAAATGAACTTAATGTAAGGTGAATTGAACTCTATAGCACCCTTGTTGGACAAATCCAATAGGAATTTCCAATAAGAGCTGTCCAAAAAAGGTGCCATAGAGTCCAATTTCCATCATATGAAGTTCATTTCGCATAAGAAAGAGTCAAGGAAGTGTCCCACAACTATGAGAACCCCTGGAAAACCCTGTAATGCTGGTTTTGGGTTTTTCAAAGGCATTTCCACACATTGATTATGCTTTTTGCGTTTGTGAACAACTTTCCCAGCAATCCTTCCAACATTCATTAGGCTGCGTACTTGAGGCAGCCAGTTTTGATGAAGCTTTGAAAGCTTCCATACAGCGGCGCCATCTAGCGTGTTTCACCAAAAGTGGTCCTGAAATGTAGATGAAGACATCATGTAGAATATATTCTTTTTCTAAATGTTTTTGAAGATTTACATTATGAATCGGGAAATGTACTTAGAAGGAAAAAAACACTTGCATTGGGAACATAAAATAACATTGAGTATTTTCACTGGGGCGTGAAATGACAACTGACAGCAGTGTGGCCAGATTATATTGGCAGATTTCGGCAGGAGCACTGTTGAGAACGCAACCATTTAAATTTAATCAATTATTTTAACCAAGGACCGTAAAGATATCAGGTCAAGTTATAGGCCCGTTTTGACAGCTAGGTGGAAGAAGAATCGACGAAGAAAACTGACAGTTAGTTTTCCGCGTTTGGCAAACGCTTCAAGTTCTCGAAGGAAAATTTCCATTTTAAATCACGGGCTGTGTTCTAATAAACTAAAATATTCACCCAAATTGATCTCCACCAAATATTGACCATGCAAAACGTAAACAATCCATCAATACATATACAAGCGGAAAACCATTTGTCAAATCGGAGCCCTGGGGGGGATCGCCAAAAGCGCTATAACTACCCAAGCGCCACAGATTAAGCTTAAACGACTGGAAAATTGAATATCCATAGAAAAAAAATGAAAGCTCCACAGCTTCATTGGTTTGATCAATAGATGGCGTATTACAACTCATCATCATATTGCTATCCTTTTCTTGCAATGTGTTTCGACAAGTTGCATATTATTATGACCTATATAGCCTTCTAACTTTCTGAGCAAAAATCTATATAAATGGTCGTGTGGTTAGATACGTGGGTATCAACACCAATGACCATTGCTCAAATCTCACTTGCTTCAGTGCTGGTGGTTTCCGTTGGAGTTTAGTATTTAAACAATCGTATCGCCGTTCTAGTTCTAGCGATGCATAACTTCAATGCGAAACCATACAACAGTACAGAGGAAATGAGAAAGCTCTCCTCCAAGCGATGAAGCTCAACTGGTTGGGGTATCCCACCAACAGATAGCGCCACCAGCTTTTTTGCTATTTTTAGAATGCATGAGTCGTTTGGCGTCTGCTAAACGAAGTCTTTCTATATTCCGTTTAGGTAGAGAACTTGAGTCGTTTAGAAGCCGTTTAGTGGTCGTTTAGTGGATTTGTGGCACTTGGGTACACCTCACTTTACATTCCACCTTGATTTTAACGATTAATTTCGATTTACCCTACTAGCAAAGATAATGAAAAAGTGTGCGAATTTTATGAATAATGTGTGTGGTTTGAGGCAAGATTGAGTGAAGCTTTGAATTAAAATATGCTTTTGTTTGCAATAAAAGTGATAAAATATTTATAAACCAAGTTTGATGTGTTAAAGTTTTTCTTTTGATTCGGGGGCACCAAGCCCGTGTGAAGGGAAGCGCACAGCGCGCTAAGAAAGAAACGATCGGAAGGGGGTTTCAGTCCAGCGCAGCGCAACTCGCTGAAATCAAGTGGGGTACCAGTTCAGCGCAGCGCAAGGCGTAAGAAACTGAAAGGAAGGGGTATGAGGAAAATACAATAAAACAGCGCGAGCGAGCGTTCTTTACAGTGGCTCTCACTGGCGCTCTGCCTCGTGCATTTTAAAGGCATGCAATAAAGCGCATTCTCTCCGTGAAGGCGCTCCATCCACCATTTTTAATTTTCAGCCCAAAACAACGGACTTCGGATCTGATCTTGGGTCGGACCCCCACCGTGTGTTTGTACCTACCCCTCGACTGAAAATTTCCTTCTCTTTGTCTATCGGGTGAGCTTAAACCGCGGACAGCGAGATTCAAATTCAAATTTAAATAATTTTCTTTGACGAACAATTCTCGGAATCCCCACAACTGACATTTTCTACTTATTATTATTATTATTATTATTTATTTAATCTACATTTTCTACTTATTGGGAACATTAAATTTTAACGGATAAAACTAAAAAGTGCCAGGCAAACAAACGTGCATCAGCGCGATAAGTAACAAATGAGGATAGCGATCCTTGAAACAGCAACCCAAGCGCCACAGATTAAGCTTAAACGACTGAAAAATCAAATATCTGTGATTTTCGGTAGGATCAATGGAAAATTGGTAGTTTTAGGGCGGTCATCTGTGAATCGGTAGGCATATAAAAAATCGGTAGGAATACAGATAAATCGGTATTTCTGGTCACTCTGAGTCACAGTTGTCGGGAAACAGCTGTTCGGGCCGGCATTTTTTGACAGTCGAAATGGAAAATAAACATTTCATAACAGTCCATGTTTTTGCTAGAGTGTGAAATAATCAATGAAAAAGTTAATAGAAAAGTGTTTTCCTCGCCCTTAAGTTACCATAAAACACTGATAAGCTGTTGGTTTAAGTAGCAACACACATAAAACATTTCCGATGTTACACATACGCTTTCTGGCAAGAAGGTAAGCCACCCAGCAGCTGTCTGTGACCTGTTTGCTTACCCTCCTGGCCCTCCTTACAGGATCATTGGAAATGAATTGCTCCAGTCAAGGCTGTGTGCCGCCGGCCCGGCCACAAACCTGCCCCAGCGGCAGCTACAGCTCAGCGCCTTCCTTAGCAAGCGACGAAAAACGGCCGAAGAGAAGCATGCGGTCGAGTTTGCGCCGAAGAAAAAGAACAAACCGCAAACGAGCGGCGTGGTGGACATTTGGCGCAACATGACGGTGGCCGACCTGGCCAGTTCGTGCCAGCTAGAGCTGGAACACATCCAGGAGGTGATGCTGTACGTGAAAGGCGCCGGCAGTATCGATGCAACTGCCCGCCTCGAGGACCCGAAGGTGATCAAAGACATTGCGGCCAAGTGTGGCTTGAAGACGAAGATTGTGGCCGCCCCGGTGGATGAGTCGGAGGAGGTGCTGAAGGACCGCGATGTAGTGCCGAGACCGCCGCCAGCGCCCGAAAACCTGAAAGAGCGGCCACCGGTCGTGACCGTGATGGGGCACGTGGACCACGGCAAGACGACGCTGCTCGATTCGCTGCGGGGAGCGTCGGTGGCGGCGGGCGAGGCCGGCGGCATAACGCAACACATAGGCGCGTTCACGGTGGAGCTGGACAATGGCGAGCGGGTCACGTTTCTCGACACACCGGGGCACGCGGCCTTCAGTGCGATGCGCGCCCGTGGCGCTAATCTGACCGACATCATCGTGCTGGTGGTCGCCGCGGAGGACGGTGTGATGGAGCAGACGAAGGAGGTGCTGCGGTTGGCGAAGGAGCAGTCCGTGCCGATCATAGTGGCGATCAACAAAATCGACAAACCGGGCGCCGATGTCGAGCGGGTGAAGAAGGAACTGTCGCAGCACGGGATCGCGCTGGAAGGGTACGGCGGTGACACGATTGCGGTCGGCATCTCGGCCCTGCACGGCACGAATCTGGACGAGCTAACGGAGGCTGTGAGTACGCAGGCCACCCTGATGGGGCTGAAGGGCGAGTACGTAGGGCCGGTGGAGGGCGTGGTGGTAGAGTCGAAGATAGATTCGCATCGCGGCAAGCTGTCCACGGCCATCGTTTCGCGGGGCACGCTGCGCAAGGGCGCGATACTGGTCAGCGGGCAGGCGTGGGCCAAGGTGCGCGGGCTGTTCGATCACGCCGGGCAACCGATATCGGCGGTCACGCCCGGCATGCCGGTGGAAATTCTGGGCTGGCGAGAGCTCCCGCTGGCCGGCGACATGATACTGGAGGTCGAGTCGGAACGGGTGGCCAGCTCGGTGCTGCGGTGGCGCGCCAACCAGGCCATGAAAGAGAAAGCGCTGAGCGACGCGGAAGCCATCAGCCTGAAGCGCAAGGAGCACGAGGAACAGTACCGCGAGGAGCGCGACAAATCCCGTCGGTCCGGCTTTTATCGGCGCAAGCAGCAGGGCCCACGGCAGAAGGAGGCCGCACCGGACGATGGTAAGCCGCGCATCAATGTGATCGTGAAGGGTGACGTGCACGGGTCGGTAGAGGCCATACTGGATGTGCTGGAAACGTACGACGACAATGAGCGGTGCCGGCTGGACGTGATACACTACGCCGTGGGCGATGTGAACGAGAGCGACCTCGAGCTGGCCCGGCTGTTCGACGCGATTATCTACGCCTTCTCGGTGAATGTGGGGAGCAAGGCGACGAAGGGCGTCACCATACGGCCGGTCGACATTATCTACCGGCTGGTGGACGATCTGAAGAAGGAGATCAACGCCAAGCTGCCGCTAGTGGACGTGGAGGAGGAGATCGGCGAGGCGAACGTGCTGCAGCTGTTCGACATCAACGAGGGCCGGCGGAAGGTGACGGTGCTGGGCTGTCGCTGCACCAAGGGCCTGCTGAAGAAGGCGCACAAGTACAAGGTGAAGCGGAACGGCGAGCTGCTGGCGGACGAGCTGAGCCTGGAATCGATGCGCCACCTGAAGAACGAGGTGGACAGTGTGAAGAAGGATGTGGAGTGCGGGTTGCGCTTAAACGATCAAACGCTCGAGCTGAAGGCGGGCGACACGATCGTGTGCTACCAGATCAACAGGGAACCGCAACAGACGGAATGGGATCCAGGGTTCTAGAGTTGAACGGGAATATTAAGGATGAATGTGCATTGAATGAGAGTAACAAGTGGGTTAAAATAAACACACAGATAGCTGTTAAATGCCATAATAACCGGGTGGCTTAAGAAAAGTATCTTTTCAAAACGTTTTTGTATGAGTGAAGCAATCGTTAGCATATTTTATATTGTAAATTATTATTAATGTTCCCCGTTTAAATTTTTGGTACACCAGTAAGCTCAATTAAATGCAGAAAGCTTAACATAAAAGCTGTACCAGCTTGCATGATGCTTACAAGTGTTGCATATAAAGTTGTATACAAGCTTATGTGTGTTTTGCGGGAAGCATAAAACGAGCATAATGTTGCTGAGGGACGGTTAACCCTTATGGCAAGTAACCGTTTGACGATTTCGGTCGTATAGGAATTCGAAATCGTTTTTTTAGATTTTCATTTTTTGGTTTATGTAAATTACATTAATTCAAACACACAATTTCTAATCAAATACTGCCATTGGAATCACTAGAGAGTCTTGAAAATGCAGAATCTTTTCTATGTTAATATCATACAGACAAACAGTAACTGTTCCGTACTACTCTCCCAACATGTTGATGCAACCGACCGGAAACACGTGTGTGCACGGCTAGCGTTCTGGCCAAAACTCCCCAGGAATAACAACCTCACTAAGAAATTGTTGACGTGTCGTTGCAGGCAACTCCCATTTGACTCATGGAGTGAAAACCTTCAAACCAGCAAGGTAATTGCTAATGAAGAGATCCATTCCAAAGCCGTTTGCTCACACGTGCGGCCGAAGGTTTCCCATCGCACTGCGGGAGGTGCAGCAGCAGCAGCAGCAGCAGCATTAGAAGGAAAGTACACATCACAGCATCCCAGTTCCCAGCACCGAGATGCCCTCTCACCCGATAGAAGCCCGCTTGGTGTTCGATAGCGCGAAGGGAGGCATCATATTTAACACGGGATGATATTGGTAAGTGGTAGCAAGTAACACGTTAAGTAATGGTCGCCCGTAAATAGTTTGCCCCCTTTCGCACGACACGCATGCCCCGCCCCCAGCCGAGCCTTATGTGTGGCCCGATGTTGCTTGTTGATGTTCTAAAATCGTGCCCGGGTTTTCTTTCCCCTCGCCGTTGGACTTGATAGTCAGCGCGTCAGCATGCATTAATTTCCATGCGGGATAAAAACAAACTGTGCAGCGTGTCTGGGAGACCAAAGCCCCAGCGCTGGTGGTATGCAATCGGTTCTTTTCCTCATTCTCTGCCGGCACAGCAGCATAAGCATACGTAGTACGGTGCACCGAATGGACGGGCACCAATACATGTGCACGCTCCCGGCCCGGCGACGACGGCACACACTACAGACGGTACGCTCTGTTTACGATCGAACGACATGCTGGGACGCGACCCGGTGGATTCCCGAGATTTCGTCATTCCAGCCGCGTTACCTTGAACCACTTGGCCGGGATGGATGGATGGATGGATGGTGGGTGATATGTAATTTTCCGACCAGATGACTCCCGGGCAGCGCGCTCGCATTCGAAAGAGAAAGCGGCCAACAATCGCAAAGAATCGCGCGAAGAACCCAATCACACAACCGGCAGCCCCGTCCAGGCTCCGGCTCGGTTCCGCCTCTGCTCATCCGCGGAGCGTCGTCAAGCGTTGGTGCTTCGGTTCACCGGTCCCGGTCAGGCGAGCGCTGACTGAGCTGCTGGGAGGGCACTCCGGGGATGAGCAGGAAACCATGATAGGAATGCAGGCAGCTACAAATTCGCCATCCACCAGCTGCACATGCTGCAGCAGTGGGACCACAATGTGCACGATGTGCCGAGGATGAGGCAGTTTCAATGTCCGGACGTGCGGTTTGTAGATCAATCATTTCCCGGCCCCAGGTCCCTGGTCGTGTGCGATGGGCGGCAGCCATAGGCCAGTTTTTCGTTTGTTGTTGCTGTTGGGCATGCCCGGCCGGAGTTGGCTTTGTTGCCAACATTGTTGGGTGCCCGGGAATTGATTCGTTTCGGTGGAATGTCTCTGGCGGAATCCCCTCGGTTTCGTAACTGTACTGAAATGGGTAGCAGACCCACCCGGTTCATGGGTTTGTGTCGGAAAAGCAAGAAACGTCTGACGACGATTCGGACGACGCTGTCTGTTTGTAGAGCTGTAGTTTTGCTCTTCATCGGCAAACAACTACGCCATCGGTACATCACCGCCGCATCGAGCCGGTAAAAGGGAGAGCGAGAATCTAATGGAAATCGTTCGAGATGAGAAACAAATAATGGTTGATACGAAACTTTAAAGACAGTGCAAACAGTCATCAACCCCTCGTGGATGCATATTAATAATTGGACAGTGCGCACGAATTCAGAAACATATGCGCGACTCTCGGATGATGTTGCGGATGGAATGATTGTGCCATTAAATGGGAAGCACCGTCTCGGGTATGTTGAGCAGTTAGTAATATGTCACTCTAAGTTTTGCCCCACAAGATCGTTCTTTTTAATCATTTTAGTATAAATCATTGCGGGGAAACGCCTTCAAGCGATCGTTCGGTGGTGCAAGTGCATGTGAGGAATCTAGCTACGTAACATTCGTAATTACATGTTACAATTCTTCCCTCGCTTATGCAAGTGTTTAGAACACGCGTTTTGAAGAAAAATGCACTACAGTCACAAGTATTCCGACGCCCTACAGTTTGTACACATTTCCTCTTTGGCCACCGCTTTTGCTTGTTTGTAGTAGAATGTGAAGGTATTTTTATGTTACCGCTACCAACCAAAATGCTCCCCCGTGTCTGTGGTTTGGGGTTGGGGTGTTTGAGAGTTCGACTACCGCCTGCACCACTCCAGAACCGATGCTATTTGCCCAATCGAGAATGCATTCCTGATGGACGGACGGCTCCACACACCGTAATGGTTCCGGTCGGGATGGCATGAGTGTGCGTGTGTGTGTGTGAGCAGTTTCTTCTTGTCTTCTTCTTACATTTTCCACTCCGCTAATGGAGTGCTATAAAATTGAGTTAATGAAAGAGCAAACTTGAGCAACGACCGCGCTGCACGTTGATGGCGTTGCGTTCAGTTCTTTCGCAACACGAACCATCATGCAGCATCTTCTGGAGCATCTTCTGGAGCATCTTTTCGAGCATCTTCCTGCCAGACACACTCGTCTCGCCTGAAGAGTTTAACGTTTGCCAACATGATGATTTGTTGCGCTTTTTGAGGAAGTCACCTGGAAAGTTTTGATTGAGGAAAAAGGGTTTCAATCGGGGTTTTGGCAGTATATTTCATACAAATTAGATGTAAAACATCCATCGAATGGTGTCAAACTTCCTTACTAAAGTACGTTAACTAGCTTTTGGCCTGCAAAAGCAAAGAAACAAAAATCTGAGAACGCGAAGGAAGGCCTTCTTTAGCTTGGTGCTTCACGCTTGCTTTACCAAGAGCTCAAGATTTCGTGAAGGCAGGGTTGAAACGAAGGGATTCGTTTTATCAGCTTCCACTTCCTGTCTGAGCAGGCACTCGCCACCACGATCGCTGCTGGTCGGCACCGGGTGGTGGTCAGCAGCACGCGTGGTAACGGTCGAGTTTGCTGATTGCGCGTTGGCTGACGTGGAGTTGACCTAAAAATAAAGCAACACCATGGCTCACCACCAACAGCCAGTTGGTGTTGGATACACCGGAACGGAAAAGTTTATCAAAACACTCTGGTTCTTGTTCCGCTCCCGAAAAAAAGAGCAAACCCCGAAGAAGCGAAGGCTCAACTTGAACGGAGGGTGATGGATTATTGTTTGAATGTCGCAAGAGTTGAGGGAGAAATTCATTCCGTATTTGCGATTGCGTGCAGATTTGAAGAATTCAGTACGAAATTAGTTAGTTTGTTAGAAAAGGCTTTGAGGGTTGAGTGCATTGTGACGCGATCATCTTCCTTTGCAGGAGCTTTTCCGAGATGCTACCCGCGCTCGATGAAGTCATGAATCTGCAACCCCAACAAGTGTATTGAGTGTGATAAGCTTACTGAGCAGCACGCTTGCTCGTTTTACCAAGATTTTACCAAGTTATGAAATTACACCCATAACCCAGCGCCCCTGCGATAGCGATTTGAGCAGGGTTAGATACATTGTAAGGATAAGCAACTTCCTTCCACCTCCACACGCACTATACGCGCCAGAAGCTGGCGGGTTATGCGAGACGGCATGAATGAAGCCACCAATTCTGGCTCTCTTATCAGCGCACTCCATCCCACCCGTCTGCACGGGCAACGGCGCGGAAGCCTGTACCTCCGGGTCTGCCCGGGGCAGGAACTACGATGATAACGGGGTTTGCTGTGCGGCCTTCGGAGAATCTAACACACTGGGCCTGGGATCGGGCGAGCGGACTGTATGCCATCCAGCAGCCAAGAATGAGTCCAGCAGCAGGCAAGTGTGATAAAAGCATCAGCTTCCCCGTCCGATGCTCGGAACATGCACGCATTTGGTGGCTCAACGACGCATTGCCAACGCCACAGCCCGGCAATGATCAATGAATTGCCGAGTGTGCGAAATGGGCACAAGGCGAAAGCTACGAGCCGTTTGGGAAGTGGGAAAACTAGAACTCACATAAACTGTCCCGCCTTTGTGTGACCCTTGTGGGGGGATCAACAGCATACACACATACACCTACCAGACTGTGTGCGCGGATCGTTCCGCGATCTTGCCCGTTGATCTTCAGCCACCGGCGGCAGTGGACCACCGCCCACGGCACGCTGGAGTGGACTTTCTTTGCCGGATTTTCTCCTGCTCTTCGGGGGCTAGACTCAATCGCCCTAATGCATGGATGGGGAAGAACCGGACGTGAATGAGCTCACGCGCGCTGGTGGCGTCTGCAGTCGGCCGGCACGGAATGCGGAAACAGTGTGAGTGGGATTGGGCGGCAGGAATTGTGTCAAGAGCCGCAGTTTGGGCAGCAATTGTTGGCGGACTGGTAGGATTTTGAACGTGTGGAAAAGAATGTCACCGAAGATCGTTGCGATGGGGCGCTGAAGATATGAAACTGGAATTGGAAGAATTTTCTTTATTTTAGGCCCTAGCTGGACTAATGATTGCTCTATTCAGCGCAGCGTCTATGCGTATTATCACTCTGTTAAAACAAAACAGAATAGATAGCAAACCATCACATCATCTATTATTGCAAACGATCCATCATCGGTCGTAACTGCACGGGTGGATGTCGGTGCAGCAGCACCAGCAGCTTACCGGACCTGTTGATACGCTGGTCAACCGTTCGCCTAATTGACCGTAAACTGATCGAAAGCCATAAATCTTTCCCGTTGCGTCCCGTATCGCTCGGCGTTGCTAACTCGTGGCCATGGGCACGCGCCCATATGACGACAGGCGGCACACCGCTTTGCCGCCCATTCCGAAGATGATCCACTGTGACATATGCGGCCGGCAATAAAAGGTTGTAATTGATACCGGCTAACTGGGCAGGGGAGAAAGAGATTTAATTTTCACCCGGGGAAACATGGCGGAGAGGAACGATCCCCCACTCCCCGGAATGGGCGGTTTTTCTATGACCATGAAAATGTGTTTGTGGGTGTTTTGTTTTTTGTAGTTGTCATCGGTATAAGCCGGAACATGGAGCTCACACTGCATGCTACGCTTCCGGTTCGTTGCAGTCGGTGCAGAGGGAAGAATGGGCGACAAGAGAGGTAGAGGGTTCAGGCCATAAAATGAGGCTTTTGGAGTTGGAGAGTGAAGATTCGCGCGTGCCAGGATGACTTCATTCCGGCCGTCCAACGCGTCGGGTTGACATTTGAGCTAGATCTCACACCGCTCACCCCAACGCGGTCCACTTTCCCTCTCCCGTAGGTACATCCTCATTTGACGGATGCCCTTTTGCAGTGTTCGCTGTGTGCGCTGGTTAGTTTCGCGAGCCCAGTGACCGTGACCGGTCGAACACCGGAAGAGACTGTGGGTACCATTGCACCAGGTCGTTCCTGGTTCTTGCCCAGTTGCAGTCGGGTACGGGCGGCGCTGGAGCGAACCAGCCCATTGGAAAAGGGCTCCGCACACAGGCTGTGCGCTGGAAGATGAAGACACACAAACTCCAAAAATAACGAACGTACTAAAAATAAATACTCGTCAAACGCTGAATGAAGTTTGTTGCATCGCGCTGGTGCTGCTGTCGGTGAAGCCTGTGAAGAGTTTTGGTCGAGTTTAATCATCGAAATACGGGCACAACAGTAACGGTTAGGAGGTGCAGAGTGTTGTTTGTGTGCTCCGTGGGTTTTTTTTGTGTGTCGGTGCTGTTTATGCGTCGTTACTAACTCTGGGTTGTTGAGCGCCACCGCGACCATAAAAATGGTGTGTTCCTGATATAAATATATTGGAAAGGAAAATTCATCACGCTACGCAAACAGCGTCCCGTGTATCCTGCCTCGAAATGTGGATCAGATTGCTGTGGAGCTGTGTGAGCTCGGCTGCCTAGACGCCGAAATGCAGCAGAAAGCCAATGGTGGCTGCCGGTTTTGTTTGATTTATTTAGCGAAAATATTATAGTGCTCCCTAGCATCTGCGGGGAGAAAGCATGCGTGGAAGTGCTAAACGGGATGGCAAGGAAATAGTGATGATGATGGAATGTTTGCGTCTTTGTGTTGTCTGTGTATGTGTGCGTGTGCAATTTTTTTATCGTCTTTTCCAACATGATAAACACATTTTTGGGAGCTGCACTTAGCGTGTGCACGAAATGGGACATTAAACTAGACCAGACCGACCGACTGTGAGTGATGGTTTGCCGGGCGAAATGGATCTAGTTTTGAAAAGTTCATTACCCGATGGAAGTCATGTGCAAAAAAAAAACCGACTCCCTCGCTTAAGCGAGTTGAATTATGCGACCATAAAACCTCGCTCAAGATCACGGCGGGACCGTCGGCAGTGACGAATGTCAACGGTCATTACGGCGTGGAGCTGAATGGAGCTGAAGAGCAAAACACGTGCTCGCCATTTCTAGTTCGTTCGTGAGTAAGGTGCATACGATCGTATTAGAAGCGTCAAGAGAGCACAAAACTGTTCAGTATAAACTGGAGTGTTGCGTCTTGCAGGGAAGATTCTCTTCATTTGGTTTAGAACCCTCTTGAAAACCTTCCACCCAAAGCGGCAGCTTATCTGCGGCGATCGCACGTGTGCAGCGATCCGTGAGAAACCGAGAAGATCTTATCTCCCTGGGAAATGCTTGCTCGCGGGGAAAATCTCCAGAGAGAAAGCCGTCCCCCGAAGGCGGGAGAGCAAGAGTGAAAGTGTACAAAAAAAAACCTCCTCCCGAACACGTGATCGCGAACGATCGTCGGGCAGAAGATGCTACTGCGGCCGCTGCGTCGATAGTTTGGACGCGAATCGGGCCCTTTTTCTCCGAACTGCAGCCCGTCCGCTTCGGCTTACGGGGTTGTCAAATTCCAGCATCTTCCCCTTTCATCCCTGTGCTCTCCTCTATGTATCTGTGTCTTGCGAGCACCGGTAGGGCTTATGCTTATGCTTGCAGCGCCACCCCAAAAGGCAGCATCTTGCTCTGGCATCCGAACGACGATCGCTGCGCTTCTATCGGACGGGCGCGCGCGCGCGCGTCCATGCTCTCATGCTCGATCGCCGCTCGCCGGTCGACTCTCGCGGCCGTTTTCTTAGCCCGAACTGTTTCCAATTTCTCTGTGCGTTCCCCCGGCACTGCTGTGTGTGTGTGCGTCTTTTGCGTTTGCGGCGCATCGCGCTCTGTTCGTGCGTTTATCCCCGGGTGGAGAGATTGGATCCCAAACCCCAATCCCCCGACGTGCCCTGCTGGATGGGGAGTCCCTTCAGTTTTGTTTCTCTTTCTGTCTTTCTCTCTCTCTTGCTCTCTCTCTCTCTCTCTCTCTCTCTCTCTCTCTCTCTCTCTCTCTCTCTCTTTCTCTCTCCATGGGCTATTATTAATAACATAATACGTATAATATCCACACATAAACACAAGCACACACTGATGCAGACGAACGCACATATTAGCCAAACTGTTTAGCTAATGGTCAACGGGTTGGCAGGATAGCACGCATACACCCGGCTCTCTGCTTCCCTGTTGCTCCCTTTCATCCCTTCCTTTCCTTCCCACACACACACACACACCACATCCGTCGATAAGCGACGGACCGATAGAGGACGAAAGGCAGAACGATGGTATTCGGCGTTTGTGGTCACACACACGGAGCGGCGGCAACACACTGCTGGCATTCTCCTCGGTCGGTCGGTTCGCTGTGTCGGTGGTTCAGTTCAGTTCAGTGCGTCGGGTTAGGGGCTGTCGACGGTCCCAGCGCGGCCCGGTTTGAAAACGGTTTTTCCTCCTTCGAGCACGACCACGGTGGCCAGTCGAAGCGTTGCGCTCAAGACGTACAGTACGCGCACCACACGGTACTACTTCTCTCGGTTCTTCTTGGCGCGTCCCGGACACTTTTATGCTGGATCGTTACATTCTACGTGTGTGTGTGTGTGAGTGTGTGTTCTTAAGGATCTGTTTAAACGGACGGCGGGGTGATCTTTGATGTTGGTTGACGAACATTAGGAGCAATTGCTTGCAAATTAATTGCGTTATGAGTGGAGCGTCTTTTTACATCTTCTTGTTTGGGTTAAAGTACGGAAGCAAGTTAAACTTTTCTTAGAAAAACAAAAGGATTGTGCTTTGCGTGTGTGTTTCGATCAATACTGACCGTTTGGCAAGCTCACGAGATTCCGGCCTGTGCAGTGGAGATTAAAAAGTGTTCGACGTTTTGATCGTACTCCTTAGTTCCTGCTCCTTTGCTTCCCTGTTTTAGCCAATTTCCTTCCACGCTTTTTAATTCTGTGTTTTATCTGTGAAGCCCCGCCGCGGCCACGTCCCGCCCAAGGGCAAGGACTGTAACGGGTTGGATTGAAAATTACTATCATTTGAGGGCCGGGCTGGTCCCCCAAAAGCATTGTGTGTTTGGGGATGCGTTTTGCGTTTTAGGTCGTCGGTTGTTCGTCGTGTTTGCTGCCCGCTCCAAGACGATCGCCACAGCACATCACTAGCGTGTGTGTGCGTGTCCTGGGGCTTAAAGTGAAGAAGATTCTGGCCCTAGCGCAGCTTAGCGTTCTTTATCTTGCCCTTTCCTCGGGGAGTTTGGGGCCTTCTGCACTTTTGCCGTTTTTCTTTTGCGTTTTGGACAAAACTGAACAAAAAAAAATAACCTTCGGCTGCAGTGATTCTGGCGGGAAGCGACTAAATGGTTTATCTCGGTGCCAGTGACAGGGCAGCAAGTACGTTGCGGGTCTGCAATTTGTCCGCCAGCGCCCGGTTGGCAGAGGAACACGAGCAAGAAGCGGGCGAAGATCGAGTGTGATTCTTGTGCAAGTGTCTGATCGCCGGTGTGGTGCTCTCTGCCTTGAAGTGTTGTAATTTTTGTTTGCATTTGTTTTTTTTTTCTTCTACCCTTCCAATTGCAGTGTAACAGCGGCAAGTGCGTGTGAGGCTAAGTTTCGGTGCGCAATTGCGCGAAGCCTTGTTTAGCGTGGATTATCGGATGCATTTCCCGTGTGTATGTGTGTTTTTGTGTGATTCGTTTGTGTGTGAATAGTGGATTTACAGTGATCAGACAGTGCCAGTGACAGTGCACAGGCTCCTCTTAGTGCGTTGCCTGCGTGCATATTCCTCTGTGCGGGGTGTAGTGTCAGGCGATCGTTTGCTACAATCACGCCAAGTGCTAAGGCAGCATCTCTTCTCAGGGATCGTGCGAAGAAGGTAAGTGGGCTTCATGTTTTTTTACGTCCCCCTCCCCATTCTACGTCATTTACTGCAAAGCCCATGCGAGAAGATGTCCAAAGGGCTGGACACAAGATGCAAGGGTAGAAAAAGAAGTCTTAAGAACATCACTTTCGGAAACAGTAAAAGTGAGGAGAATGTTAACTGCCTGTCGACGATTAATCGTATCTCGGGTGTGGGGGATTTTTTTTATTGTGATTCCTTTTTTTTATTATGCGCTTGTTCCCCGTCCACTGACGTTGTTGGTGCAGGCCGTGACGGTGGTCGGTCTGTTGGCCTCCGTGTGTGTCTGTGTGCGTTC